>NW_027361755.1:487500-1067500 GCF_039654945.1 Dendrobates tinctorius
CAAAAAAACGTAAAAAAAAATTAAATTAAACTAATAAAAACACACCAATTATATCTGGGCATCTTCAGCGGGAGTACTGCCCTGATGGATAACTGTATGCATAATTTAGTAAAGCAGGCCACAAGTTTGAAGCAAAATAACATTTTTATTACAGTCAAAAATATGTAAACAATAAAATAAACACAACATGTCATAAGTAATCAGTAAACAAAAGAAAACTTCACTGAAACTACAATTGTTGGTAATACGAATCTGAATCGTTAAATCGTCGCCTGGGTGGAGTAAAAAATTGGGAAGCCTGAGGTAACATGGGATATTGTTGGGGCCCAAGGTTCAGGTTTTGCGGAGGCTCAATCCCCCTCCTCGGTGTGCTGTCAGGAGGCTCTTGCATATGTGTCCATGAGTACTGTGAACACGGATTTCTCTCGAACACAGCAGACGTGTCAGTCAGGTTCCCTGCTGCCGCTTTATTTAATGCCTCTAATATTACCCTTTCGGCATGCATCCTTTGGGTTTCATCCAGTAGTCGAAGTCTGTCATCCACAAAGTGTGCAACGCCGCTAATGGCGGGTTTGCTCTGCTCTGTTAAAATTTTCTTAGCCAAATCGAGGAAATCAGGTGAAGGCGAGGTGGTGTCCTTTCTTTTGCGACATGATGATGAGAGTCGCCGAGGTATAGTAGAAGGTGCAGCTAGCCTCCTCAGTACTGATTGCCATACTGGCGATGTCATCACTGCCACATGTTGGTGTTGACAAAGCTTGACAATGCTCCTGCGTGAACAGAAAATGCATGTTAAAGCAAAAACCAAAACTTATTGTACTGGAAGGGATAACTTTTATAATCTGCAAAATTAATAATGTAAAACCGGAGTTACTATTTTCTATTCAACTATACCATGTACATACTAAGTTTAAAAGCTATTTAGAGGGAAGCAAATAAGGTACTTACACCTCCGACAGAGGAGTCTGGCCGGATCTCTGGCTCTTCTAACATCGTCGATACCATTGGGTGTGGTACCTCTTGGTCACGTGTGAAGGCCATCAAGTCGTAGTACCATAACTTGGGCACATACACTTCTTCTGTACCGGCACCAGACTTCGTGGACTTCTCGACCTTATTTAGTTCTTTTTTGTAGACTGTGTGTAGGCCCTGAAATTTTTTCTTCACCACAGTCTCATCCACCGTGTCGCTGGGATTGTGCTGCTTGAAGAGGGCAACTAGTTTTTCATAAGCCTCCTTTTTTTATATTTATTGCTGTAGTCAGCAGATTTTATCTTCCAAAGGCAGGGCAGGGAGCGATCCAATTCTATCAATTCCCGAATAAATTCCTGTCTATCGGAGGACATCTGAAAAAAAAATAAAGGCAAACTGTGAGAACGGCACAATACATGTAACATTTTAGAAAACTCAAAATCCACATTTGAAATACACTAGTGTTTGTTGGGTGGGGCAGCAAAACTAAAATGGCTGCCCATGCCAAAGCGTATGTACACAGATAGAAGCCAAGCAGCCCCCCACTTGCTTGCAAGTGTAAAAGCATGACCACAATGTAGAATAGTTATAATTACATATAACTGATAGCTGACCTATAAAAGGAAACGCTACAAAGATCCTAATTTGAGACCCCAAACATTGCTTACCTTGCACACGTCTCGGAGTAACCAGACGGTGTAGTAAGATCCATGAATAATAGCACACTTGCGACTCAGACAGGGATGCTGAAGCAAACTGCGTAGTGAAATCCACGAATAATAACGCACTAGCGACTCACACGGGGACGCTGAAAGAAAACCGTATACGATCCACAGCGCTCAGGAACAATGGATGGAAGCACTACTACGTTGTCTTTTATGACGAGGTCGCCCAATCAGAGAATGATAGTGCAGTAGTGGCCACCAATCGGAGCAGAGGGGTGTGGAAAAGGCAATGCTGAAGCACGCCTATCGAGGTCTTAGTCATCAGAATAACTGCTGTGTGACAAGGTCCCAACGACCGCCATGGTCGTTATACGGATCGCCGTATCATTGCTGCGTCGTTGAGTAGATCTGCCTGTTTGACAGCTTACTATCGACCATGTAGCAACGTACCAGCGATCCTTACCAGGTCGTATCGTTGTCGGGATCGCTAGAGCGTCGCTATGTGTAACGGGAGCTATAGCTTCTACTTAGATTTTGGACAAATGCTGTAAATTCGACCGCTAAGAATTGCAATGTGCATTTTATTCATTTTTTTGGTTTATGCAAATGCACTGCATCCAGATGTTGCGCTTTTTTTTGTCAACAGAAAAACATTCATCTTGATTTCCATTCATTATTATATGTATATTTGTGCTTTTATGTCGTTTTTTTTCCCTGTATATTCAACATAATGGTCAAGACAAAGATAAGTAATACATTCAAGAATTTGTCCCTATTTTCCAGTCTTTTTAATGGCTAAAAGAAAACTGCATTAAAGGGAGCCTGTCAGCAGGACCGTCCACATTATACTGATTAAAATGATACCTTGGTTGATGAAATCTGTCTTGTGGTTGTTTTTTAATTTTTATTTTCAGTTTTGAGTTAATGATATGCTTGTGCTCCGAGGTGGCCTGTAGTGGGTGCCTTCATGTGCTCAGATTAGGTATTCATAATGCAGACTGCTGACAGGTCACTGATCCCTCAGTGACCTTCCCTAGTTTACATAATGAATATTATATATACATATTGGAAAAAAAAACCTTCTGCGGGCAGGTGCCAGCCATTGGCTCC
Organism: Dendrobates tinctorius; assembly: GCF_039654945.1. Taxonomy (NCBI): domain Eukaryota; kingdom Metazoa; phylum Chordata; class Amphibia; order Anura; family Dendrobatidae; genus Dendrobates; species Dendrobates tinctorius. Next base: position 490,248 of record NW_027361755.1, read on the forward strand.
TGTCTGGCAGCATAATCGCATATTTAATGTGTTGTTAATAAATGTGCATGTGGTTATCCTGAGTATTAAAAAAAAAAATTAAAATGGTTCCTGCGCAGTAGCAGCTACCGGTTTATATCGAGGTGATCCAATAACGTCTACTGGCACCTGCCTAAGGTTTTTTTTTTTTTTTTTTGCAGTATGTACATATATTCATTATGTAAACTAAAGGGGCAGGTCACTGAGGGATCAGCAACCTGTCAGAAGCCATACTGGAGAATACATAATCAAGGCACCACATGAAGACCCCGCCCCAGGGCACAAGCATATCTTTATCGCAAAACTGAAAATAAAGATTAAACTACAACCACAAGACGGATTTCATCAGCCAAGGTATAATTTTAATCAGTATAACAGTGCTAACCTGACACTGTCTGAAGGTTACTGTGCACAATCCTGCTGAGAGGTTCCCTTTATCCCCTTTTTGACATCGGGCGTACATTTATGCTGATATCAGACTCCCTCCCTTTGATGTGGGCTCCAGCGGTGAGCCCACATCTTTCCCGGGACATGTCAGCTGTTTTGAAAAGCTGACAAGTGCTTGGAACAGCCGCGGGTGGAATCGCGATCCACCCGTGGCTATTAACCTGCTAAATACCACTGTCAAATGCTGACAGTGCCATTTAATATGCACTTCTGGCAATCGTGCTGGAAATCTGACAACCGGTGACCTCAGTCACGTGATCGCGGGTCACCAGTGGGTTCACATGACAACCGGAGGTCTCCTAGAAACCTCTATGGTTGTCAGTGCCGGCTTGCTGTGAACGCCGCCCAGTGGTTGGCGCTCAATGGCAAGTGAGTAATTCAGATACATATAGGAGATAGGATTGAAGAAAAAAGGCCTATGCATAAAGGGCGCACCCCCAAAAATAAACATACAATAATATGTATAAATATATGAAAAATTTTTATTCATAGACAAAAAAAAACACATTAAAACCATTAAAAAAGGCAAAACACATCACTCAAGTCCCATGAAATATCAGCATATCAAAATACAGCACCACATATGGGGAGACATACATATTTGAAAATGGGGTCCCTGAAGAATAGCAATATATGCAGTTAATCCCTGCATGTGCATAAATACAATGCCGACCTGGGCGTCCCAAGGGGGCTACAAGCAAAAGATCCCTAACTATGTAAGCCATAAACCCATAAGTACTCAAAAAAAAAAACAGGAAGATGTTCCTTTAAGAAAGAGGGAAAACTCCCCCAAGTATAAGGAGTAAGGTACATTGCAATAGGACTTTCTAGCAAGAGAATAGGGAAAAGGCTGAAATAGCCAAAGTCACCAAGCAGGGCGATCCAAGTCTTCCAAAAACATGACCTAGAACAATGCAGGGAACAGGGACTCACTGAGGAGGATTTGGAGAGCTATCAAGCTCTGGTTGGCCTGCTACGAGAGAATCAGAGTAGTAGAGGCCAAGGGCCATTCATTAATCTAAATAGAAAAAGTACTAGAACGCCTCCATGTAATGACATTACTAGTGTTGATATATCCATGAAATTGGTTGAAACAGACTTATGTAAAATCTCCATTACCCGATTTGACAACCAAATAATGAGTAATCTTACAGTTAATGAGTCTCTGGCCCTGAGAAGGCTGGAAAAGAACAACAATTTAATTTTTAAGTCATCAGGCAAAGGGGAAACCTGGTAGTCATAGACCACCCCAAATATCTGGAAATGTGTGGGCTACGCCTTAATGATAAGGAGACATATGAAATATTATCAAAAGACCCCACAAAAAGTTTTTCTGATGTCTTAACTTGTATTTTGAATCCAGCCAGGGAAAAGGTTTTAATATCACATAATGAATTTACCTTTCTCGCTCCTGTTACTCTGGTCATACCATCTTTTTACGCCCTCCCTAAAGTTCTAATACCCCTAAAGGGTCGCCCAATTGTGGCAGGTATAGACTCTCTCTCACAGAATGTTGGTGTTTACATTGATCAAATTCTGTGACCATTTGTGGTGTCACTCCCGTCCTATGTGAGGGATGCGTTTCATCTACTGGGTCTACTTGAGGATGTTGTTGTGGAGGCTCTGTACAGCAGCATTCCACATGACATTGGGATTCGTGCAGTGGACCATTTTTTGAAGACCAGAGCTGTGGAATGTTTAGAGCATAATAACTTTATTAGACAGCTTTCAGTTTACCCTCACTAGGAATTTTTATTTTTGATGGTAAGTACTTCCACCAGCTCAGGGGCATGGCTATGGGGAGCCCTTGTGCTCCCATGTATGCCAACCTGTTCCTGGGCTGGTGGGAGGAAACCATTATGTTTTCTGGGGAGGACAAGTGGTGGCACTCATCAATCAGCCTCTGGGCCAGATTCATTGATGACATCTTGATTAGGTGGTCTGGCCCAGAGGCTGAGTTTAGCCACTTCATTGAGAAGATCAATGTTAATAACATAGGCATGAAATTTACATCTGAGTGCCAAGAACATAGTATCACATTCCTGATCTTACCATTACAAAATATCGTGAGGAAAGGGTGAATACCTGCACCTACCGTTAACCAACTGCAACAAACAGTTTGTTACAGTGGAAAAGTCATCATCCAATACCACTGAAACAAGAAATACCAACAGGGCAATTCCTCCGCATTAGGAGAAACTGCTCTGACACTTTTAAAAAGCAGGCAAAATACCTACATCATAGGTTCAGTGAAAGAGGATACCCTACTGAGGTTCTGGTTTAACTCGTATAATGATGCCCTTGGTAGAAACAGGTCTGCGCTCTTGAGGGAAAAAACATCCCTAGGGATAATCCCGAGATGATAAGGATGATTGGTACTTATGACAATCAAGCTGAAAGGGTGTACCAGATCATGAAAAAAACACTGGGATGTACTGCTGGCAGACCCCTCTCTAAAAAACTTAGTTTCACCAAAACCAAGCATTACATGCAGGAGGGGCAGATCTATCAGGGATAAGCTGGTTCAAAAACCCGAAAAAACTGGAACATGGCTGGACCGAAAACCCTTAGCCTTTTTTAAGTGTGGAAACTGTTCGAAATGTCGCTATATGTCACAGTGCAAGTGTTTTTCTAGTGCGGCCAACGGTAAAGAATTCTATATAAGAGACTTTGGCAATTGTAGAACCAAAGGGATGGTGTATAAAGCAACTTGCACATGCCCCCTTGACTATATTGGAAAAACCAGTTTTGAACTGAGGACTAGGGTTGGTGAGCACTTGAGCGACATAAGAAATAAAAGGGACACTCCGATTGCCCATCATGTTAATGAAAAACATAACGGACACTTGGAGGAAATTTCCTTCTCTATGATTGAAATGGTCAAACCCAAGCTAAGGGGAGGAGACTTTGATAAGGCAATTCTAAAACGTGAGGCCGAGTGGATATTTAGAATGCAATCTGTATCAACATGGGGGTTAAATGAATCTCTTACCTGTGCCTGCTTTGTTTAGTTCAGTTGTTCTGATTTTCCCATTTTTACACCTTGTTGTCTAGACTGTCTTACTCCTTCTACTCCAAGTGTTGATGGGGGATCCTTTCCTAGACCCCATTCTTTAATCTTAATATTCTATAAATTACCTATTATGGCCAATGAATCGATGTATCCTCTATTTCCTTTATCATTTATATGACTTGGATGCCACTAAAACACGCTAACAATAACTCCCTAGGCTATTTAAACTACAAAGGGGGGACAATGGTTAAATCATTCCGCACCATCAGCAACATTATGTGCGGTTTTGTCTTATTTAATGACATGGGAACATGCCCATATATGCAGTTCACATTATGCAGCTATATAGTGCGTTCTAAGGCTTATTTTGAAATGTTCAAACATACGCGAAGTAAGGGTTAAAGGCGCTCCTTATTGGAGCACAGTAAAGTATTGCGGTATATGAACATGCCGGGCCCGGATGGCATACACCCCCGAGTACTGCAGAAATTAAGCACAGTCATAGATAGACCATTATTTTTAATCTTTAAAGATTCCATAATAACAGGGTCTGTACCATAGGACTGGCGTATAGCAAATGTGGTGCCAATATTCAAAAAGGGGACAAAAACTGAACTTGGAAATTATAGGCCAGTAAGTTTAACCTCATCTGTGGGTAAAATCCTGGAGGGTTTTCTAAGAGATACTATACTGGAGTATCTGGAGAAGACTAACCTCATGACCCAATATCAACATGGGTTTACAAGTGACCGTTCCTGTCAGACTAATCTGATAATCTTTTATGAAGAGGTAAGTTCAGGACTGGACCAAGGGAATGCAGTGGACGTGGTGTACATGAACTTTTCAAAAGTTTTTGATACGGTGCCACACAAAAGGTTGATACATAAAATGAGAACAATGGGGATAGGGGAAAATATGTATAGGTGGGTTAAGAGCTGGTTCAGGGATAGAAAACAAAGGGTGGTTATTAATGGAGCACACTCGGACTGGGTCACGGTTAGCAGTGGGGTACCACAGGGGTCAGTTTTGGGCCCGCTTCTTTTTAACATATTAATGACCTTGTAGGGGGCATAGAGAGTAGAATTTCAATATTTGCAGATGACACTAAACTCTGCAGGTTAATCAATACAGAGGAGGACAATTTTTTATTACAGGAGGATTTATGTAAACTAGAAGCTTGGGCTGATAAATGGCAAATGAGATTTAATGGGGATAAATGTAAGGTCATGCACTTGGGTAGAACGAACAAGATGTATAATTATGTGCTTAATTGTAAAACACTGGACAAAACTGTCACTGAAAAAGACCTGGGTGTATGGGTGGACAACAAACTCACATTTAGTGGCCAGTGTCAGGCAGCTGCTGCAAAGGCAAATAAAATAATGGGATGCAATAAAAGAGGCATAGATGCTCATGAGGAGAACATAATTTTACCTCTATATAAGTCACTAGTGTGACCACACTTAGAATACTGTGTAAAGTTCTGGTCTCCGGTGTATAAGAAAGACATAGCTGAACTGGAGCGGGTGGAGCGGCTTAGGGGTGATCTTATTACAATGTATAAATATATGCGGGGACAATACAAAGACCTTTCTAATGATCTTTTTACTCTTAGGCTGGTTTCACACTTGCGTTTTTTTGCGCTGTATTTTAGCGCTAAAAAACGCATGCGTTTTTCCCCCTATATTTTGCATGGGATGCGCTTATGTGCGCATACACATGCGTTTGCATGCGTTTTTACGCGCATGTGTTTTTTTGTGGTGTGCACTCGGGCGTACAAAATGCATCCTGTTGCATTTTTTGGGCGTCCGACTTGCCTCAAAAAACGAATGCGCGCGCATTGCGTTTTTTTTTTACAGCAAGACACCCATTATAAGTCTATGGGTGCGCATATGTGCGCATTGGCATGCTCATGTATGTGTTTTTTTACGCATGCGTTTTTTTGTTGACCATTAGTTAGACAATGGAATTTAGGGGTTAGAGTTAGGGTTAGTTAAGGGGGGTTAGGGTTAGGATTTGGGTTAGGGTTAGTATTGTTTGGTTAAGGGTTAGGGTTTAGGGTTAGTTAGGGGTTAGGGTTTGGGTTAGGGTTAGTAGGGTTTGGTTAAGGGTTAGGGTTAGTATGGTTTGGTTAAGGGTTAGGGTCAGGGTTAGGGTCAGGGTTAGGGTTAGTAAAGTCATGGTTTGGGTTAGTGTGAGGGGCCAACTAATGTTGGAAAAAAACGCAAACGCGGTAAAAATGCACTAAAAACGCATACAAACGCATAAAAATGCTGCGTTTTTTCATGCATGCTCATAAAAATGCTTGAAAAAACCGCAGCATTTGTATGCGTTTGTATGCGTTTTTTCCATGCATTTTTTTTGCTGGAAAAATGCACTGCAAAACAAAGCAAGTGTGAAAGTAGCCTTAGACCTGTGACGGGGACAAGGGGGCATTCTCTACATCTGGAGGAAAGAAGGTTTAAGCATACTCACAGACGCGGATTCTTTACTGTAAGAGCAGTGAGACTATGGAACTCTCTGCCATATGATGTTGTAATGAGTGATTCCCTAATAAAATTTAAGAAGGGACTGGATGCCTTTCTTGAAAAGTATAATATTACAGGGTATATACACTAGTTTCCTTAATATTGCATTGATCCAGGGAGCTAGTCTGATTGTCGTATGTGGAGTCGGGAAAGAATTTTTTTCCCCAATGTGAAGCTTGCTGTTTCCCACATGGGTTTTTTTTTGCCTTCCTCTGGATCAACATGTTAGGGCAAGTTAGGATAGGATATGGGTTGAACTAGATGGACTTAAAGTCTCCCTTCAACCTTAATAACTATGATACTATGTTACTATATGTGGTCCGAATTGGCACGCAACTACATAGTGCGGTTTAAGGCTGACCCTGAAATGTCAATACAAGCGCAAAGGAAGGGTTAAAGCGCTCTTTATTGGAGCACAGTGAAGCATTGCGGTATATCTAACAGGAAGTCTACCGCCGAGAACCTCGATTGTGCATGTCTAAAAACATGCCGTCTCCTAGCATACAGAAAGTGGCTTGCGTTCCACACTGGAGCGCACGCCTGCAATCATCAAGTATGAGATGCCTGTCTGCGCATGCCCAGAAGAGAACGCCACAGGAAACTTGGACGCACCATGTTGGAATGCTCAGCTTGTATTTTATCATCTGGATCGCACGTCTATAACTGTCTAGACATGTTATATTTATTTTATGAATGTTTGGAAACATCACAGTGAATTGACTAGTGTTCGATTTTGAAACACTCAGCGTGTATTTCAGGTGTTTAACTCATTCTATGTCTCCTGCGCTTTATATAATGTCATTCTATCCCCTTTTTGACTCATACCGCTGGAAATAGTGTTTGATGTATGGGGTTTTTTATTATCAAATTTATTAAGGAGACTTTATCTATGACCTGGTGCAACCTGGGAAATGTGGGTGTTTTTGATTTGGCTGGACATGATTGGTCCTTGGAATCCATTTTAGGATATATAAACTAGTCCTATATGGCATTTGGACAGGTCTGCCTCTCTATCTGGACACCTCACATCCATGAATTGGCTGGTTCCTTATTGTGCCTCCTGATGAACCGTGTGGACAGGGAAACGCATCGAGGCTGGAAGCTAAGTTTGAGTTAACCCCCATCTGTTTCTATGATTTTTTTTTTCTGGTAATTGATATTATTCATTGCCTTCTATGGGAACCAATATGGATATAATTCTGATGTTCCTTTTTTGAGCCACGCTATTTTTTACCTTTTGTTTGTGCTTGTCTGACTTACTGCAGAGAGAATGTTTTTGGTTCTATCTGATAATGCATTAAGCTAATGGAATCGATACTTTCTGTGGTCTATTAATACCCAAAAAGACAAGATTGCTACTATCTATCAGTTACACAAGAGGTCTCTATGTTTACATGTAATAGCCTGTTTTTTTATATTGTACATTAATAGCATTATATTAAGCACTATCTTTTTCATCTCTTTTATTTGCTCATTGTTTTCCCACCTGTAGTCCTTAAGGGTCATTTAGGGCGAGTCTGGGACAGCTACCGCGGAGTGGGGGCGCAAAGTAATCGTATCTTTTAGGGTGCCAACCTCCACTGTCAGGAAGGAATAGCAGGGTAGCGTAGGGCTATTGTAGGTTATTTATGTATAGAGTTTATTGTGTTATTGGGGGTGTTTTTTACCTCAATTTATTAAAGTTTCATGTTTTTAAAAGGGATTATATGATTGCACTTTTGATATTTCTTCCCTGGGCCTGTGGACAATTTTTTGATTTCCCAGGACAAGGAGGATGTGGGAAGCCCCACGCATATCGCTGCTGAGCGCAGCTTCAGCAGGGGAAGTGTGTCAGGAGAGGGGAACAGACAGCCTTTAAATAACTAACAAGGTCAATTAAGTACAATGGTGAACTGGTGTGTTAGGAAACAAAGCAGTGCATACCGAAGTGATTGTCCTGGCCAGGACAGATGCATGCGCCATGATAAGGGTTCCGGTGAGGATAGAAGCAGTCATGTGAAGAGAGTGCAGGCAGGGCGAAGTCCATGATGTCAGCCAGAGGATAGTGTCTACGTGGTGAATCACAAGTCCTGAAACTGAAAGTGCCTGTGAGCCTGCGAAGTACGCAGGGACAGGCACAGACAGTAATAACAGTGTATGTAAATAACATCAGCCTAAAGGCAGAGCCTGCACTGACACTGAAAGTGCTTGTGGATCTGCATAGTGCGCAAATGCAGGCATAGACAGAAGTATCTGCGTATGCTGGTGTGTTCAAGTACATACCAGAAAGATATATATAAAAAGAGGATATAATAGTCCTCATATTCATAGGTAACATTACCCACATATAAGTTGGTCCTGAGTTATAGAGGTGCCAAAAGTCACAATAATGAAATAAGAGAAAGGAAACCGTCTCATAACCCATGTTTAGAAAAGAGATCGGACAGAGGGGTAGAGTATATTCTGCCCTAAAGTGAAAGAATCCAGAGTCAGTCCTGAAATAAGAAGACCCCATTATGGCAATGAGAATACCTCTGCAGACAGTGAAATGCAAGAGACACAACTCTAATGAAAGTCAATGGTCTTCCTGCTGAATGCAAAAAGAGTAAAAAATGTTGTTGCTTAGAGCTTTATTATCATTGAAACGAATCTGTCTATGATGCTAAGATGAAAAAACATAGAATAATGTTAGATAAGCAAATTATGAACATAATGGACATGCAGAGGCATCTTAAAAACAGGCATCAGGAAACAAAATATAAGCAGATACAATTGCCCATACAAGTTTCCATCAAAAGGAACCCGTATAGATCACAAAAGGATCAGGAAAGAAAGGCAGCCAAGCCCACCTCCGCAATGCGTAACACATATAGCAAAAAGATATATATTTGCATAAACAGGCTAGAAATAATAAACTGAAATGTTCAGAAAGACATAAACGGGACACAGGTGAATAAGGTGATATATCTACGGAATACAATGTTCAATGGAATCAGGTGAGAAATATTCTTTCATCCCATTGGGATATCCTTACTATGGATGCCCAAACTTCTCTTTTTGTCACCCCACACCCTCTTATGACGGCAAAAAGGGCCCCCAATTTAGGGGATATTTTGGCTGAGCCATTTCACACGTCCTCCAACTAGACTGAATCAGGGTATAGTTTTTCCTTGCTGGGACTGTAGTGTGTGTTCCTATGTTCCGGTAACCAAAGATTTTTTTTACTAACCCCTTGGGCTCTAAAAAATATCATCTAATGTCATATATTAACTGTAAAACATTTAACATCATATACGCGATTGTCTGCCCCTGCAATAGGGTTTATGTTGGTTAGACATCCCAAGAATTTAGGAAAAGGGCACAGAAGCATCTGTATACAAGACACTTGGCATCCTCTGATACCAGGAAAGGTAAGACTGACTCCGGTGGCCTCCCACTTTCTGGCTGAACTTGGTGGCTCTACTGCTAGCATTCGTTTTTTGGCCTACAGAAGATCCATTTGAATGCTAGAGGTGGCAACTCTAAGAAACTTTTGCTTTAAACGGAATCGCGTTGGATTTTCAACCTGCGGAGTTTGACACCTGATGGCCTCAACGAGGAACTCCTCTTTACACCTTTTTTGGGATGATTCATCTCGTACGTCCTCCTTTATTCCGTGGATATATGACCTTATTAACCTGTGTCCCGTTTATGTCTTTCTGGACATTTCAGTTTATTATTTCTAGCCTGTTTATGCAAATATATATCTTTTTGGTATATGTGTAATGCATTGCGGAGGTGGGCTTGGCCGCCTTTCTTTCCTGATTCTTTTGTTATCTATACAGGTTCCTTTTGGTGGAAACATGTATGGGCAATTGTATCTGCTTATATTTTGGTTCCTGATGCCTGTTTTTAAGATGCCTCTGCATGTCCATTATGTTCATTGTTCTGCCCATTCTGTGCAGCAAGATATTTTTAAGTGCTGTTCCAGCTATCACCAGTAGGTGTCAGAAGTTCCCCTTTCCCTTTCTTATTCATATGTTTGGAATCTTCTGTTTTCCTAATTGGTTAACTGTTCAGAACCACCCTTCTTCCTTCCCTGGTCAACAACATGTAACCATTTTGAGTCGGTCTTCTGAGCAGCTCACTTGCTCTCTGCAAAATCATTGCTTATAACAAGCGGATTTCGGTAAGGTTAATGCAATTATGAGTTATGCATCTATGTTAGCAGCCATAATGCAGCCCTCCATGATGTTTTCAATGCATGTTCAGCTTCTGTAATGATATTTCACTGCATGGTTAGTTATATGCATCCTCTGGATATGCATCCTCTGTTCAGTCAGTGCAAAGCTTGCAGCAATTAGTTATTTTAGAAATCTTTCTCTTTTACTGCTGTGTATGTTATATTGCTCAGCTTCTATATAATGCATGCTACCAAGTTAACAGCATCCTGTATAATTGCTACTGTTGTAATAGTACCTTGTATTTGCTGTGATTACCTGCCAGTATTTGTGTATTGTATATTATCTACCGGTACTGACATGCTGCATTATCTGTCTCTTATGAAGTACTGTGTACAGTTTTGGGCACTGGTGCTCAGGAAGGATATAATGGAATTAGAGCGGGTACAAAGGAGGGCAACTAAATTAATAAAGGAGATGGGGGAACTACAATACCCAGAGAGATTAGCAAAATTAGGATTATTTAGTCTAGAAAAAAGACGACTGAGGGGCGATCTAATAACCATGTATAAGTATATAAGGGGACAATACAAATATCTCTCCGAGGATCTGTTTATACCAAGGAAGGTGACGGTCACAAGGGGGCATTCTCTGCGTCTGGAGGAGAAAAGGTTTTTCCACCAACATAGAAGAGGATTCTTTACAGTTAGGGCAGTGAGAATCTGGAATTCCCTGCCTGAGGAAGTGGTGATGGCGAACTCAGTCGAAGGGTTCAAGAGAGGCCTGGATGTCTTCCTTGAGCGTAACAATATTGTATCTTACAGTTATTGTTAGGTTCTTTAGAAGGACGTAGATCTGGGGATTTATTCTGACAGAATTTTATAGGCTGAACTGGATGGACTAATGTCTTTTTTTGGCCTTATCAACTATGTTACTATGTTACTATGTTATAGTTTTTACCTGACTCATCCACATTGTGTACAACTATATCTGAATCATCCATAACTGTGTTCAACAATCTCTGATAACATCTACAACTTTGTACAACAATCCCTGATCTCATCTACTACTGTGTTCTACTATACCATTTGTTATCTCCCATTGTCCATATCATCCCAATAAATAATAGACTTAAGCACCCATACAGTCTTGTTTCTGGGAGTCGATGAAAGGTTAAGCTGTATGCTGGAATCCACACAGCGTCATACCTGGAAGAAGGCAGAACATTCATAATTTGCTTATCTAACATTATTCTGTGTTTTTCCATCATACATGATGACACCACGAGAGAGGGGATCCGCCCAACAAGGACAGGAAACCTTCAAGATAAAAGGGGCGGCTCCTCTCTCCGCATCATTGGTTTCCTGTCCTTGATGGGGAACCCTCAAGATGAAGACTGTTGAAGATTCTTGAAGAAAGAAGAGGATGCCTGGGCCTGGGTCGGATGGTTACTGGCAGGCACTGGTCTGCTACATCTGTCACCAGGTACCGTTAGTTGCCTCGGGGGCCATGTATTCCCATGCCCCCACTGAGCGAGTACATGGCCACAGCCCGTGAGGCAAATGCCCGGGTGAAGTTAGAGCCTCTGAGGCCACATTGGGTGTACCCTCCCTGATGCAGACATACCCCATAGAAGTCCACGGAGGCCACTTTTGTGCTCCCTCCCTGTTGACATTTGGTGACCATGCAGCCCGTGTGACACAACGGTGCCCGGGCAGAGGTAAAAACTCCTCGGAGGCTACCTTTTAAAGGACCCTCCCTGTTGAGCACAAGCCAGGACACCGTGGACTGCCCTAGGAATAGTACCTGCAAACAGTGGTGGCCAGGGCAGCGTGGAGGCTTCTTCCTGAGACCAGGTCCATGGGGGCCGCAGGTAGGAGGGCAGCATCAGCAGGTGTCATGGTGGGAATGCCGCAACGGGGCCCGGGTGCACACTGGAAGGGAAGCCGAGTGTGCGCAGCTGGGGGACACCTGGGAACAGGCAGCTATTGCGATCGGGAGCACGCACCAGAGGCGGGCGAGTGCAGGAAGAGAAGCCGGGACACACATGGCCGGTGCACCCGGACATGTACCAGCAGCTGCGGGGCTAGAAGGTCGGGGAGCTCGCTCTGGAGATACGCGCACCCTGTCCTCTGAGCGCGCTACCGAAAGTAGGGGTGCGCACACCGGAAGTAGTACAGAGCGAGCGTACATAAAGTGCTGTCTTATTGCCGGAGGCATGCCAGAGGCATGTATCTACGAACATAGCGCGCATGCGAGACAAAGCGCAGGCGGCCGGCAGGTGCAGGATCAACCAGGTGATCAAAAAAATGGGGTATTGCTGTCAGAAGTGCTGGCATGCGTCACCAGCCATTCTAGGTTGAACTTGACTGCTCCCTGGAAACAGCACCAGCTAAAACAGCTTATTAAAGGTTATGAGCCTTTCGCCAGAGCACTTACAGCCGCTCCAGGAGGTGCAGGAGTGGCGGTCTCGCTCAGATTGAGAGAACCAGACGCGCCATAACTTATGGGGAAGTTGCTCGGACAGCGTACGGGCGGATTGTTATGGTGTAAAAAGGAGGAGTCCATAGTCCCGATGGGAGACAGTGAACAGACCAGTCAGCCTCCAGATCCGGTACCCGTCCTGTGAAGCGTCCGAGTGGTGAGTGAGCATCGAGAAAGTCCAGTATGATAATGTCTGTTCTCTTTCTCTCTCTTGTCTCCTCTCTCCCCTCTTTTTACATACATTGGTGGGGTAGAGCATTGAAAGTCCCTAAAAAAGGGGTAAATCAAAAGCTAGGAATAAGGAAGATTCCCTATGCAAAAAAAGTCCCTTAGGAATAAGAGGTTGTGTGAGGCCTGTAATGATAAAACAGCGGAGGAGACACCCTCTTTGCTGAGAGCCTGAGATCCCTGATCCAGTCAAAAGTCTGTAAAGCTGGAGCCACACATAGTGACTTACCAGCGATCCCGACAGTGATATCAACGTGTCAGGATCGCTGGTAAGTGGCTATGTGATCGCTGGTGAGCTGTCACACAGACAGCTTCACCAGCGATCAGCACGCCGAGGTGAGGAGCGAGCCCGGGAGCAGCGGACAAGTGTGCCTGCTGTTCCAGTCCTCCACCAGCAGAGGGCGCGCCTGCATCCCCGGCCTCTCCTGGCGGCATCCTGCTGCCTCCTGGTCCCAAGCGTGCGGCGGCGGCAAACTAAGGTAAGGTACCGACTCCGCGGGCTCCTGGTCCCCAGCGTGAGGCTGCGGCGGCGGCACCTGTAACTCGCTGGTAACAAACGTACACATCGAGTATCCAAGGGACGCGCGTCCCTTGGATACCCGATGTGTACGTTAGTTACCAGCTGATCGCTGGTCTCCCGCCTGTCACACGCAGCGATGCGTGCTGGCCAGCGGGAGATCAGCGACGAAAAAATGTCCAGAGGTTTCTTGCAGCGATCAGCGATACCGGCAGGGGGGCCGGTCGCTGATCGCTGTCACGCACAGCGATCTCGCTGGTGAGATCGCTGTTGTGTCAGAAAACTTGTAACTCAGCAGATTAATAACCTGGAGGAGCAGGTAGAGCAAAAAGCCCCCAGGGAGACTATCCTAGAGGCAATACTGGCAATACTGGCCATAAGAACAGTGGCAGTATTCCTAGCTGAGAATTCAGAGGGATTCAGCAAGGCTAGTAGCAAAATTAGCAGCTTTGGTTAATATAGGATGCTGTGCAGGATGGCTTAAATGCTGGCCGGGGGACACACAGGCAAAGATGTAACTCTGCTCTTTACCGTGTGAGGGAAATTTCCTGTTTTGGTCAGACATTGGATGACATATTAAGAAAAGCCGAGAACAAGAAGAAAATTTCCCAAAAAACAGCCATTTCAGACCTTGTCGGCACTCCTTCCAGAAGGGCCGGAGGTCCAGGAGACGGCAATATAAGGATTAAGACAGATACAACTCTGACAAGCATTCCAGAGGTGGGAGAGGCTTCTACTTCAGCAACCCCTCCAAAGACACCAAAAAACCCAGTGACAGGCCTTCTCAGGTGCACTTCCTCCCAGCTTGGGAGAGGATCTAGTCCAGTACCTGGATCCGGCAAATTGTGGGATCAGGTCTGTAGTAAGGTTCTACCACTGGCCTCCACAAGGATATATGCAGTCCTCGCAAGAAAGAGAGTCTGGAAGGAGAAGTAATCTCACCCCTAGACAATCATGTCCTGGAAGAGATTCCGGTATAAGGGTAGAATTTTACTCCCCCCTATTTAAAAAAAAAAAAAAACAAACACCCCAGACAATTCCTGGATGACAATTGTAAATCTGAAAAGACCTCAAGAGGTATCTGATAATCCCGTCTTCCAAGATGGAGAGGTTAAGGTCAGCAGTAGAACTCCTTCCTCAGCGTTATATAGCAGACCTCAAGATCGCTTATCACCACATTCTGATTCGGTAATAAGCCACAAATGTCTCAGAGTGACAGTCTAGATGGGTCTCAGAAGCGTCACTTCCAAAACAGGGCTCTGCCCTTTAGAGTAGTGATAACACTTGAGTTTTCACAAGACTAATCGCAGAAGTCACAGTGCACCTCAGAGAAAAGGATACTCTGGTGATACCATATCTGGACGACTTCTTGATCGTGGGAAGAAATCTACCTTACTATCAAGAACAAGTCAGAATAGTGATGGAGACACTATAGACACTGGGATGGCAGCTGAACTTCAAAAAAAACTAGATGTGTATTTTCTGAAGGAAGCACAGATAGTGCTTTGAAATGGTGCCCGGGCTGCCCCTTTAAGAGAGACTTGCCTGCTGCCCCTGCAAGACTTTCAACTCAGGATCCGTTTTAACTCTGGGTGCCTCTCAGGGGCCACTTTGCCTGTGGGGCCCCTCAGGGTCTGATTTGGTGGGTGGGGACCCTCAGGATCCGATTCGGTGGCCTGGGCTCCTCAAGGCTTGAATTGGTGGACGGCATCCGTCTGGGTCCGATTTGGTGGGCGGGGCCACTCTGGGTCCAATTTGGTGGGCAGGGCAACTCTGGGTCTGATTTCATGGGCGGGGCCCCTCAGGGTCCGATTAGGTGGGCGGGGTGGCTCTGGGTCCGATTTGGTGGGCGGGGAGACTCTGGGCCTGATTTCGTGGGCGGGGACCCTCAGGGTCCGATTTGGTGAGCAGGGCGACTCTGGGTCCGATTTGGTGGGCGGGGCCTCTCTGGGTCCGATTTTGTGGTTGGGGCCCCTCAGGGTCTGATTTTGTGGCCGGGGCCCCTCAGGGTCTGATTTTGTGGTCGGGGCCCCTCAGGGTCCGATTTTGAGGTTGGAGCCCCTCAGGGTTCGATTTTGTGGCCGGGGCCCCTCAGGGTCCGATTTTGTGGCCGGGGCCCCTTGGGGTCTGATTTGATGGACGGGGCTCTTCAGGGTCAGATTTGGTGGGCGGGGCCACTCTCGGTCCAATTTAGTGGGCGGTGCCCCTCAGGATCCTATTTGGTGGGCGGGGCCAATCTCAGTCCGATTTAGTGGGCGGTGGCCCTCAGGGTCCGATTTGGTGAGCGGGGCCCCTCAGGATCCGATTTGGTGGGTGGGGCCCCTCAGGGTCCGATTTGGTGGGCGGGGCCCCTCTTGGTCCGATTTGGTGGGCATAGCCACTCTGGGTCCGATTTGGTGGGCGGGGCCCTTCAGGGTCCGATTTGGTGGGAGGGGTCACTCTGGGTACGATTTGGTGGGCGGGACTCCTCAGGGTCTGATTTAGTGGGCGGGGCCACTCTGAGTCCGTTTTGGTGGGAGGGGCCACGCTGGGTCCGATTTGGAGGCCGGGGTGGCTCAGCCTCCGATTTGGAGCCTGGGGTCACTCAGCTTTCGATTTGGCGCACCGGCCCATTAAGACTCATTTCGGTGCGCTGGCCCTTTAAGAATCACTTTGGCGCATCGGCCCTTTAAGAGCCAGTTTGGCTCACTGGGCTTCTAAATCCACCTTGGCGCACATTCTCTCTCAGGGGCATGCGTCATGTGATGAAGATAGATTTGTGTCTGCCTGCGCATATCAATGAGCTTAACTGCCATTTGAATCGCCACAGGGCATGTTTTACCTTCCCATTGAAAAGCATTGAGACAGTGCATTCCAATGACGGGGAAAAAAATTTTCAAACACAAATTGCGCAAAAACTACAAATCCGATTGACACGAAAAATACTTAGCACACCTCTCGTGGATGATAGCTTCGAAACGACACCTCAACGGAGTCTGTGCGTGTAGCGGTTCGGGCCGCATTAATTGCAGAAATCAACTGAATAATAATAATACTAGATGTGTATTTCCTGAAGGAAGTACAGATAGTGGTTTGAAATGGTGCCCGGGCTGCCCATTTAAGAGAGACTTGTCTGCTGCCCCTGCAAGACTTAAAACTCAGGATCCGTTTTAACTGTGGGTGCCTCTCAGGGGCCACTTTGGACTATGGGGCCCCTCAGGGTCTGATTTGGTGGGTGGGGCCCCTCAGGATCCGATTCGGTGGCTTGGGCTCCTCAGGGCTTGAATTGGTGGACGGGATCCCTCAGGGTCTGATTTGGTGGGCGGGGCCCCTCAGGATACGATTTGGTGGGCGGGGCCCCTCAGGCTCCGATTTGGTGGGCGGGGCCCCTCAGGATACGATTTGATGGGCGGGCCCCTCAGGGTCCGATTAGGTGGGCGGGGCCCCCCAGGGGCCGATTTTGTGGGCGGGGCCCATCAGGGTCTGATTTGGTGGGCGGGGCCCCTCAGGATACAATTTGATGGGCGGGGCCCCTCAGGGTCCGATTAGGTGGGCGGGGCCCTCAGGGGCCGATTTTGTGGGCGGGGCACGATTTAGTGAGTGGGGCCACTCTGTGTCTGACTTGGTGGGCGGGGCCCCTCGGGGTTCGATTAGGTGGGCGGGGCCCCTCAGGGGCCAATTTTGTGGGCGGGGCCACTCTGGGTCCGACTTGGTGGGCGGGGCCCCTCGGGGTTCAATTTCGTGGGCGGGGCCCCTCGGGGTTCTATTTGGTGGGCGGGGACTCACAGAGTTCGATTTGGTGGGCGGGGTCACTCAGCTTTCGATTTGGCGCGCTGGCCCTTTAAGACTCATTTTGGTGCGCCGGCTCTTTATGAATCACTTTGGCGCGTCGGACCTTTAAGAGCCAGTTTGGCACACTGGGCTGCTAAATCCACTTTGGCGCACATTCTCTCTCAGGAGCATGCGTCATGTGATGAAGCTAGATTTCCATTTGTGCTTTGGCTTTCGCTTTAAGAGCTGATATTATCTGCAAGAAACTCTGTCCTACTGGGTTCATGTAAAGTTCGTAGGCGTTGGTATACTAACTGGGTCTGCCAGCGCATATCAATGAGCTTAACTGCCATTTGAATCGCCTCACGACTGCCCAGTGTATTCCTATGGCAAAATTTTCCCATTGAAATGCATTGAGACAATGCATTCCAATGACTTGAACATTTTTTTTTCAAACGCAAATTGCACAATAACTACAAATCCAATCGACACGAAAAATACTTAGCACACCACTCGTGGACGCTGGCTTCAAAACGACGCCTCAACGGAGTCAGTGCGTGTAGCGGTTCGGGCCGCATTAATTGCGGAACTCAACTGAATAGTAATAATATTACTAGATGTGTATTTCCTGGAGGAAGTACAGATAGTGGTTTGAAATGGTGCCCGGGCTGCCCATTTAAGAGAGACTTGCCTGCTGCCCCTGCAAGACTTTCAATTCAGGATCCGTTTTAACTGTGGGTGCCTCTCAAAGGCCACTTTGGCCTCAGGGTCCGATTTTGTGGGTGGGGCCCCTCAGGGCCCGATTTTGTGGGTGGGGCCCCTCAGGGTCGGATTTTGTGGCCGGGGCCCCTCAGGGTCCGATTTGATGGTTGGGGCCCCTCAGGGTCCGATTTTGTGGCCGGGGCCCTCAGAGTCCGATTTTGTGGCTGGAACCACTCAGGGTCCGATTTTGTGGGTGGGGCCCCTCAGGGTCCGATTTTGTGGCCGGGGCCCCTCAGGGTCCGATTTGGTGGGTGGGGCCCCTCAGGGTCCGATTTTGTGGCCGGGGCCCCTCAGGGTCCGATTTTGTGGGTGGGGCCCCTAAGGGTCCGATTTGCTGGGCGGGATCTCTGAGTCCGATTTGGTGGGCGGGGCCCCTCAGGGTCCGATTTGGTGGGCGGGGCCTGTCAGGGTCCGATTTGGTGGGTGGGACCCCTCAGGGTCCGATTTGGTGGTTGGGGCCTTTCAGAATCCAATTTGGTGAGCAGGGCCCCTCAGGGTCCGATTTGGTGAGCGGGGCCCCTCAGGGTCAGATTTGGTGGGCGGGATCTCTCAGGGTCTGATTTGGTGGGCGGTGCCCCTCAGGGTCTGATTTGGGGGCGGGGCCCCTCAGGGTCCGATTTGGGTGGGTGGGGCCCCTCAGGGTCCGATTTGGTGGGCGAGGGTGCACTTTGGCGCACATTCTCTCTCAGGGCCATGCGTCATGTGATGAAGCTAGATTTGCATTTGTGCTGTGGGTTTCACTTTAAGAGCTGATATTATGTGGCAGAAGCTCTGTCCTCGGGGCGTCATGTGACATTCATAGGCGTTGGCATAGTAACTGGGTGAGCTTGAACATATCAATGAGCTTAACTGCCATTTCAATCGCCTCAGGGCACGTTTTAAGTTTACCATTCAAATGCATTGAGACAGTGCATTCCAATGACGGGAAAAAAAACTTCAAACGCAAATTGCGCAAAAACTACAAATCCGATCGACACAAAAAATACTTAGCACACCTCTCGTGGACGCTGGCTTTGAAACGACACCTCAACGGATTCTGTGCGTGCAGCGGTTCGGGCCGTATTAATTGCGGAAAACAACTTAATAATAATAACTAGATGTGTATTTCCTGAACGAAGTACAAATAGTGGTTTGAAATGGTGCCCGGGCTGCCCCTTTAAGAGAGACTTGCCTGCTGCCCCGGCAAGACTTTCAACTCAGGATCCGTTTTAACTGTGGGTGCCTCTCAGGGGCCACTTTGGCCTCAGGGTCTGATTTCGTGGGTGGGACCCCTCAGGATCCAATTTGGCGGGCAGGGCCTCTCTGGGTCCGATTTGGTGGGCGGGGCCACTCTGGGTCCAATTTGGAGGCCAGGGTGGCTCAGCCTCCAATTTGTAGGCCAGGGTCGGGTGGCTCAGCCTCCGATTTGGAGCCTGGGCTCACTCAGCTTTCGGTTTGGCGCGCCTGCCCTTTAAGACTCATTTTGGTGCGCAGGCCCTTTAAGAATCACTTCAGTGCGTGGGCCCTTTAAGAGCCAGTTTGGCGCAGTGGGCTTCTAAATCCACTTTGGCGCACATTATCTTTCCAGGTCATGCATCCTGAGATGAAGCTAGATTTGCATTTGTGCTTTGGGTTTCGCTTTAAAAGCTGATATTATCTGGCAGAAACTGTGTCCTGCTGGAGTCATGTAAAGTTCGTAGGCATTGGCATTGTAACTGGGTGTGCCTGCGCATATCAATGAGCTTAACTGCCACCTCACGACTGCCCCATGTTTTCCCTATGGCAACATTTTCCCATTTAAATGCATTGAGACAATGCATTCCAATGACAGGAAAATGTTTTTTTCAAATGCAAATTGCGCAAAAACTACAAATCCGATTGACACGAAAAATACTAAGCACACCACTCGTGGATGCTGGCTTTGAAACGACGCCTCAACGGAGTCTGTGCGTGTAGCGGTTCGGGTCGCATTAATTGCGGAAATCAACTGAATAGTAATAATAATACTAGATGTGTATTTCCTGAAGGAAGTACAGATAGTGGTTTGAAATGGTGCCCGGGCTGCCCCTTTAAGAGAGACTTGCCTGCTGCCCCTGCAAGACTTTCAAGTCAGGATCCGTTTTAACTGTGGGTGCCTCTCAGGGGCCACTTTGGCCTCAGGGTCTGATTTTGTGGGTGGGGCCCCTCAGGGTCTGATTTTGTGGTTGGGGCACCTCAGGGTCTGATTTTGTGGTTGGGGCCCCTCGGGGTCCGATTTTGTGGCTGGGGCCCCTCAGGGTCTGATTTTGTGACCAGGGACCCTCAGGGTCTGATTTTGTGGTTGGGGTCTCAGGGTCCGAGTTTGTGGCCGGGGCCCCTCAGGGTCTGGATTTGTGGGTGGGTTCCCTCAGGGTCCGATTTTGTGGGTGGGACCCCTCAGGGTCCGATTTTGTGGCTGGGGTCCGCCAGGGTCTGATTTTGTGGGTGGGGCCCATCAGGGTCCGATTTTGTGACCGGGGCACCTCAGGGTCTGATTTTGTGGTTGGGGCCCCTCAGGGTCCGATTTTGTGGCTGGGGCCCCTCAGGGTCTGATTTTGTGGGTGGGGCCCCTCAGGGTCTGATTTTGTGGGTGGGGCCCCTCAGGGTCTGATTTTGTGGGTGAGGCCCCTCAGGGTCCGATTTTGTGACCGGGGCACCTCAGGGTCTGATTTTGTGGTTGGAGCCCCTCAGGGTCCTATTTTGTGACTGGGGCCCCTTAGGGTCTGATTTTGTGGGTGGAGCCCCCTGGGTCCATTTTGGTGGGTGGGGCCACTCTGGGTCCGATTTAGTGGGCGGTGCCCCTCATGGTCTGATTTGGTGGGCGGGGCCCCTCTGGGTCCGATTTGGTGGGCGGGGCCCTTCAGGGTCCGATTTGGTGGGCAGGGTCACTCTGGGTCCGATTTGGTGGGCGGGGCTCCTCAGGGTCCGATTTGGTGGGCGGGGCCCTTCAGGGTCCGATTTGGTGGGCGGGGCCACTCGGAGTCTGATTTGGTGGGCGGGGCCCCTCAGGATCCGATTTGGTGGGCTGTGCTACTCTGGGTCTGATTTTTTGAGCGGGGCCACACTGGGTCCGATTTAGAGGCCAGGGTGGCTCAGCCTCTGATTTGGAGGCCGGGGTGGTTCAGCCTCCGATTTGGAGGCCGGGGTGGCTCAGCCTCCAATTTGGAGGCCGGGGTCACTCAGCTTTCGATTTGGCTCGCCGGCCCTTTAAGACTCATTTCGGTGCGCTGGCCCTTTAAGAATCACTGTGGCACGTCGACCCTTTAAGAGCCAGGGTGGCTCACTGGGCTTCTAAATCCACTTTGTCGCACATTCTATCTCAGGGGCATGTGTCATGTGATGAAGCTAGATTTGCATTTGTGCTGTGGGTTTCACTTTAAGAGCTGATATTATGTGGCAGAAGCTCTGTCCTTGGGATGTCATGTGACGTTCGTAGGCGTTGGCATAGTAACTGGGTCTACCTGCGCATATCAATGAGCTTAACTGCCATTTCAATCGCCTCAGGGCACGTTTTGCCATTTCCCATTGAAAAGCATTGACACAGTGCATTACAATGACGGGAAAAAAAAATTTCAAACGCAAATTGCGCAAAAACTACAAATCCGATCGACACGAAAAATACTTAGCACACCTCTTGTGGACGCTGGCTTCGAAACGACACCTCAACGGCGTCTGTGCGTGTAGCGGTTCGGGCTGTATTAATTGCGGAAATCAACTTAATAATAATAATTAGATGTGTATTTCCTGAAGGAAGTACAGATAGTGGTTTGAAATGGTGCCCGGGCTGCCCCTTTAAGAGAGACTTGCCTGCTCTCCCTGCAAGACTTTCAACTCAGGATCCGTTTTAAGTGTGGGTGCCTCTCAGGGGCCACTTTGGCCTCAGGGTCTGATTTGGTGGGTGGGGCCCCTCAGGATCCGATTCGGTGGCCTGGGCTCTTCAGGGTTTTTATTGGTGGCCGGGATGCCACAGGGTCCGATTTTGTGGGTGGGACCCTTATGGTCCGATTTTGTGGGTGGGGCCTCTCAGGGTCCGATTTTGTGGCCGGGGCCCCTCAGGGTCCGATTTTGTGGCCGGGGCCCCTCAAGGTCCGATTTTGTGGCTGGGGCCCCTCAAGGTCCGATTTTGCGGGTGGGGACCCTCAGGGTCCGATTTTGCGGGTGGGGCCCCTCAGGGTCCGATTTTGTGGCCGGGGCCCCTTAGGGTACGTTTTTGTGGCCAGGGCCCCTCAGGGTCCGATTTTGCGGGTGGGGCCCCTCAGGGTCCGATTTTGCAGGTGGGGCCCCTCAGGGTCCGATTTTGCGGGTGGGGCCCCTCAGGGTCCGATTTTGCGGGTGGGGCCCCTCAGGGTCCGATTTTGCGGGTGGGGCCCCTCAGGTTCCGATTTTGTGGCCGGGGCCCCTCAGGGTCCAATTTTGCGGGTGGGGCCCCTCAGGGTCCGATTTTGCGGGTGGGGCCCCTCAGGGTACGATTTTGTGGCTGGGGCCCCTCAGGGTCTGATTTTGTGGGTGCGGTCCCTCAGGGTCTGATTTTGAGGGTGGGGCCCCTCAGGGTCCGATTTTGTGACCGTGGACCCTCAGGGTCTGATTTTGTGGCTGGGGCCCCTCAGGGTCTGATTTTGTGGCTGGGGCCCCTCAGGGTCCGACTTTGAGGGTAGGGCCCCTCAGGGTACGATTTTTTGACCGTGGACCCTCAGGGTCTGATTTTGTGGTTGGGGACCCTCAGGGTCAGATTTTGTGGCTGGGGCCCCTCAGGGTCCGATTTTGTGGCCGGAACCCCTCAGGGTCCGATTTTGTGGGTGGGGCCCCTCAGGGTCCGATTTGGTGGGCTGGGCCACTCTGGGTTCAATTTTGTGGTTGGGGTCCCTCAGGGTCCGATTTTATAGGTGGGGCCCCTCAGGGTCCGATACTGTGTCCGGGGCCCCTCAGGGTCCGATTTTGTGGTTGGGGCCTTTCAGAATCCGATTTGGTGGGAGGGGCCGCTCAGGGTCAGATTTGGTGAGCCGGGCCCCTCAGGGTCCGATTTGGTGAGCGGGGCCCCTCAGGGTCTGATTTGGTGGGCATGATCTCTCAGAGTCTGATTTGGTGGGCGGGGCCCCATCAGGGTCCGATTTGGTGGGCGGGGCCCCTCAGGGTACGATTTGGTGGGCGGGGCCCCTCAGGGTCCGATTTTGTGGGCGGGGGGCACACTTTGGCGCACATTCTCTCTCAGAGGCATGCGTCATGTGATGAAGCTAGATTTGCATTTGTGCTGTGGGTTTCGCTTTAAGAGCTGATATTATGTGGCAGAAGCTCTGTCCTGGGGGCGTCATGTGACGTTCGTAGACGTTGGCATAGTAACTGGGTGTGCCTGCGCATATCAATGAGCTTTACTGCCATTTCAATCGCCTCAGGGCACGTTTTAAGCTTCCCATTCAAATGCTTTGAGACAGTGCATTCCAATGACGGGAAAAAAAAATTTCAAACGCAAATTGCGCAAGAACTACAAATCCGATCGACACGAAAAATACTTAGCACACATCTCGTGGATGCTGGCTTCGAAACTACACCTCAACGGTGTCTGTGTGTGTAGCGGTTCGGGCCGTATTAATTGCGGAAATCAACTGAATAGTAATAATAATACTAGATGTGTATTTCCTGAAGGAAGTACAGATAGTGGTTTGAAATGGTGCCCGGTCTGCCCCTTTAAGAGAGACTTGCCTGCTTCCCCTGCAAGACTTTCAACTCAGGATCCGTTTTAAATGTGGGTGCCTCTCAGGGGCCACTTTGGCCTCAGGGTCTGATTTGGTGGGTGGGGCCCCTGAGGATCCGATTCGGTGGCCTGGGCTCCTCAGGATTTGAATTAGTTGCCGGGATTCCTCAGGGTCCAATTTTGTGGGTGTGGCCCCTCAGGGTCGGATTTTGTGGGTGTTTGCCCCTCAGGGTCCGATTTTGTGGGTGGGTCCCCTCAGGGTCCGATTTTATGGGTGGGGACCCTCAGGGTCCGATTTTGTGGGTGGGGTCCCTCATGGTCTGATTTTGTGGGTGGGGCCCCTCAGGGTATGATTTTGTGTCCGGGGCCCCTCAGGGTCCGATTTTGTGGCTGGGGCCCCTCAGGGTCCGATTTTGTTGATTGGGCCCCTCAGGGTCCGATTTTGAGGGTGGGGCCCCTCAGGGCTTGAATTGTTGGCCGGGATCCCTCAGGCTCCTATTTTGTGGGTGTGGCCTCTCTGGGTCTGATTTGGTGGGTGGGGCCACTCTGGGTAAGATTTGGAGGCTGGGGTCGCTCAGCCTCCAATTTGGAGGCCGGGGTCGTTGAGCTTCCGATTTGGAGGCCGAGGTCAAAGAGCCTCCGATTTGGAGGCCGGGGTCGATGAGCTTCCGATTTGGAGGCCGGGGTGGCTCAGCCTCCGATTTGGAGGCCGGGGTGGCTCAGCCTCCGATTTGGAGGCCGGGGTGGCTCAGCCTCCGATTTGGAGGCCGGGGTGGCTCAGCCTCCGATTTGGAGGCCGGGTTGGCTCAGCCTCCGATTTGGAGGCCGGGTTGGCTCAGCCTCCGATTTGGAGGCCTGGGTCGATCAGCCTCCGATTTGGAGGCCGTGGTGGATCAGCCTCCGATTTGGAGGGCGGGGTGGATCAGCCTCCGATTTGGAGGCCGGGGTGGATCAGCCTCCGATTTGGAGGCCGGGGTGGCTCAGCCTCCGATTTGGAGGCCGGGGTGGCTCAGCCTCCGATTTGGAGGCCGGGGTGGCTCAGCCTCCGATTTGGAGGCCGGGGTGGCTCAGCCTCCGATTTGGAGGCCGGGGTGACTCAGCCTCTGATTTGGAGGCCGGGGTGGCTCAGCCTCCTATTTGGAGGCCAGGGTGGCTCAGCCTCCTATTTGGAGGCCAGGGTGGCTCAGCCTCCGATTTGGAGGTCGTGGTGGCTCAGCCTCCGATTTGGAGGCCTGGGTCGATCAGCCTCCGATTTGGAGGCCGGGGTGGATAAGCCTCCGATTTGGAGGCCGGGGTGGATCAGCCTCCGATTTGGAGGCCGGGGTGGATCAGCCTCCGATTTGGAGGCCGTGGTGGCTCAGCCTCCGATTTGGAGGCCGGGGTGGCTCAGCCTCCGATTTGGAGGCCGGGGTGGCTCAGCCTCCGATTTGGAGGCCGGGGTGGCTCAGTCTCCGATTTGGTGTGTCGGCCCTTTAAGACTCATTTGAGTGCGCTGGCCCTTTAACAATCACTTTGGCGCGTTGGCCCTTTAAGAGCTAGTTTGGCTCACTGGGCTTCTTTTAAATCCACTTTGGCGCACACATTCTCTCTCAGGGGCATGTGTCATGTGATGAAGCTAGATTTGCATTTGTGCTGTGGGTTTCGCTTTAAGAGCTGATATTATGTGGCAGAGGCTCTGTGCTGGGGTTCAAGTGAAGTTCGTAGGCGTTGGCATAGTAACTGGGTCTGCCTGCGCATATCAATGAGCTCAACTGTCATTTCAATCGCCTCAGGGCACGTTTTGCCATTTCCTATTGAAAAGCATTGGAGACAGTGCATTCCAATGACGGGAAAAAAAATTTTCAAACGCAAATTGCGCAAAAACTACAAATCCGATCGACACGAAAAATACTTAGCACACCTCTCATGGACGCTGGCTTCGAAACGACACCTCAACGTAGTCTGTGCGTGTAGCGGTTCGGGCCGCATTAATTGAGGAAATCAACTTAATAATAAGAAGAAGAATAAGTTAGCAGCGTTCGGATTACAATATAGTGGTTTTTTCAAACCACACTAACTAGATGTGTATTTCCTGAAGGAAGTACAGATAGTGGTTTGAAATGGTGCCCGTGCTGCCCCTTTAAGAGAGACTTGCCTGCTGCCCCTACAAGACTTTCAACTCAGGATCCGTTTTAACTGTGGGTGCCTCTCAGGGGCCACTTTGGCCTCAGGGTCCGATTTGGTGGGTGGGGCCCCTCAGGATCTGATTCCTTGGCCTGGGCTCCTCAGGGCTTGAATTGTTGGCAGGGATCCCTCAGGCTCCTATTTTGTGGGTGTGGCCCCTCAGGGTCTGATTTTGTGGGTGTGGCCCCTCAGGGTCCGATTTTGTGGGTGTGGCCCCTCAGGGTCCGATTTTGTGAGTGGGGCCTCTCAGGGTCCGATTTTGTGGCCGGATCCCCTCAGGGTCCGACTTTGTGGGTGGGGCCCCTCAGGGTCCGATTTTGTGGCCGGGGCCCCTCAGGGTCCAATTTTGTGGGTGGGGCCCCTCAGGGCCCGATTTCATGGCCGGGGCTCCTCAGGGTCCGATTTTGTGGGTGGGGCCCCTCAGGGTCCAATTTTGTGGGTGGGGCCCCTCAGGGTCCGATTTTGTGGCCGGGGCTCCTCAGGGTCCGATTTTGTGGTCGGGGCCCCTCTGGGTCCGTTTTGTTGGGCTGGGTTACTCAGGGTCTGATTTGGTGGGCGGGGCCCCTCAGGGTCCGATTTGGTGGGCGGGGCCCCTCAGGGTCCGATTTGGTGGGCGGGGCCCCTCAGGGTCCGATTTGGTGGGCGGGTCACCTCAGGGTCCGATTTGGTGGGCGGGGCCCTCAGGGTACAATTTGGTGGGCGGGGCCCCTCAGGGTCCAATTTGGTGGGCGGGGCCCCTCAGAGTCCAATTTGGTGGGCGGAGCCCCTCAGGGTCTGATTTGGTGGGCGCGGCCCCTCAGGGTCCGATTTTGTGGGTTGGGCCCCTCAGGGTCCGATTTTGTGGCCGGGGCCCCTCAGGGTCTGATTTTGTGTCCGGGGTCCAAAGGGTCCGATTTTGTGGTTGGGACCCAAAGGGGCTGATTTTGTGGCCGGGCCCCTCAGGGTCCAATTTTGTGACTGGGGCTCATCAGGGTCCGATTTTGTGGCTGAGGCCCCTCAGGGTCCGATTTTGTTGGGGCCCCTCAGGGTCTGTTTTTGTGGCAGGGGCCCCTCAGGGTCCGATTTTGTGGGTGGGGCCCCTTAGGGTCTGATTTTGTGGGCGGAACCCCTCTGGGTCCAATTTGGTGGGCGGGACCACTCTGGGTCCAATTTGGTGGGTTGGACCACTCTGGGTAAGATTTGGAGGCTGGGGTCGCTCAGCCTCCAATTTGGAGGCTGGGGTCGATGAGCTTCCGATTTGGAGGCCGAGGTCAAAGAGCCTCTGATTTGGAGGCCGGGGTCGATGAGCCTCCGATTTGGAGGCCGGGGTCGTTGAGCCTCCGATTTGGAGGCCGGGGTCGATGAGCCTCCGATTTGGAGGCCGGTGTTGCTCAGCCCCCGATTTGGAGGCCTCTCAGGGTCCGATTTTGTGTTTGGGGCACCTCAGGGTCGGATTTGCTGGGTGGGGCCCCTCAGGGTCCGATTTGGTGGGTGGGGCCTCTCAGTGTCCGATTTTGTGACCGGGGCCCCTCAGGCTCCGATTTTGTGGATGGGACCCCTCAGGGTCTGATTTGGTGGGTGGGGCCCCTCAGGGTCTGATATGGTGGGCGGGGCCCCTCAGGGTCTGATATGGTGGGTGGGGCCCCTCAGGGTCTGATTTAGTGGGCGGGGCCCCTCAGGGTCCGATTTGGTGGGCACGGCCCCTCAGGGTTCGATGTGGTGGGTGGGGCCCCTCAGTGTCTGATTTGCTGGGCGGGGTCCCTCAGGGTCCTATTTGGTGGGTGGGGCCACTCAGGGTCCGATTTGGTGGGCGGGGCCCCTTAGGTTCCGATTTGCTGGGTGGGGCCCCTCAGGGTCCTATTTGGTGGGCGAGGCCCCTCAGGGTTGGATTTGGTGGGCAGGGCCCCTCAGGGTCCGATTTGGTGAGCAGGGCCCCTTAGGGTCCGATTTGGTGGGCGGGGCCCCTCAGGGTCCAATTTGGTGGGCAGGGCTCCTCAGGGTCCGATTTTGTGGGTTGGGCCCCTCAGGGTCCGATTTTGTGGCCGGGGCCCCTCAGGGTCCGATTTTGTGGCCGGGGCCCCTCAGGGTCCGATTTTGTGGTTGGGTCCCCTCAGGGTCCGATTTTGTGGTTGGGGCCCCTCAGGGTCCGATTTTGTGGCCGCGGCCCCTCAGGGTCTGATTTTGTGGCCGTGGCCCCTCAGGGTCCGATTTTGTGGCAGGGGCCCCTCTGGGTCCGATTTTGTGGGTGGGTCCCCTCTGGGTCCAATTTGGTGGGCGGGACCACTCTGGGTCCAATTTGGTGGGTGGGGCCTCTCAGGGTCCGATTTTGTGGTTGGGTCCCCTCAGGGTCCGATTTTGTGGTTGGGGCCCCTCAGGGTTCAATTTTATGGCCGGGGCCTATCAGGGTCCAATTTTGTGATTGGGGCCCATCAGGGTCCGATTTTGTGGCCGCGGCCCCTCAGGGTCTGATTTCGTGGCAGGGGCACCTCTGGGTCTGATTCTGTGGGCGGAGCCCCTCTGGGTCCAATTTGGTGGGCGGGACCACTCTGGGTCCAATTTGATGGGCGGGGCCCCTCAGGGTCCGATTTGGTGAGTGGGGCCCCTCAGGGTCCGATTTGGTGGGCAGGGCCTCTCTGGGTCTGATTTGGTGGGTGGGGCCACTCTGGGTAAGATTTGGAGGCTGGGGTCGCTCAGCCTCCAATTTGGAGGCCGGGGTCGTTGAGCTTCCGATTGGGAGGCAGAGGTCAAAGAGCCTCCGATTTGGAGGCCGGGGTCGATGAGCTTCCGATTTGGAGGCCGGGGTCGATGAGCCTCCGATTTGGAGGCCGGGGTGGCTCAGCCTCCGATTTGGAGGCCGGGGTGGCTCAGCCTCCGATTTGGAGGCCGGGGTGGCTCAGCCTCCGATTTGGAGGCCGGGGTGGCTCAGCCTCCGATTTGGAGGCCGGGGTGGCTCAGCCTCCGATTTGGAGGCCGGGGTGGCTCAGCCTCCGATTTGGAGGCCGGGGTGGCTCAGCCTCCGATTTGGAGGCCGGGGTGGCTCAGCCTCCGATTTGGAGGCCGGGGTGGCTCAGCCTCCGATTTGGAGGCCGGGGTGGCTCAGCCTCCGATTTGGAGGCCGGGGTGGCTCAGCCTCCGATTTGGAGGCCGGGGTGGCTCAGCCTCCGATTTGGAGGCCGGGGTGGCTCAGCCTCCGATTTGGAGGCCGGGGTGGCTCAGCCTCCGATTTGGAGGCCGGGGTGGCTCAGACTCCGATTTGGAGGCCGGGGTGGCTCAGACTCCGATTTGGAGGCCGGGGTGGCTCAGACTCCGATTTGGAGGCCGGGGTGGCTCAGCCTCCGATTTGGAGGCCGGGGTGGCTCAGCCTCCGATTTGGAGGCCGGGGTGGCTCAGGCTCCGATTTGGAGGCCGGGGTGGCTCAGGCTCCGATTTGGAGGCCGGGGTGGATCAGGCTCCGATTTGGAGGCCGGGGTGGATCAGCCTCCGATTTGGAGGCCGGGGTGGATCAGCCTCCGATTTGGAGGCTGGGGTGGATCAGCGTCCGATTTGGAGGCCGGGGTGGCTCAGCCCCCGATTTGGAGGCCGGGGTGGCTCAGCCCCCGATTTGGAGGCCGGGGTGGCTCAGCCTCCGATTTGGAGGCCGGGGTGGCTCAGTCTCCGATTTGGTGTGTCGGCCCTTTAAGACTCATTTGGGTGCGCTGGCCCTTTAAGAGCTAGTTTGGCTCACTGGGCTTCTTTTAAATCCACTTTGGCGCACACATTCTCTCTCAGGGGCATGTGTCATGTGATGAAGCTAGATTTGCATTTGTGCTGTGGGTTTCGCTTTAAGAGCTGATATTATGTGGCAGAGGCTCTGTGCTGGGGTTCAAGTGAAGTTCGTAGGCGTTGGCATAGTAACTGGGTGTGCCTGCACATATCAATGAGCTCAACTGCCATTTCAATCGCCTCAGGGCACGTTTTGCCATTTCCTATTGAAAAGCATTGGAGACAGTGCATTCCAATGATGGGAAAAAAAAATTTCAAACGCAAATTGCGCAAAAACTACAAATCCGATCGACACGAAAAATACTTAGCACACCTCTCATGGACGCTGGCTTCGAAACGACACCTCAACGGAGTCTGTGCGTGTAGCGGTTCGGGCCGCATTAATTGCGGAAATCAACTTAATAATAATAATAATAAGAAGAATAAGTTAGCAGCGTTCGGATTACAATATAGTGGTTTTTTCAAACCACTATAACTAGATGTGTATTTCCTGAAGGAAGTACAGATAGTGGTTTGAAATGCTGCCCGGGCTGCCCCTTTAAGAGAGACTTGCCTGCTGCACCTGCAAGACTTTCAACTCAGGATCTGTTTTAACTGTGGGTGCCTCTCAGGGGCCACTTTGGCCTCAGGGTCCGATTTTGTGGGTGGGGCCCTCAAGGCCCGATTTTGTGGGTGGGGCCCCTCAGGGTCCGATTTTGTGGCCGGGGTACCTCAGGGTCCGATTTGGTGGGTGGGGCCCCTCAGGGTCTGATTTGGTGGCCGGGTCCCCTCAGGGGCTGATTTGGTGGGTGGGGCCCCTCAGGGTCCAATTTTGTGGCCGGGGGCCCCTCAGGGTCTGATTTGGTGGTTGGGGCCCCTCAGGGTCCGATTTTGTGGGTGGGGCCCCTCAGGGTCCGATTTTGTGGCCGGGGCCCCTCAGGGTCCAATTTGGTGGGTGGGGCCCCTCAGGGTCCGATTCTGTGGCCGGGGCCCCTCAGGGTCTGATTTGGTGGTTGGGGCCCCTCAGGGTCCGATTTTGTGGGTGGGGCCCCTCAGGGTCCGATTTTGTGGCCGGGGCCCCTCAGGGTCCAATTTGGTGGGTGGGGCCCCTCAGGGTCCGATTTGGTGGGTGAGGCCCCTCAGGGTCCGATTTTGTGGCCGGGGCACCTCAGGGTCCGATTTGGTGGGTGGGGCCCCTCAGGATCTGATTTGGTGGCCGGGTCCCCTCAGGGGCTGATTTGGTGGGTGGGGCCCCTCAGGGTCCAATTTTGTGGCCGGGGCCCCTCAGGGTCTGATTTGGTGGTTGGGGCCCCTCAGGGTCCGATTTTGTGGGTGGGGCCCCTCAGGGTCCGATTTTGTGGCCGGGGCCCCTCAGGGTCCGATTTTGTGGTTGGGGCCCCACAGGGTCCGATTTTGTGGTTGGGGCCCCTCAGGGTCCGGTTTTGTGGTTGGGGCCCCTCAGGGTCCGATTTTGTGGCCGGCTCCCCTCAGGGTCCGATTTCGTGGCCGAGGCCCCTCAGGGTCCGATTTCGTGGCCGGGGCCCCTCAGGGTCCGATTTTGTGGCCGGGGCCCCTCAGGGTCCGATTTTGTGGCCGGGGCCCCTCAGGGTCCGATTTTGTGGGTGGGGCCCCTCAGGGTCCGATTTTGTGGTTGGGGCCCCTCAGGGTCTGATTTTGTGGCCGGGTCTACTCAGGGTCCGATTTTGTGGGTGGGGCCCCTTAGGGTCTGATTTTGTGGGTGGAGCCCCCTGGGTCCATTTTGGTGGGCAGGTCCACTCTGGGTCCGATTTTGTGGTTGGGGCCCCTCAGGGTCCGATTTTGTGGTTGGGGCCCCTCAGGGTTCAATTTTGTAGGTTGGGTCCCTCAGGGTCCGATTTTGTGGCCGGGGCCCGTCAGGGTCCGATTTTGTGGTTGGGGGCCCTCAGGGTCCGATTTTGTGGGTGGGGCCCTCAGGGTCCGATTTTGTGGGTGGGGCCCCTCAGGGTCCAATTTGGTGGGCGGGGCCACTCTGGGTCTGATTTGGTGGGCGAGGCCACTCTGGGTCCGATTTTGTGGGCGGGGCCACTCTGGGTCCGATTTGGATGCCAGGGTTGCTCAGCCTCCTTTTTGTAGGCCAGGGTCTATCATGGACGCTGGCTTCGAAACGACACCTCAACGGAGTCTGTGCGTGTAGCGGTTCGGGCCGCATTAATTGCGGAAATCAACTTAATAATAATAATAATAAGAAGAATAAGTTAGCAGCGTTCGGATTACAATATAGTGGTTTTTTCAAACCACTATAACTAGATGTGTATTTCCTGAAGGAAGTACAGATAGTGGTTTGAAATGCTGCCCGGGCTGCCCCTTTAAGAGAGACTTGCCTGCTGCACCTGCAAGACTTTCAACTCAGGATCTGTTTTAACTGTGGGTGCCTCTCAGGGGCCACTTTGGCCTCAGGGTCCGATTTTGTGGGTGGGGCCCTCAAGGCCCGATTTTGTGGGTGGGGCCCCTCAGGGTCCGATTTTGTGGCCGGGGTACCTCAGGGTCCGATTTGGTGGGTGGGGCCCCTCAGGGTCTGATTTGGTGGCCGGGTCCCCTCAGGGGCTGATTTGGTGGGTGGGGCCCCTCAGGGTCCAATTTTGTGGCCGGGGGCCCCTCAGGGTCTGATTTGGTGGTTGGGGCCCCTCAGGGTCCGATTTTGTGGGTGGGGCCCCTCAGGGTCCGATTTTGTGGCCGGGGCCCCTCAGGGTCCAATTTGGTGGGTGGGGCCCCTCAGGGTCCGATTCTGTGGCCGGGGCCCCTCAGGGTCTGATTTGGTGGTTGGGGCCCCTCAGGGTCCGATTTTGTGGGTGGGGCCCCTCAGGGTCCGATTTTGTGGCCGGGGCCCCTCAGGGTCCAATTTGGTGGGTGGGGCCCCTCAGGGTCCGATTTGGTGGGTGAGGCCCCTCAGGGTCCGATTTTGTGGCCGGGGCACCTCAGGGTCCGATTTGGTGGGTGGGGCCCCTCAGGATCTGATTTGGTGGCCGGGTCCCCTCAGGGGCTGATTTGGTGGGTGGGGCCCCTCAGGGTCCAATTTTGTGGCCGGGGCCCCTCAGGGTCTGATTTGGTGGTTGGGGCCCCTCAGGGTCCGATTTTGTGGGTGGGGCCCCTCAGGGTCCGATTTTGTGGCCGGGGCCCCTCAGGGTTCGATTTTGTGGTTGGGGCCCCACAGGGTCCGATTTTGTGGTTGGGGCCCCTCAGGGTCCGGTTTTGTGGTTGGGGCCCCTCAGGGTCCGATTTTGTGGCCGGCTCCCCTCAGGGTCCGATTTCGTGGCCGAGGCCCCTCAGGGTCCGATTTCGTGGCCGGGGCCCCTCAGGGTCCGATTTTGTGGCCGGGGCCCCTCAGGGTCCGATTTTGTGGCCGGGGCCCCTCAGGTTCCGATTTTGTGGGTGGGGCCCCTCAGGGTCCGATTTTGTGGTTGGGGCCCCTCAGGGTCTGATTTTGTGGCCGGGTCTACTCAGGGTCCGATTTTGTGGGTGGGGCCCCTTAGGGTCTGATTTTGTGGGTGGAGCCCCCTGGGTCCATTTTGGTGGGCAGGTCCACTCTGGGTCCGATTTTGTGGTTGGGGCCCCTCAGGATCCGATTTTGTGGTTGGGGCCCCTCAGGGTTCAATTTTGTAGGTTGGGTCCCTCAGGGTCCGATTTTGTGGCCGGGGCCCGTCAGGGTCCGATTTTGTGGTTGGGGGCCCTCAGGGTCCGATTTTGTGGGTGGGGCCCTCAGGGTCCGATTTTGTGGGTGGGGCCCCTCAGGGTCCAATTTGGTGGGCGGGGCCACTCTGGGTCTGATTTGGTGGGCGAGGCCACTCTGGGTCCGATTTTGTGGGCGGGGCCACTCTGGGTCCGATTTGGATGCCAGGGTTGCTCAGCCTCCTTTTTGTAGGCCAGGGTCTATCAGCCTCCGATTTGGAGCCTTGGGTCACTCAGCTTTCGATTTGGCGCGCCGGCTCTTTAAGACTCATTTTGGTGCGCCGGGTCTTTAAGAATCACTTTGGCGCGTCGGCCCTTTAAGAGCCAGGGTGGCTCACTGGGCTTCTAAATCCACTTTGGCGCACACATTCTCTCTCAGGGGCATGCGTCATGTGATGAAGCTAGATTTGCATTTGTGCTGTGGGTTTAGCTTTAAGAGATGATATTATGTGGCAAAAGCTCTGTTCTGGAGATGTCATGTGACGTTCGTAGGCGTTGGCATAGTAACTGGGTGTGCCTGCGCATATCAATGAGCTCAACTGCCATTTCAATCGCCTCAGGGCACGTTTTAAGCTTCCCATTGAAAAGCATTGACACAGTGCATTCCAATGACGGGAAAAAAAAATTTCAAACGCAAATTGCGCAAAAACTACAAATCTGATCGACACGAAAAATACTTAGCACACCTCTCATGGACGCTGGCTTCGAAACGACACCTCAACGGAGTCTGTGCGTGTAGCGGTTCAGGCCGCATTAATTGCGGAAATCAACTTAATAATAATAATAATAAGAAGAAGAAGAACTAGATGTGTATTTCCTGAAGGAAGTACAGATAGTGGTTTGAAATGGTCCCCGGGCTGCCCCTTTAAGAGAGACTTGCCTGCTACCCCTGCAAGACTTTCAACTCAGGATCTGTTTTAACTGTGAGTGCCTCTCTGGGGCCACTTTGGCCTCTGGGTCTGATTTTGTGAGTGGGGCCTCTCAGGGTCCGATTTTGTGGCCGGGGCCCCTCAGGGTCCAATTTTGTGGGTGGGGCCCTTCAGGGCCCGATTTTGTAGCCGGGACTCATCAGGGTCCGATTTCGTGGTTGGGGCCCCTCAGGGCCTGATTTCGTGGGTGGGGTCACTCTGGGTCCAATTTGGTGGGTGGGGCCACTCTGGGTTCGTTTTGTTGGGCGGGGCCACTCTGGGTCTGATTTGGTGGGCGGGGCCCCTCAGGGTCCGATTTTGTAGCCGGGGCTCATCAGGGTCCGATTTTGTGCTTGGGGCACCTCAGAGTCCGATTTGGTGGGTGGGGCCCCACAGAGTCCGATTTGGTGGGCGGGGTCCCGCAGGGTCCGGTTTGGTGGGCGGGGCCACTCTGGGTCCGATTTGGTGGGCGGGGCCACTCTGGGTAAGATTTGGAGGCCTGGGTGGTCAGCCTCCGATTTGGAGGCCGGGGTGGCTCAGCCTCCGATTTGGAGGCCGGGGTGGCTCAGCCTCCGATTTGGAGGCCGGGGTGGCTCAGCCTCCGATTTGGAGGCCTGGGTGGCTCAGCCTCCGATTTGGAGGACGGGGTCGACCAGCCTCCAATTTGGAGGACGGGGTCGACCAGCCTACCGATTTGGAGGACGGTTTGGCTGAGCCTCCGAATTGGAGGACGGGTCGACCAGCCTACCGATTTGGAGGACGGTTTGGCTGAGCCTCCGAATTGGAGGCCGGGGTGGCTCAGCCTCCGATTTGGAGGCCGGGGTTGATCAGCCTCCGATTTGGAGGCCGGGGTCGATCAGCCTCCGATTTGGAGGCCGGGGTCGATCAGCCTCTGATTTGGAGGCCGGGGTCGATCAGCCTTTGATTTGGAGGCCGGGGTCTATCAGCCTCCGATTTGGAGGCTGGGGTCTATCAGCCTCCGATTTGGAGGCCGGGGTCGATCAGCCTCCGATTTGGAGGCCGGGGTGGCTCCGCCTCCGATTTGGAGGCTGGGGTGGCTCAGCCTCCGATTTGGAGGCCGGGGTGGCTCAGCCTCCGATTTAGAGGCCGGGGTGGCTCAGCCTCCAATTTGGAGGCCGGGGTCGACCAGCCTCCAATTTGGAGGCCGGGGTCGACCAGCCTCCTATTTGGAGGCCGGGGTCGACCAGCCTCCTATTTGGAGACCGGGGTCGACCAGCCTCCGATTTGGAGGCTGGGGTCGACCAGCCTCCTATTTTTTGGAGGCCGGGGTCGACCAGCCTCCTATTTGAAGGCCGGGGTCGACCAGCCTCCTATTTGGAGGCCGGGGTCGACCAGCCTCCGATTTGGAGGCCGGGGTCGACCAGCCTCCGATTTAGAGGCCGGGGTCGACCAGCATCCAATTTGGAGGCGGGGTTCGACCAGTCTCCGATTTGGAGGACGGGGTCGACCAGCCTCCGATTTGGAGGACGGGGTCGACTAGCCTACCGATTTGGAGGACGGTTTGGCTGAGCCTCCGAATTGGAGGACGGGGTCGACCAGCCTACCGATTTGGAGGACGGTTTGGCTGAGCCTCCGAATTGGAAGCCAGGGTGGCTCAGCCTCCGATTTGGAGGCCGGGGTTGATCAGCCTCTGATTTGGAGGCCGGGGTTGATCAGCCTCTGATTTGGAGGCCGGGGTGGCTCAGCCTCCGATTTGGAGGCCGGGGTGGCTCAGCCTCCGATTTGGAGGCCGGGGTGGCTCAGCCTCCGATTTTGATGCCGGGTTCAATCAGCCTCCGATTTGGAGCCTGGGGTCACTCAGCTTTCGATTTGGTGCGCCGGCCCTTTAAGAATCACTTTGGCGCGTCGGCCCTTTAAGAGCCAGTTTGGCGCACTAGGCTTCTAAATCCACTTTGGTGCACATTCTCTCTCAGGGGCATGCGTCATGTGATGAAGCTGCCCCATGTCTTCCTATGGCAAAATTTTCCTATTGAAATACATTGAGACAATGCATTCCAATGATGGGAAAAAAAATTTTCAAACGCAAATTGCGCAAAAACTACAAATGCGATTGACACGAAAAATATTTAGCACACCACTCGTGGACGCTGGCTTCGAAACGACACCTCAGCGGAGTCTGTGCGTGTAGTGGTTCGGGCAGCATTAATTGCGGAAAATCAACTGAATAATAATAATAATACTAGATGTATATTTCCTGAAGAAAGTACAGATAGTGGTTTGAAATGGTGCCCGGGTTGCCCCTTTAAGAGAGACTTGCCTGCTGCCCCTGCAAGACTTTCAACTCAGGATACGATTTAACTGTGGGTGCCTCTCAGGGGCCACTTTGGCCTCAGGGTCTGATTCTGTGGGTGGGGCCCCTCAGGGCCTGATTTTGTGGGTGGGGCCCCTCAGGGTCTGATTTTGTGGGTGGGGCCCCTCAGGGTCCGATTTTGTGGCCGGGGCCACTCAGGGTCCGATTTGGTGGCCGGGGCCCCTCAGGGTCTGATTTGGTGGGTGGGGCCCCTCAAGGTCCGATTTTGTGGCTGGGGCCCCTCAGGGTCCGATTTTGCGGCCGGGGCCACTCAGGATCCGATTTTTGTGGCCGAAACCCCTCAGGGTCCAATTTTGTGGGTGGGGCCCCTCAGGGTCCGATTTTGTGGCCGGGGCCCGTTAGGGTCCGATTTTGTGGGTGGGGCCTCTCAGGGTCCGATTTGGTGGGCGGGGCCCCTCAGGGTCCAATTTGGTGGGCAGGGCCCCTCAGGGTCCGATTTTGTGGGTTGGGCCCCTCAGGGTCCGATTTTGTGTCAGGGGCCCTCAGGGTCCGATTTTGTGGTTGGGTCCCCTCAGGGTCCGATTTTGTGGTTGGGGCCCCTCAGGGTCCGATTTTGTGGCCGCGGCCCCTCAGGGTCTGATTTTGTGGCCGCGGCCCCTCTGGGTCCGATTTTGTGGCAGGGGCCCCTCTGGGTCTGATTTTGTGGCTGGGGCCCCTCTGGGTCCAATTTGGTGGGCGGGACCACTCTGGGTCCAATTTGGTGGGCGGGGCCTCTCAGGGTCCGATTTTGTGGTTGGGTCCCCTCAGGGTCCGATTTTGTGGTTGGGGCCCCTCAGGGTCCGATTTTGTGGCCGGGGCCCATCAGGGTCCGATTTTGTGGCTGCGGCCCCTCAGGGTCTGATTTTGTGGCAGGGGCCCCTCTGGGTCTGATTTTGTGGGCGGAGCCCCACTGGGTCCAATTTGGTGGGCGGGACCACTCTGGGTCCAATTTGGTGGGCGGGTTCACTCTGGGTCCAATTTGGTGGGCGGGGCCTCTCAGGGTCCGATTTGGTGGGCGGGGCCCCACAGGGTCCGATTTGGTGGGCGGGGCCCCTCAGAGTCCGATTTGGTGGGCAGGGCCTCTCTGGGTCTGATTTGGTGGGTGGGGCCACTCTGGGTAAGATTTGGAGGCTGGGGTCGCTCAGCCTCCAATTTGGAGGCCGGGGTCGTTGAGCTTCCGATTTGGAGGCCGAGGTCAAAGAGCCTCCGATTTGGAGGCCGGGGTCGATGAGCTTCCGATTTGGAGGCCGGGGTCGATGAGCCTCCGATTTGGAGGCCGGGGTGGCTCAGCCTCCGATTTGGAGGCCGGGATGGCTCAGCCTCCGATTTGGAGGCCGGGGTCGCTCAGCCTCCGATTTGGAGGCCGAGGTCGCTCCGCCTCCGATTTGGAGGCCGGGGTCGCTCAGCCTCCGATTTGGAGGCCGGGGTGGCTCAGCCTCCGATTTGGAGGCCGGGATGGCTCAGCCTCCGATTTGGAGGCCGGGGTCGCTCAGCCTCCGATTTGGAGGCCGG
Organism: Dendrobates tinctorius; assembly: GCF_039654945.1. Classification (NCBI taxonomy): domain Eukaryota; kingdom Metazoa; phylum Chordata; class Amphibia; order Anura; family Dendrobatidae; genus Dendrobates; species Dendrobates tinctorius. The sequence continues at coordinate 528,139 of NW_027361755.1, forward strand.
GGTGGCTCAGCCTCCGATTTGGAGGCCGGGGTGGCTCAGCCTCCGATTTGGAGGCCGGGGTGGCTCAGCCTCCGATTTGGAGGCCGGGGTGGCTCAGCCTCCGATTTGGAGGCCGGGGTGGCTCAGCCTCCGATTTGGAGGCCGGGGTGGCTCAGCCTCCGATTTGGAAGCCGGGGTGGATCAGCCTCCGATTTGGAGGCCGGGATGGCTCAGCCTCCGATTTTGAGGCCGGAGTGGCTCAGCCTCCGATTTGGAGGCCGGGGTGGATCAGCCTCCGATTTGGAGGCCGGGGTATATCAGCCTCCGATTTGGAGGCCGGGGTATATCAGCCTCCGATTTGGAGGCCGGGGTGGCTCAGCCTCCGATTTGGAGGCCGGGGTGGCTCAGCCTCCGATTTGGAGGCCGGGGTGGCTCAGCCTCCGATTTGGAGGCCGGGGTGGCTCAGCCTCCGATTTGGAGGCCGGGGTGGCTCAGCCTCCGATTTGGAGGCCGGGGTCGATCAGCCTCCGATTTGGAGGCCGGGGTCGATCAGCCTCCGATTTGGAGGCCGGGGTGGCTCAGTCTCCGATTTGGAGGCCGGGGTGGCTCAGCCTCCGATTTGGAGGCCGGGGTCGATCAGCCTCCTATTTGGAGGCCGGGGTCGATCAGCCTCCTATTTGGAGGCCGTGGTCGATCGGCCTCCGATTTGGAGGGCGGGGTGGCTCGGCCTCCGAATTGGAGGCCGGGGTGGATCGGCCTCCGATTTGGAGGCCGGGGTGGATCGGCCTCCGATTTGGAGGCCGGGGTCGCTCAGCCTCCGATTTGGAGGCCGGGGTGGCTCAGCCTCCGATTTGGAGGCCGGGGTGGCTAGCCTCCTATTTGGAGGCCGGGGTGGCTCAGCCTCCTATTTGGAGGCTGGGGTGGATCAGCCTCTGATTTGGAGGCCGGGGTGGCTCAGCCTCTGATTTGGAGGCCGGGGTGGATCAGGCTCCGATTTGGAGGCCGGGGTGGATCAGGCTCCGATTTGGAGGCCGGGGTGGCTCATTGTTCGATTTGGAGGCCGGGGTGGCTCAGCCTCCGATTTGGAGGCCGGGGTGGCTCAGTCTCCGATTTGGTGTGTCGGCCCTTTAAGACTCATTTGGGTGTGCTGGCCCTTTAACAATCACTTTGGCGCGTTGGCCCTTTAAGAGCTAGTTTGGCTGACTGGACTTCTTTTAAATCCACTTTGGCGCACACATTCTCTCTCAGGGGCATGTGTCATGTGATGAAGCTAGATTTGCATTTGTGCTGTGGGTTTCGCTTTAAGAGCTGATATTATGTGGCATAGGCTCTGTGCTGGGGTTCAAGTGAAGTTCGTAGGCGTTGGCATAGTAACTGGGTCTGCCTGCGCATATCAATGAGCTCAACTGTCATTTCAATCGCCTCAGGGCACGTTTTGCCATTTCCTATTGAAAAGCATTGGAGACAGTGCATTCCAATGACGGGAAAAAAAAATTTCAAACGCAAATTGCGCAAAAACTACAAATCCGATCGACACGAAAAATACTTAGCACACCTCTCATGGACGCTGGCTTCGAAACGACACCTCAACGGAGTCTGTGCGTGTAGCGGTTCGGGCCGCATTAATTGCGGAAATCAACTTAATAACTAGATGTGTATTTCCTGAAGGAAGTACAGATAGTGGTTTGAAATGGTGCCCGGGTTGCCCCTTTAAGAGAGACTTGCCTGCTGCCCCTGCAAGACTTTCATCTCAGGATCCGTTTTAACTGTGTGTTCCTCTCAGGGGCCACTTTGGCCTCAGGGTCTGATTTGGTGGGTGGGACGCCTCAGGATCTGATTACTTGGCCTGGGCTCCTCAGGGCTTGAATTGCTGGCTGGGATCCCTCAGGCTTCGATTTTGTGGGTGTGGCCCCTCAGGGTCCAATTTTGTGGGCGGGGCCCCTCAGGGTCCGATTTTGTGGCTGGGGCCCTTCAGGGTCCGATTTTGTGGGTGGGGCCCCTCAGGGTCCGATTTTGTGGGTGGGGCCCCTCAGGGTCTGATTTTGTGGCCGGATCCCCTCAGGGTCTGATTTTGTGGGTGGGGCCCCTCTGGGTCTGATTTGGTGAGCTGGGCCCCTCAGGGTCCGATGTGGTGGACGGAGCCCCTCTGGGTCAGATTTGTTGGGCGGGACAAATCTGGGTCTGATTTGGTGTGCGGGGCCACTCTGGGCCTGATTTGGTGGGCGGGACCGCTCTGAGTCCGATTTTGTTGGCGGAGCCCCTCAGGGTCCGATTTGGTGGGTGGGGCCACTCTGGGTCTGATTTGGTGGGCGGGGCCACTCTGGGCCTGATTTGGTGGGCAGGACCGCTCTGAGTCCGATTTTGTGGGCGGAGCCCCTCAGGGTCCGATTTGGTGGGCGGGGCCACTCTGGGTCTGATTTGGTGGGTGGGGCCCCTCAGGGTCCGATTTGGTGGGCGGGGTACCTCAGGGTCCGATTTGATGGGCGGGGCCACTCTGTGTCCGATTTTGTGGGTGGGGCCCCTCAGGGTCCAATTTTGTGGGTGGGGCCCCTCAGGGTCTGATTTTGTGGCCGGATCCCCTCAGGGTCCGATTTTGGGGGTGGCGCCCCTCAGGGTTCGATTTTGTGGCTGGGGCCCCTCAGGGTCCAATTTTGTGGGTGGGGCCACTCTGGATCCGATTTTGTGGGTGGGGCCACTCTGTGTCCGATTTGGTGGGTGGGACCACTCTGGGTCCGTTTTGTTGGGCGGGGCTACTCCGGGTCAAAAATCGGATCAGCCTCCGATTTGTAGGCCAGGGTCAATCAGCCTCCGATTTGGAGCCTGGGGTCACTCAGCTTTCGATTTGGCATGCCGGCCCTTTAAGACTCATTTTGGTGCGCGGGCCCTTTAAGAATCACTTAGGCGCGTCGGCCGGTTAAGAGCCAGTTTGGCGCACTGGGCTTCTAAATCCACTTTGGCGCACATTCTCTCTCAGGGGCATGCGTCATGTGATGAAGCTAGATTTGCATTTGTGCTCTTGGATTCGCTTTAAGAGCTGATATTATCTGCCAGAAACTCTGTCTTGGAGGGGTCATGAAAAGTTTGTAGGCATTGGCATAGTAACTGGGTGTGCCTACGCATATCAATGAGCTTAACTACTATTTGAATCGCCTCACGACTGCCCCATGTTTTCGCTATGGCAATATTTTCCATTTGAAATGCATTGAGACAATGCATTCCAATGACAGGAAAATGTTTTTTCAAACGCAAATTGCGCAAAAATTATAAATCTGATCGACATGAAAAATACTTAGCACACCTCTCGTGAACGCTGGCTTCGAAACGACACCACAACGGAGTCTGTGCTTGTAGCGGTTCGGGCCGCATTAATTGCGGAAATCAACTGAATAGTAATAATAATACTAGATGTGTATTTCCTGAAGGAAGTACAGATAGTGGTTTGAAATGGTGCCCGGTCTGCCCCTTTAAGAGAGACTTGCCTGCTGCCCCTGCAAGACTTTCAACTCAGGATCCGTTTTAAATGTGGGTGCCTCTCAGGGGCCACTTTGGCCTCAGGGTCTGATTTGGTGGGTGGGGCCCCTGAGGATCCGATTCGGTGGCCTGGGCTCCTCAGGATTTGAATTAGTTGCCAGGATTCCTCAGGGTCCAATTTTGTGGGTGTGGCCCCTCAGGGTCGGATTTTGTGGGTGTTTGCCCCTCAGGGTCCGATTTTGTGGGTGGGTCCCCTCAGGGTCCGATTTTATGGGTGGGGACCCTCAGGGTCCGATTTTGTGGGTGGGGCCCCTCATGGTCTGATTTTGTGGGTGGGGCCCCTCAGGGTATGATTTTGTGTCCGGGGCCCCTCAGGGTCCGATTTTATGGCCGGGGCCCCTCAGGGTCTGATTTTATGGCCGGGGCCCCTCAGGGTCTGATTTTGCGGGTGGGGCCTCTCAGGGTCCGATTTTGTGGGTGGGGCCCCTCAGGGTCCGATTTTGTGGCTGGGGCCCCTCAGGGTCCGATTTTGTGGCTGGGGCCCCTCAGGGTCCGATTTTGTTGATTGGGCCCCTCAGGGTCCGATTTTGAGGGTGGGGCCCCTCAGGGCTTGAATTGTTGGCCGGGATCCCTCAGGCTCCTATTTTGTGGGTGTGGCCTCTCTGGGTCTGATTTGGTGGGTGGGGCCACTCTGGGTAAGATTTGGAGGCTGGGGTCGCTCAGCCTCCAATTTGGAGGCCGGGGTCGTTGAGCTTCCGATTTGGAGGCCGAGGTCAAAGAGCCTCCGATTTGGAGGCCGGGGTCGATGAGCTTCCGATTTGGAGGCCGGGGTGGATCAGCCTCCGATTTGGAGGCCGGGGTGGCTCAGCCTCCGATTTGGAGGCCGGGGTGGATCAGCCTCCGATTTGGAGGCCGGGGTGGCTCAGCCTCCGATTTGGAGGCCGGGGTGGCTCAGCCTCCGATTTGGAGGCCGGGGTGGCTCAGCCTCCGATTTGGAGGCCGGGGTGGCTCAGCCTCCGATTTGGAGGCCGGGGTGGCTCAGCCTCCGATTTGGAGGCCGGGGTGGCTCAGCCTCCGATTTGGAGGCCGGGGTGGCTCAGCCTCCGATTTGGAGGCCGGGGTGGCTCAGCCTCCGATTTGGAGGCCGGGGTCGATCAGCGTCCGATTTGGAGGCCGGGGTCGATCAGCCTCCGATTTGGAGGCCGGGGTGGCTCAGCCTCCTATTTGGAGGCCGGGGTGGCTCAGCCTCCGATTTGGAGGCCGTGGTGGCTCAGCCTCCGATTTGGAGGCCTGGGTCGATCAGCCTCCGATTTGGAGGCCGGGGTGGATCAGCCTCCGATTTGGAGGCCGGGGTGGATCAGCCTCCGATTTGGAGGCCGGGGTGGATCAGCCTCCGATTTGGAGGCCGGGGTGGCTCAGCCTCCGATTTGGAGGCTGGGGTGGCTCAGCCTCCGATTTGGAGGCCGGGGTGGCTCAGCCTCCGATTTGGTGTGTCGGCCCTTTAAGACTCATTTGAGTGCGCTGGCCCTTTAACAATCACTTTGGCGCGTTGGCCCTTTAAGAGCTAGTTTGGCTCACTGGGTTTCTTTTAAATCCACTTTGGCGCACACATTCTCTCTCAGGGGCATGTGTCATGTGATGAAGCTAGATTTGCATTTGTGCTGTGGGTTTCACTTTAAGAGCTGATATTATGTGGCAGAGGCTCTGTGCTGGGGTTCAAGTGAAGTTCGTAGGCGTTGGCATAGTAACTGGGTCTGCCTGCGCATATCAATGAGCTCAACTGTCATTTCAATCGCCTCAGGGCACGTTTTGCCATTTCCTATTGAAAAGCATTGGAGACAGTGCATTCCAATGACGGGAAAAAAAATTTTCAAACGCAAATTGCGCAAAAACTACAAATCCGATTGACACGAAAAATACTTAGCACACCTCTCATGGACGCTGGCTTCGAAACGACACCTCAACGGAGTCTGTGCGTGTAGCGGTTCGGGCCGCATTAATTGCGGAAATCAACTTAATAATAATAATAATAATAAGAAGAAGAAGAATAAGTTAGCAGCGTTCGGATTACAATATAGTGGTTTTTTCAAACCACTATAATAAGTTAGCAGCGTTCGGATTACAATATAGTGGTTTTTTCAAACCACTATAACTAGATGTGTATTTCCTGAAGGAAGTACAGATAGTGGTTTGAAATGCTGCCCAGGCTGCCCCTTTAAGAGAGACTTGCCTGCTGCCCCTGTAAGACTTTCAACTCAGGATCCGTTTTACCTGTGGGTGCCTCTCGGGCCACTTTGGCCTGTGGGGCCCCTCAGGGTCTGATTTGGTGGGTGGGGCACCTCAGGATCCGATTCAGTGGACTGGGCTCCTCAGGGCTTGAATTGGTGGGCCGATTTGGTTGGCGAGGCCCCTCAGGGTCTGGTTTGGTGGGTGGGACCCCTCTGGGTCCGATTTGGTAGATGGGGCCTCTCAGGGTCCGATTTGGTGGGCGGGGCTCTTCAGGGTATGATTTGGCAGGCGGGGCCCATGAGGATCTGATTTGGTGGGCGGAGCCCCTCATGGCCTGATTTGGTGGGCGGGGCCACTCTGGGTCTGATTAGGTGGGCGGGGCCCCTTAGGGTCAGATTTGCTGGGTGGGACCCCTCATGGTCTGATTTGGTGGGTGGGCGGGGACACTCTGAGTCTGATTTGGTGGGAGGGGCCCCTCAGGGTTCTATTTGGTGGGCGGGGCCACTCTGGGTCCGATTTGGTGGGAGCGGGGCCCCTCAGGGTCCATTTGGTGGGCGGGGCCTCTCTGGGTCCGATTTGGTGGGAGCGGGGCCACTCCGGGGCCGATTTGGTGGGTGGGGCCCCTAAGGGTCCGATTTTGTGGGTGGGGCACCTCAGGGTCCGATTTGGTGGGTGGGGCCCCTCAGGGTCCGATTTGGTGGCCGGGTCCCCTCAGGGGCTGATTTGGTGGTTGGGGCCCCTCAGGGTCCAATCTTGTGGCCGGGGCCCCTCAGGGTCCGATTTTGTGGGTGGGGCCCCTCAGGATCCGATTTGGTGGCCGGGGCCCCTCAGGGTCTGATTTGGTGGTTGGGGCCCCTCAGGGTCCAATCTTGTGGCCGGGGCCCCTCAGGGTCCGATTTTGTGGGTGGGGCCCCTCAGGATCCGATTTTGTGGTTGGGGCCCCTCAGGGTTCAATTTTGTAGGCGGGGCCCCTCAGGGTCCGATTTTGTGGCCGGGGCCCCTCAGGGTCTGATTTTGTGGCCGGGGCCCGTGAGGGTCCGATTTTGTGGCCGGGGCCCCTCAGGGTCCGATTTTGTGGGTTGGGCCCCTCAGGGTCCTATTTTGTGGCCGGGGCCCCTCAGGGTCCGATTTGGTGGGTGGGGCCCCTCAGGGTCCGATTTGGTGAGCGGGGCCCCTCAGGGTCCGATTTGGTGAGCGGGGCCCCTCAGGGTCTGATTTGGTGGGTGGGATCTATCAGAGTCCGATTTGGTGGGCGGTGCCCCTCAGGGTCCAATTTGGTGGGCGGGGACCCTCGGGGTCCGATTTGGTGGGTGGGATCCCTCGGGGTCCGATTTGGTGGGCGGGGCCCCTCGGGGTCCGATTTCGTGGGCGGGGACCCTCGGGGTCCGATTTGGTGGGTGGGGCCCCTCAGGGTCCGATTTGGTGGGCGGGGCCCCTCAGAGTCCGATTTTGTGGCTGGGGCCCCTCAGGGTCTGATTTTGTGGCTGGGGCCCCTCAGGGTCTGATTTTGTGGGTGGGGACCCTCAGCGTCCGATTTTGTGGCTGGGGCCCCTCAGGGTCTGATTTTGTGGCTGGGGCCCCTCAGGGTCTGATTTTGAGGGTGGGGCCCCTCAGGGTTTAATTTGGTGGGTGGGGCCCCTCAGGGTCTGATTTTGTGGGTTGGGCCCCTCAGGGTCCGATTTTTTGGCCGGGGCTCCTCAGGGTCCGATTTTGTGTCCGGGGCCCCTCAGGGTCCGATTTTGTGGCCGGTGCATCTCAGGGTCTGATTTTGTGGTTGGGGCCCCTCAGGGTCCGATTTTGCGGCCGGAGCCTCTCAGGGTACGATTTTGTGGTTGGGGCCCCTCAGGATCTGATTTTGTGGCTGGGGTCCTTCAGGGTCCGATTTTGTGGCCGGGGCCCCTGAGGGTCCAATTTTGTGGGTGGGGCCCCTCAGGGTCCAATTTTGTGGGTGGGGCCCCTCAGGATCCGATTTTGTGGTTGGGGCCCCTCAGGGTTCAATTTGTAGGTGGGGTCCCTCAGGGTCCGATTTTGTGGCCGGGGCCCGTCAGGGTCCGATTTTGTGGCCGGGGCCCGTCAGGGTCCGATTTTGTGGTTGGGGCCCCTCAGGGTCCGATTTTGTGGGTAGGGCCCCTCAGGGTCCGATTTTGTGAGTGGGGCAACTCAGGGTCTAATGTTGTGGCCGGGGCCCTCAGGGTCCAATTTTGTGGGTGGGGCCCCTTAGGGTCCGATTTTGTGGGTGGGGCCCCTCAGGGTACAATTTGGTGGGCGGGGCCACTCTGGGTCAGATTTGGTGGGCGGGGCCACTCAGGGTCCGATTTGGTGAGCTGGGCCCCTCAGGGTCTGATTTGGTGGGCGGGATCTATCAGAGTCCGATTTGGTGGGCGAGGCCCCTCAGGGTCCAATTTGGTTGGCGGGGACCCTCGGGGTCCAATTTGGTGGGCGGGATCCCTCGGGGTCCGATTTGGTGGGCGGGGCCCCTCGGGGTCTGATTGGGTGGGCGGGGCCCCTCTGGGTCCGATTTCGTGAGTGGGGCCCCTCGGGGTCCGATTTGGTGAGCGGGGCCCCTGAGGGTCCTATTTTGTGACTGGGTCCCCTCTAGGTTCGATTTTGTGGGTGGGGTCTCTCAGGGTCCGATTTTGTGGTTGGGGCTCCTCAGTGTCTGATTTTGTGGGTGGGACACCTTAGGTCTGATTTTGTGGGTGGAGCCCCCTGGGTTCCTTTTTGTGGGCGGGGTCACTCTGGGTCCGATTTAGTGGGCGGTGCCCCTCATGGTCCGATTTGGTGGGCGATGCCCCTCATGGTCCGATTTGGTGGGCGGGGCCCCCTGGGTCCGATTTGGTGGGCGGGGCCCCTCTGGGTCCGATTTGGTGGACGGGGCCCTTCAGGGTTCGATTTGGTGGGCGGGGCACCTCTGGGTCCGATTTGGTGGGCGGGTCCCTTCAGGGTCCGATTTGGTGGGCGGGGTCAATCTGGGTCCGATTTGGTGGGCGGGGCTCCTCGGGGTCCGATTTGGTGGGCGGGGTCAATCTGGGTCCGATTTGGTGGGCGGGGCCCCTCAGGGTCCGTTTTGATGGGCGGGGCCCCTCTGGGTCCGATTTGGTGGGCAAGGCCACTCTGGGTTTGATTTGATGGGCGGGGCCCTTCAGGGTCTGATTTGGTGGGCGGGGTCACTCTGGGTCCGATTTGGTGGGCGAGGCTTCTCAGGGTCTGATTTGGTGGTCGGGGCTCCTCAGGGTCCGATTTGGTGGACGGGGACCTTCAGGGTCCGATTTGGTGGGCGGGGCCACTCGGAGTCTGATTTGGTGGGCGGGGCCCCTCAGGATCCGATTTGGTGGGCTGTGCTACTCTGGGTCTGATTTTTTGAGCGGGGACACACTGGGTCCGATTTGGAGGCCAGGGTGGCTCAGCCTCTGATTTGGAGGCCGGGGTGGTTCAGCCTCCGATTTGGAGGCCGGGGTGGTTCAGCCTCCGATTTGGAGGCCGGGGTGGCTCAGCCTCCGATTTGGAGGCCGGGGTCACTCAGCTTTCGATTTGGCGTGCCGGCCCTTTAAGACTCATTTCGGTGCGCTGGCCCTTTAAGAATCACTGTGGCACGTCGTGCCAGTGAGGGTGGCTCACTGGGCTTCTAAATCCACTTTGTCGCACATTCTATCTCAGGGGCATGTGTCATGTGATGAAGCTAGATTTGCATTTGTGCTGTGGGTTTCACTTTAAGAGCTGATATTATGTGGCAGAAGCTCTGTCCTCGGGGGGGTCATGTGACGTTCGCAGGCGTTGGCATAGTAACTGGGTCTGCCTGCGCATATCAATGAGCTCAACTGCCATTTCAATCGCCTCAGGGCACGTTTTGCCATTACCCATTGAAAAGCATTGGAGACAGTGCATTCCAATGACGGGAAAAAAAAATTTCAAACGCAAATTGCGCAAAAACTACAAATCCGATCGACACGAAAAATACTTAGCACACCTCTCGTGGACGCTGGCTTCGAAACAACACCTCAACGGCGTCTGTGCGTGTAGCGGTTCGGGCTGGATTAATTGCGGAAATCAACTTAATAATAATAACTAGATGTGTATTTCCTGAAGGAAGTACAGATAGTGGTTTGAAATGGTGCCCGGGCTGCCCCTTTAAGAGAGACTTGCCTGCTGCCCCTGCAAGACTTTCAACTCAGGATCCATTTTAACTGTGAGTGCCTCTCAGAGGCCACTTTGGCCTCAGGGTCTGATTTGGTGGGTGGGGCCCCTCAGGATCCGATTACTTGGCCTGGGTGCCTCAGGGCTTGAATTGTTGGCGGGGATCTCTCAGGCTTCGATTTTGTGGGTGTGGCCCCTCAGGTTCCGATTTTGTGTGGGGCCCCTCAGGGTCCGATTTTGTGGCTGGGGCCCCTCAGGGTCCGATTTTGTGGTTGGGACCAATCAGGGTCCGATTTTGTGGTTGGGGCCCCTCAGGGTCAGATTTTGTGGGTGGGGCCCCTTAGGGTCTGATTTTGTGGGCGGAGACCCTCTGGGTCCTATTTGGTGGGCGGGACCACTCTGGGTCCGATTTGGTTGGCGGGACCACTCTGGGTCCGATTTGGTGGGTGGGGCCTCTCAGGGTCCGATTTGGTGGGCGGGGCCACTCTGGGTCCGATTTGGTTGGCGGGACCACTCTGGGTCCGATTTAGTGGGTGGGGCCCCACAGGGTCCGATTTGGTGGGCGGGGCCCCTTAAAGTCTGGTTTGGTGGGCAGGGCCTCTCTGGGTCCGATTTGGTGGGTGGGGCCACTCTGGGTAAGATTTGGAGGCTGGGGTCGCTCAGCCTCCGATTTGGAGGCCAGGGTCGATGAGCTTCCGATTTGGAGGCCGGGGTCAAAGAGCCTCCGATTTGGAGGCCGGGGTGGCTCAGCCTCCGATTTGGAGGCCGGGGTGGCTCAGCCTCCGATTTGGAGGCCGGGGTGGTTCAGCCTCCGATTTGGAGGCCGGGGTGGCTCTGCCTCCGATTTGGAGGCCGGGGTGGCTCAGCCTCCGATTTGGAGGCCGGGGTGGCTCAGCCTCCGATTTGGAGGCCGGGGTGGCTCAGCCTCCGATTTGGAGGCCGGGGTGGCTCAGCCTCCGATTTGGAGGCCGGGGTGGCTCAGCCTCCGATTTGGAGGCCGGGGTCAAAGAGCCTCTGATTTGGAGGTCGGGGTGGCTCAGCCTCCGATTTGGAGGCCGGGGTGGCTCAGCCTCCGATTTGGAGGCCGGGGTGGCTCAGCCTCCGATTTGGAGGCCGGGGTGGCTCAGCCTCCGATTTGGAGGCCGGGGTGGCTCAGCCTCCGATTTGGAGGCCGGGGTGGCTCAGCCTCCGATTTGGAGGCCGGGGTGGCTCAGCCTCCGATTTGGAGGCCGGGGTGGCTCAGCCTCCGATTTGGAGGCCGGGGTGGCTCAGCCTCCGATTTGGAGGCCGGGGTGACTCAGCCTCCGATTTGGAGGCCGGGGTGGCTCAGCCTCCGATTTGGAGGCCGGGGTGGCTCAGCCTCCGATTTGGAGGCCGGGGTGGCTCAGCCTCCGATTTGGAGGCCGGGGTGGCTCAGCCTCCGATTTGGAGGCCGGGGTGGCTCAGCCTCCGATTTGGAGGCCGGGGTGGCTCAGCCTCCGATTTGGAGGCCGGGGTGGCTCAGCCTCCGATTTGGAGGCCGGGGTGGCTCAGCCTCCGATTTGGAGGCCGGGGTGGCTCAGCCTCCGATTTGGAGGCCGGGGTGGCTCAGCCTCCGATTTGGAGGCCGGGGTGGCTCAGCCTCCGATTTGGAGGCCGGGGTGGCTCAGCCTCCGATTTGGAGGCCGGAGTGGCTCTGCCTCCGATTTGGAGGCCGGGGTGGCTCTGCCTCCGATTTGGAGGCCGGGGTGGCTCTGCCTCCGATTTGGAGGCCGGGGTGGCTCTGCCTCCGATTTGGAGGCCGGGGTGGCTCTGCCTCCGATTTGGAGGCCGGGGTGGCTCAGCCTCCGATTTGGGAGGCCGGGGTCAAAGAGCCTCCGATTTGGAGGTCGGGGTGGCTCAGCCTCCGATTTGGAGGCCGGGGTGACTCAGCCTCTGATTGGGGAGGCCGGGGTGGCTCAGCCTCCGATTTGGAGGCCGGGGTGGCTCAGCCTCCGATTTGGGAGGCCGGGGTCAAAGAGCCTCCGATTTGGAGGTCGGGGTGGCTCAGCCTCCGATTTGGAGGCCGGGGTGACTCAGCCTCTGATTGGGGAGGCCGGGGTGGCTCAGCCTCCGATTTGGAGGCCGGGGTGGCTCAGCCTCCGATTTGGAGGTCGGGTGGCTCAGCCTCCGATTTGGAGGCCGGGATGGCTCAGCCTCCGATTTGGAGGCCGGAGTGACTCAGCCTCCGATTTGGAGGCCGGGGTGGCTCAGCCTCTGATTTGGGAGGCCGGGGTCAAAGAGCCTCCGATTTGGAGGTCGGGGTGGCTCAGCCTCCGATTTGGAGGCCGGGGTCGATCAGCCTCCGATTTGGAGGGCCGGGGGAGTCGATCAGCCTCCCATTTGAAGCCTGTGGTCATCAGCTTTCGATTTGGCGTGTCGGCCCTTTAAGACTCATTTCGGTGCGCCGGCCCTTTAACAATCACTTTGGCGCGTCGGCCCTTTAAGAGCTAGTTTGGCTCACTGGGCTTCTTCTAAATCCACTTTGGCGCACATTCTCTCTCAGGGGCATGTGTCATGTGATGAAGCTAGATTTGCATTAGTGCTGTGGGTTTCGCTTTAAGAGCTGATATTATGTGGCAGAAGTTCTGTCCTCGGGGCGTCATGTGACGTTCGTAGGCGTTGGCATAGTAACTGGGTCTGCCTGCGCATATCAATGAGCTTAACTGCTATTTCAATCGCCTCAGGGCACGTTTTGCCATTTCCCATTGAAAAGGATTGGAGACAGTGCATTCCAATGATGGGAAAAAAAATTTTCAAACGCAAATTGCTCAAAAACTACAAATCCGATCGACACAAAAAATACTTAGCACACCTCTCATGGACGCTGGCTTCGAAACGACACCTCAACGGAGTCTGTGCGTGTAGCGGTTCGGGCCGCATTAATTGCGGAAATCAACTTAATAATAATAATAAGAAGAAGAATACGTTAGCAGCGTTCGGATTACAATATAGTGGTTTTTTCAAACCACTATAATAATAATAAGAAGAATAAGTTAGCAGCGTTCGGATTACAATATAGTGGTTTTTTCAAACCACTATAATAATAAGAACTAGATGTGTATTTCCTGAAGGAAGTACAGATAGTGGTTTGAAATGGTGCCCGGGTTGCCCCTTTAAGAGAGACTTGCCTGCTACCCCTGCAAGACTTTCAACTCAAGATCCGTTTTAACTGTGGGTGCTTCTCAGGGGCCACTTTGGCCTCAGGGTCTGATTTGGTGGGTGGGGCCCCTCAGTATCCGATTCGGTGGTCTGGGCACCTCCGGACTTGAATTGGTGGCCGGGATCCCTCAGGGTCCGATTTGGTGGGCGGGGACCCTCGGGGTCCGATTTGGTGGGTGGGATCCCTCGGGGTCCGATTTGGTGGGTGGGGCCCCTCGGGGTCCGATTTGGTCAGTGGGGCCCCTCAGAGCTGATATTATGTGGCAGAGGCTCTGTGCTGGGGTTCAAGTGAAGTTCGTAGGCGTTGGCATAGTAACTGGGTCTGCCTTCGCATATCAATGAGCTCAACTGTCATTTCAATCGCCTCAGGGCACGTTTTGCCATTTCCTATTGAAAAGCATTGGAGACAGTGCATTCCAATGACGGGAAAAAAATTTTTCAAACGCAAATTGCGCAAAAACTACAAATCCGATCGACACGAAAAATACTTAGCACACCTCTCATGGACGCTGGCTTCGAAACGACACCTCAACGGAGTCTGTGCGTGTAGCGGTTCGGGCCGCATTAATTGCGGAAATCAACTTAATAATAATAATAATAAGAAGAAGAATAAGTTAGCAGCGTTCGGATTACAATATAGTGGTTTTTTCAAACCACTATAATAAGAAGAATAATTTAGCAGCGTTCGGATTACAATATAGTATTTTTTTCAAACCACTTTAACTAGATGTGTATTTCCTGAAGGAAGTACAGATAGTGGTTTGAAATGGTGCCCGGGCTGCCTCTTTAAGAGAGACTTGCCTGCTGTCCCAGCAAGACTTTCAACTCAGGATCCGATTTAACTGTGGGTGCCTCTCAGGGGCCACTTTGGCCTCAGGGTCTGATTTTGTGGGTGCGGCCCCTCAGGGCCTGATTTTGTGGGTGGGGCTCCTCAGGGTCCGATTTGGTCGGCGGTGCCTCTCAGGGTCCGATTTGGTGGGCGGGGCCACTCTGGGTCTGATTTAGTGGGCGGGGCCCCACAGGGTCCGATTTGGTGGGCGGGGCCCCTCAGGGTCCGGTTTGGTGGGCAGGGCCTCTCTGGGTCTGATTTGGTGGGTGGGGCCACTCTGGGTAAGATTTGAAGGCTGGGGTCGCTCAACCTCCGATTTGGTGGCTGGGGTCGATGAGCTTCCGATTTGGAGGCCTGGGTCGATCAGCCTCCGATTTGGAGGCCGGGGTAGATCAGCCTCCGATTTGGAGGCCGGGGTGGATCAGCCTCCGATTTGGAGGCCGGGGTGGATCAGCCTCCGATTTGGAGGCCGGGGTGGATCAGCCTCCGATTTGGAGGCCGGGATGGATCAGCCTCCGATTTGGAGGCCGGGGTGGCTCAGCCTCTGATTTGGAGGCCGGTGTGGCTCAGCCTCCGATTTGGAGGCCGGGGTGGCTCAGTCTCCGATTTGGAGGCCGGGGTGGCTCAGTCTCCGATTTGGAGGCCGGGGTGGCTCAGTCTCCGATTTGGAGGCCGGGGTGACTCAGGCTCCGATTTGGAGGCCTGGGTCGATCAGCCTCTGATTTGGAGGCCGGGGTGGCTCAGCCTCCGATTTGGAGGCCGGGGTGGCTCAGCCTCCGATTTGGAGGCCGGGGTGTCTCAGCCTCCGATTTGGAGGCCGGGGTGTCTCAGCCTCCGATTTGGAGGCCGGGGTGGCTCAGCCTCCGATTTGGAGGCCGGGGTGGATCAGCCTCTGATTTGAAGGCCGGGGTGACTCAGTCTCCGATTTGGAGGCCGGGGTGGCTCAGCCTCCGATTTGGAGGCCGGGGTGGCTCAGCCTCCGATTTGGAGGCCGGGGTGGCTCAGCCTCCGATTTGGAGGCAGGGGTGGCTCAGCCTCCGATTTGGAGGCCGGGGTGGCTCAGCCTCCGATTTGGAGGCTGGGGTGGCTCAGTCTCCGATTTGGAGCCTGGAGTCGCTCAGCTTTCGATTTGGTGTGTCGGCCCTTTAAGACTCATTTCGGTGCGCTGGCCCTTTAACAATCACTTTGGCGCGTTGGCCCTTTAAGAGCTAGTTTGGCTCACTGGGCTTCTTCTAAATCCACTTTGGCGGACATTCTCTCTCAGGGGCATGTGTCATGTGATGAAGCTAGATTTGCATTTGTGCTGTGGGTTTCGCTTTAAGAGCTGATATTATGTGGCAGAGGCCCTGTGCTGGGGTTCAAGTGAAGTTCGTAGGCGTTGGCATAGTAACTGGGTCTGCCTGCTCATATCAATGAGCTTAACTGCCATTTCAATCGCCTCAGGGCACGTTTTGCCATTTCCCATTGAAAAGCATTGGAGACAGTGCATTCCAATGACGGGAAAAAAATTTTCAAACGCAAATTGCGCAAAAACTACAAATCCGATCGACACGAAAAATACTTAGCACACCTCTCATGGACGCTGGCTTCGAAACGACACCTCAACGGAGTCTGTTCGTGTAGCGGTTCGGGCCGCATTAATTGCGGAAATCAACTTAATAATAATAAGAAGAACTAGATGTGTATTTCCTGAAGGAAGTACAGATAGTGGTTTGAAATGGTGCCTGGGCTGCCCCTTTAAGAGAGACTTGCCTGCTGCCCCTGCAAGGCTTTAAACTCAGGATCCGTTTTAACTGTGGGTGCCTCTCAGGGTCCACTTTGGCCTCAGGGTCCTATTTTGTGGGTGGGGCCCCTCAGGGCCTGATTTTGTGGGTGGGGCCCCTCAGGGTCCGATTTTGTGGCCGGGGCACCTCAGGGTCCAATTTGGTGAGCGGGGCCCCTCAGGGTCCGATTTGGTGGGCGGAGCCCCTCAGGGTCCGATTTGGTGGGCGGGGCCACTCAGGGTCCGATTTGGTCAGTGGGGCCCCTCAGAGTTCGATTTGGTCAGCGGGGCCCCTCAGGGTCCGATTTAGTGGGTGGGGCCCCCCAGGGTACGATTTTGTGGGTAGGGCCCCTCAGGGTCCGATTTTGTGGGTGGGGCCCCTCAGGGTCCGATTTGGTGGGCGGGCCCCCTCAGGGTCTGATTTGGTGGGCGGGGCCCCTCAGGGTCCAATTTGGTGGGCTGTGCCACTCTGGGTCCGTTTAGGTGGGCGGGGCCCTTCAGGGTTCAATTTGGTGGACGGGGCCCTTCAGGGTCCAATTTGGTGGGCGGGGCCACTCAGGGTCTGATTTTTTTAGCGGGGCCACGCTGGGTCCGATTTGGAGGCCAGGGTGGATCAGCCTCCGATTTGGAGGCCAGGGTGGATCAGTCTCCGATTTGGAGCATGGGGTCACTCAGCTTTCGATTTGGCGCGTCGGCCCTTTAAGAGCCAGTTTGGCTCACTGGGCTTCTAAATCCACTTTGGCGCAAATTCTCTCTCAGTGACATGTGTCATGTGATGAAGCTAGATTTGCATTTATGCTGTTGGTTTCACTTTAAGAGCTTAAATTATCTGCCAGACAGGCTGTCCTAGAGAGGTCATGTGAAGTTCGTAGGCGTTGGCATAGTAACTGGGTGAACCTGCGCATATCAATGAGCTTAACTGCCATCTCACGACTGTCCCATGTTTTCCCTATGGCAACATTTTCCCTTTGAAATGCATTGAGGAAAATGTTTTTTCCAACGCAAATAGCGCAAAAACTACAAATCCGATCTACATGAAAAATACTTAGCACACTACTCGTGGACGCTGGCTTCGAAACGAGGCCTCAACGGAGTCTGTGCGTATAGCGGTTCGGACCGCATTAATTGCGGAAATCAACTGAATAGTAATAATAATACTAGATGTGTATTTCCTGAAGGAAGTACAGATAGTGGTTTGAAATGCTGCCCAGGCTGCAACTTTAAGAGAGACTTGCCTGCTGCACCTGCAAGACTTTCAACTCAGGATCCATTTTAACTGTGGGTGCCTCTCAGGGGCATCTTTGGCCTCAGGGTCTGATTTTGTGGGTGGGGCTCTCAGGGCCCGATTTTGTGGGTGGGGCACCTCAGGGTCCGATTTGGTGGGTGGGGCCCCTCAGGGTCCGATTTGGTGACCGGGTCCCCTCAGGGGCTGATTTGGTGGGTGGGGCCCCTAAGGGCCCGATTTTGTGGCCGGGGCCCCTCAGGGTCTGATTTGGTGGTTGGTGCCCCTCAGGGTCCAATCTTGTGGCCGGGGCCCCTCAGTGTCCGATTTTGTGGGTGGGGCCCCTCAGGGTCCGATTTTGTGGCCGGGGCCCCTCAGGGTCCGATTTGGTGGGTTGGGCCCCTCAGGGTCCGATTTGGTGAGCGGGGCCCCTCAGGGTCTGATTTGATGGGTGGGATCTATCAGAGTCCGATTTGGTGGGCGGGGCCCCTCAGGGCCCAATTTGGTGGGCGGGGACCCTCGGGGTCCGATTTGGTGGGCGGGATCCCTCGGGGTCCGTTTTGGTGGGCGGGGCCCCTCGGGGTCCGATTTGGTGGGCGGGGACCCTCGGGGTCCGATTTGGTGGGTGGGGCCCCTCGGGGTCCGATTTGGTGAGCGGGGCCATTCTAGGTCTGATTTGGTAGGCGGGGCACTCTGGGTCCGATTTTGTGGCCGGGGCCCCTCAGGGTCCGATTTTGTGGCCGGGGCCCCTCAGGGTCCGATTTGGTGGCCGGGGCCCCTCAGGGTCAGATTTTGTGGCTGGGGCCCCTCAGGGTCTGATTTGGTGGGTGGGGCCCCTCAGGGTCCGATTTTGTGGCCGGGGCCCCTCAGGGTCCGATTTTGTGGCCTGGGCCACTCAGGGTCCGATTTTGTGTCAGGGGCCCCTCAGGGTCCGATTTGTTGGGCGGGGCCTCTCAGGGTCCGATTTGGTGGGCGGGGCCACTCTGGGTCTGATTTAGTGGGCGGGGCCCCACAGGGTCCGATTTGGTGGGTGGGGCCCCACAGGGTCCGGTTTGGTGGGCGGGGCCTCTCTGGGTCTGATTTGGTGGGTGGGTCCACTCTGGGTAAGATTTGGAGGCTGGGGTCGCTCAGCCTCCAATTTGGAGGCCGAGGTCAAAGAGCCTCCGATTTGGTGGCCGGGGTCGATGAGCTTCCGATTTGGAGGCCTGGGTCGATCAGCCTCCGATTTGGAGGCCGGGGTGGATCAGCCTCCGATTTGGAGGCCGGGGTGGATCAGCCTCCGATTTGGAGGCCGGGGTGGATCAGCCTCCGATTTGGAGGCCGGGATGGATCAGCCTCCGATTTGGAGGCCGGGGTGGCTCAGCCTCCGATTTGGAGGCCGGTGTGGCTCAGCCTCCGATTTGGAGGCCGGTGTGGCTCAGCCTCCGATTTGGAGGCCGGGGTGGCTCAGCCTCCGATTTGGAGGCCGGGGTGGCTCAGCCTCCGATTTGGAGGCCGGGGTGGCTCAGTCTCCGATTTGGAGGCCGGGGTGACTCAGGCTCCGATTTGGAGGCCGGGGTCGATCAGCCTCCGATTTGGAGGCCGGGGTGGCTCAGCCTCCGATTTGGAGGCCGGGGTGGCTCAGCCTCCGATTTGGAGGCCGGGGTGGATCAGCCTCCGATTTGGAGGCCGGGGTGGATCAGCCTCTGATTTGAAGTCCGGGGTGACTCAGTCTCCGATTTGGAGGCCGGGGTGGCTCAGCCTCCGATTTGGAGGCCGGGGTGGCTCAGCCTCCGATTTGGAGACCGGGGTGGCTCAGTCTCCGATTTGGAGCCTGGAGTCGCTCAGCTTTCGATTTGGTGTGTCGGCCCTTTAAGACTCATTTATGTCGGCCCTTTAACAATCACTTTGGCGCGTTGGCCCTTTAAGAGCTAGTTTGGCTCACTGGGCTTCTTCTAAATCCACTTTGGCGGACATTCTCTCTCAGGGGCATGTGTCATGTGATGAAGCTAGATTTGCATTTGTGCTGTGGGTTTCGCTTTAAGAGCTGATATTATGTGGCAGAGGCCCTGTGCTGGGGTTCAAGTGAAGTTCGTAGGCGTTGGCATAGTAACTGGGTCTGCCTGCGCATATCAATGAGCTTAACTGCCATTTCAATCGCCTCAGGGCACGTTTTGCCATTTCCCATTGAAAAGCATTGGAGACAGTGCATTCCAATGACGGGAAAAAAAATTTTCAAACGCAAATTGCGCAAAAACTACAAATCCGATCGACACGAAAAATACTTAGCACACCTCTCATGGACGCTGGCTTCGAAACGACACCTCAACGGAGTCTGTGCGTGTAGCGGTTCGGGCCGCATTAATTGCGGAAATCAACTTAATAATAATAAGAAGAACTAGATGTGTATTTCCTGAAGGAAGTACAGATAGTGGTTTGAAATGGTGCCCGGGCTGCCCCTTTAAGAGAGACTTGCCTGCTGCCCCTGCAAGGCTTTCAACTCAGGATCCGTTTTAACTGTGGGTGCCTCTCAGGGGCCACTTTGGCCTCAGGGTCCTATTTTGTGGGTGGGGCCCCTCAGGGCCTGATTTTGTGGGTGCGGCCCTTCAGGGTCTGATTTTGTGGCCGGGGACCCTCAGGGTCCGATTTGGTGGGCGGAGCCCCTCAGGGTCCGATTTGGTGGGCGGGGCCACTCAGGGTCCGATTTGGTCAGTGGGGCCCCTCAGAGTTCGATTTGGTCAGCGGGGCCCCTCAGGGTCCGATTTAGTGGGTGGGGCCCCCCAGGGTCCGATTTTGTGGGTGGGGCCCCTCAGGGTCCGATTTGGTGGGCGGGCCCCCTCAGGGTCCGATTTGGTGGGCGGGGCCCCTCAGGGTCCGATTTGGTGGGCGGGGCCCTTCAGGGTCCAATTTGGTGGGCGGGGACACAGTCTGATTTGGTGGGTGGGGCCCCTCAGGGTCGGATTTGGTGGGCTGTGCCACTCTGGGTCCGTTTAGGTGGGCGGGGCCCTTCAGGGTTCAATTTGGTGGACGGGGCCCTTCAGGGTCCAATTTGGTGGGCGGGGCCACTCAGGGTCTGATTTTTTTAGCGGGGCCACGCTGGGTCCGATTTGGAGGCCAGGGTGGATCAGCCTCTGATTTGGAGGCCAGGGTGGATCAGTCTCCGATTTGGAGCATGGGGTCACTCAGCTTTCGATTTGGCGCGTCGGCCCTTTAAGAGCCAGTTTGGCTCACTGGGCTTCTAAATCCACTTTGGCGCAAATTCTCTCTCAGTGACATGCGTCATGTGATGAAGCTAGATTTGCATTTATGCTGTTGGTTTCACTTTAAGAGCTTAAATTATCTGCCAGAAAGGCTGTCCTAGAGAGGTCATGTGAAGTTCGTAGGTGTTGGCATAGTAACTGGGTGAGCCTGCGCATATCAATGAGCTTAACTGCCATCTCACGACTGTCCCATGTTTTCCCTATGGCAACATTTTCCCATTGAAATGCATTGAGGAAAATGTTTTTTCCAACGCAAATAGCGCAAAAACTACAAATCCGATCTACATGAAAAATACTTAGCACACCACTCGTGGACGCTGGCTTCGAAACGAGGCCTCAACGGAGTCTGTGCGTATAGCGGTTCGGGCCGCATTAATTGCGGAAATCAACTGAATAGTAATAATAATACTAGATGTGTATTTCCTGAAGGAAGTACAGATAGTGGTTTGAATTGGAGCCCGGGCTGCCCATTTAAGAGAGACTTTCCTGCTGCCCCTGCAAGACTTTCAACTCAGGATCCGTTTTAAGTGTGGGTGCCTCTCAGGGGCCACTTTGGCCTCAGGGTCTGATTTGGTGGGTGAGGCCCCTCAGGATCCGATTTTGTGGGTGGGGCCCCTTATGGTCCGATTTTGTGGGTGGGGCCCCTCAGGGTCCGATTTTGTGGCCGGGGCCCCTCAGGGTCCGATTTTGTGGCTGGGGCCCCTCAGGGTCCGATTTTGTGGCTGGGGTCTCTCAGGGTCCGATTTTGTGGTTGGGGCCCCTCAGGGTCTGATTTTGTGGCCGTGCCCACTCAGGGTCTGATTTTGTCGGTGGAGCCCCCTGGGTCCATTTTGGTGGGCGGGGCCACTTTGGGTTTGATTTAGTGGGCGGTGCCCCTCTTGGTCCGATTTGGTGGGTGGGGCCCCTCTGGGTCCGATTTGGTGGGCGGGGCCCTTCAGGGTCCGATTTGGTGGGCGGGGTCACTCTGGGTCCGATTTGGTGGGCGGGGCTCCTCAGGGTCCGATTTGATGGGCGGGGCCCCTCTGGGTCCGATTTGGTGGGCGGTGCCCCTCTGGGTCCGATTTGGTGGGCAGGGCCCTTCAGGGTCCGATTTGGTGGGCGGGGTCACTCTGGGTCCGATTTGGTAGGCGGGGCCCTTCTGGGTCCGATTTGGTGGGCGGGGCCACTCTGGGTCCGATTTGGTGGGCGGGGTCACTGTGGGTCCGATTTGGTGGGTGGGGTCACTCTGGGTCCGATTTGGTGGGCAGGGTCACTCTGGGTCCGATTTGGTGGGTGGGGCTCCTCAGGGTCCGATTTGGTGGACGGGGCCCTTCAGGGTCTGATTTGGTGGGCGGGGCCACTCAGAGTCTGATTTGGTGGGCGGGGCCCCTCAGGATCCGATTTGGTGGGCTGTGCCACTCTGGGTCTGATTTTTTTAGCGGGGCCACACTGGGTCCGATTTGGAGGCCAGGGTGGCTCAGCCTCCGATTTGGAGGCCGGGGTGGCTCAGCCTCCGATTTGGAGCCTGGGGTCACTCAGCTTTCGATTTGGCGCGCCGGCCCTTTAAGACTCATTTCGGTGCGTCGGCCCTTTAAGAATCACTTTGGCACGTCGGCCCTTTAAGAGCCAGGGTGGCTCACTGGGCTTCTAAATCCACTTTGGCGCACATTCTCTCTCAGGGGCATGTGTCATGTGATGAAGCTAGATTTGCATTTGTGCTG
This sequence comes from Dendrobates tinctorius, assembly GCF_039654945.1. Classification (NCBI taxonomy): domain Eukaryota; kingdom Metazoa; phylum Chordata; class Amphibia; order Anura; family Dendrobatidae; genus Dendrobates; species Dendrobates tinctorius. Next base: position 549,884 of record NW_027361755.1, read on the forward strand.
TGGGTTTCGCTTTAAGAGCTGATATGTGGCAGAAGCTCTGTCCTCGGGGTGTCATGTGACGTTCGTAGGCGTTGGCATAGTAACTGGGTGTGCCTGCGCATATCAATGAGCTCAACTGCCATTTCAATCGCCTCAGGGCATGTTTTAAGCTTCCCATTGAAAAGCATTGAGACAGTGCATTCCAATGACGGGAAAAAAAATTTCAAACGCAAATTGCGCAAAAACTACAAATCCGATCGACACGAAAATTACTTATCACACCTCTCATGGACGCTGGCTTCGAAACGACACCTCAACGGAGTCTGTGCGTGTAGCGGTTCGGGCCGCATTAATTGCGGAAATCAACTGGAAAATAATAATAATAAGAAGAATAAGTTAGCAGCGTTCAGATTACAATATAGTGGTTTTTTCAAACCACTATAATAAGTTAGCAGCGTTCGGATTATAATATAGTGGTTTTTTCAAACCACTATAACTAGATGTGTATTTCCTGAAGGAAGTACAGATAGTGGTTTGAAATGGTGCCCGGGCTGCCCCTTTAAGAGAGACTTGCCTGCTGCCTCTGCAAGACTTTCAACTCAGGATCCGTTTTAACTGTGAGTGCCTCTCAGGGGCCACTTTGTCCTCAGGGTCTGATTTGGTGGGTGGGGCGCCTCAGGGTCCGATTTTGTGGCCAGGGCCCCTCAGGGTCCAATTTTGTGGGTGGAGCCACTCTGGATCCGATTTTGTGGGTGGTGCCACTCTGGGTCCGTTTTGTTGGGTGGGGCCACTTAGAGTATGATTTGGTGGGTGGGACCACTCTGGGTCCGATTTGGTGGGCGGGGCCCCACGGGGTCCAATTTGGTGGGTGGGGCCCCTCAGGGTCCGGTTTGGTGGGCAGGGCCTCTCTGGGTTTGATTTTGTGGGTGGGGTCACTCTGGGTAAGATTTGGAGCCTGGGGTCGCTCAGCCTCCGATTTGGAGGCCGGGGTCGATGAGCCTCCGATTTGGAGGCCGGGGTCGATGAGCTTCCGATTTGGAGGCCGGGGTCGATGAGCTTCCGATTTGGAGGCCGGGGTCGTTGAGCCTCCGATTTGGAGGCCGGGGTCGTTGAGCCTCCAATTTGGAGGCGGAGGTCATTGAGCCTCCGATTTGGAGGCCGGGGTCATTGAGCCTCCGATTTGGACCCCAGGGTCGATCAGCTTCCGATCTGGAGGACGGTTTGGCTCAGCCTCCGATTTGGAGGCCGGGGTCGCTCAGCCTCCGATTTGGAGGCCGGGGTGGCTCAGCCTCCGATTTGGAGGCCGGGGTGGCTCAGCCTCCGAATTGGAGGCCGGGGTCGCTCAGGCTTCGATTTGGAGGCCGGGGTCGATCAGCCTCCGGTTTGGAGGCCGGGGTCGATCAGCCTCCGATTTGGAGGCCGGGGTGGCTCAGCCTCCGATTTGGAGGCCGGGGTGGCTCAGCCTCCGATTTGGAGGCCGGGGTGGCTCAGCCTTCGATTTGGAGGCCGGGGTGGCTCAGCCTCCGATTTGGAGGCCGGGGTTGCTCAGCCTCCGGTTTGGAGGCCGGGGACGATCAGCCTCCGATTTGGAGGCCGGGGTCGATCAGCCTCCGATTTGGAGGCCGGGGTCGATCAGCTTCCGATTTGGAGGCCGGGGTCGATCAGCCTCCGATTTGGAGGCTGGGGTCGATTAGCCTCCGATTTGGAGGCTGGGGTCGATAAGCCTCCGATTTGGAGGCCGGGGTCGATCAGCCTCCGATTCGGAGGCTGGGGTGGCTCAGCCTCCGATTTGGAGCTTGGGGTGGCTCAGCCTCCGATTTGGCGTGTCGGCCCTTTAAGACTCATTTCGGTGCGCCGGCCCTTTAACAATCACTTTGGCGCGTCGGCCCTTTAAGAGCTAGTTTGGCTCACTGGGCTTCTTCTAAATCCACTTTGGCGGACATTCTCTCTCAGGGGCATATGTCATGTGATGAAGCTAGATTTGCATTTGTGCTGTGGGTTTCGCTTTAAGAGCTGATATTATGTGGCAGAAGCTCTGTCCTTGGGGCGTCATGTGACGTTCGTAGGCGTTGGCATAGTAACTGGGTGTGCCTGCGCATATCAATGAGCTTAACTGCCATTTCAATCGCCTCAGGGCACGTTTTGTCATTTCCCATTGAAAAGCATTGGAGACAGTGCATTCCAATGACGGGAAAAAAAAATTTCAAACGCAAATTGTGCAAAAACTACAAATCCGATCGACACGAAAAATACTTAGCACACCTCTCGTGGACGCTGGCTTCGAAACGACACCTCAATGGCGTCTGTATGTGTAGCGGTTCGGGCCGCATTAATTGCGGAAATCAACTGGAAAATAAGAAGAACTTGATGTGTATTTCCTGAAGGAAGTACAGATAGTGGTTTGAAATGCTGCCCGGGCTGCCCCTTTAAGAGAGACTTGCCTGCTGCACCTGCAAGACTTTCAACTCAGGATCCGTTTTAACTGTGGGTGCCTCTCAGGGGCCACTTTGGCCTCAGGGTCCGATTTTGTGGGTGGGGCCTCAGGGCCCTATTTTGTGGGTGGGTCCCCTCAGGGTCCGATTTTGTGGCCGGGGCACCTCAGGGTCCGATTTAGTGGGTGGGGCCCCTCAGGGTCCGATTTGGTGGCCGGGTCCCCTCAGGGTCTGATTTTGTGGGTGGGGCCCCTCTGGTTCCGATTTTGTGGCCGGGGCCCCTTAGGGTCCAATTTTGTGGGTGGGGCCCCTCAGGGTCTGATTTTGTGGGTGTGGCCCCTCAGGGTCTGATTTTGTGGGTGGGTCCCCTCAGGGTCCGATTTTATGGGTGGGGCCCCTCATGGTCTGATTTTGTGGGTGGGGACCCTCAGGGTCCGATTTTGTGGCCGGGGCCCCTCAGGGTCTGATTTTATGGCCGGGGCCCCTCAGGGTCTGATTTTGTGGGTGGGCCCCCTCATGGTCTGATTTTGTGGGTGGGGCCCCTCAGGGTACGATTTTGTGGCCGGGGCCCCTCAATGTCCGATTTTGTGGCCAGGGCCCCTCAGGGTCCGATTTTGTTGGTTGGGCCCCTCAGGGTCCGATTTTGTGGGTGGGGCCCCTCAGAGTCCGATTTGGTTGGCGGGGCCCCTCAGGGTCCGATTTGGTGGGCGGGGCCCCTCAGGGTCCGATTTTGTGGGTGGGGCCCCTCAGGGTCCGATTTGGTGGGCGGGGCCCCTCAGGGTCCGATTTTGAGGGCGGGGCCCCTCAGGGTCCGATTTGGTGGGCGGGGACCCTCAGGGTCCGATTTGGTGGGCGGGGCCCCTCTGGGTTCGATTTTGTGGCCGGGGTCTCTCAGGGTCCTATTTTGTGGCCGGGGCCCCTTAGGGTCCGATTTTGTGGTTGGGGCCCTCAGGGTCCGATTTTGTGGGTGGGGCCCCTCAGAGTCCGATTTGGTTGGCGTGGCCCCTCAGGGTCCGATTTGGTGGGCGGGGCCTCTCAGGGTCCGATTTTGAGGGCGGGGCCCCTCAGGGTCCGATTTTGTGGGTGGGCCCCTGAGGGTCCGATTTGGTGGGCGGGGCCCCTCAGGGTCCAGTTTTGTGGGTGGGGCCCCTCTGGGTTTGATTTTGTGGCCGGGGTCTCTCAGGGTCCGATTTTGTGGCCGGGGCCCCTCAGGGTCTGATTTTGTGGTTGGGGCCCCTCAGGGTCTGATTTTGTGGTTGGGGCCCCTCAGGGTCCGGTTTTGTGGTTGGGGGCCCTCAGGGTCCGATTTTGTGGCTGGGGCCCCTCAGGGTCCGATTTTGTTGGTTGGGCCCCTCAGGGTCTGATTTGGTGGACGGGGCCTCTCAGGGTCTGATTTTGAGGGCGGGGCTCCTCAGGGTCCGATTTTGTGAGCGGGGCACCTGAGGGTCCAATTTGGTTGACGGGGACCCTCTGGGTTTGATTTTGTGGCCGGGATCTCTCAGGGTCCGATTTGGTGGGCGGGGCCTCTCAGGGTCCGATTTTGAGGGCGGGGCCCCTCAGGGTCCGATTTGGTGGGCGTGGCCACTCTGGATCTGATTTGGCGGGCGGGGCCACTCTGGGTCCGATTTGGAGGCCTGGGTGTCTCAGCCCCCAATTTGTAGGCCAGGGTCGATCAGATTTGCATTTGTGCTTGGGTTTCAGTTTAAAAGCTGATATTATCTGGCAGAAAGTCTGTCCTGCTGGGTCATGTAAAGTTCGTAGGCGTTGGATAGTAACTGGGTGTGCCTTCGCATATCAATGAGCTTAACTGCCACCTCACGACTGCCCCATGTTTTCTCTATGGCAAAATTTTCCCATTGAAATGCTTTGAGACAATGCATTCCAATGACAGGAAAATGTTTTTTCAAATGCAAATTGAGCAAAAACTACAAATCTGACCCCTCAGGGTCCGATTTTGTGGTTGGGGCCTTTCAGAATCTGATTTGGTGGGCGGGGCCGGTCAGGGTCCGATTTGGTGGTCGGGGCCGCTCAGGGTCCGATTTGGTGGGCGGGGGCGCACTTTGGCGCACATTCTCTCTCTCAGGGGCATGCGTCATGTGATGAAGCTAGATTTGTATTTGTGCTGTGGGTTTCGCTTTAAGAGCTATTATTATGTGGCAGAAGCTCTGTCCTGGGGGCGTCATGTGACGTTCGTAGGTGCTGGCATAGTAACTGGGTGTGCCTGCGCATATCAATGAGCTTTACTGCCATTTCAATCGCCTCAGGGCACGTTTTAAGTTTCCTATTCAAATGCATTGAGACAGTGCATTCCAATGACAGGAAAAAAAAATTTCAAACGCAAATTGTGCAAAAACTACAAATCCGATTGACACGAAAAATACTTAGCACACCTCTCATGGACACTGGCTTCGAAACAACACCTCAATGGAGTCTGTGCGTGTTGTGGTTCGGGCCGCATTAATTGCAGAAATCAACTGAAAAATAAGAATAAGTTAGCAGCTTTCGGATTACAACATTAATACTAGATGTGTATTTCCTGAAGGAAGTACAGATAGTGGTTTGAAATGCTGCCCGGGCTGCCCCTTTAAGAGAGACTTGCCTGCTGCACCTGCAAGACTTTAAACTCAGGATCCGTTTTAACTGTGGGTGCCTCTCAGGGGCCACTTTGGCCTCAGGGTCTGATTTTGTGGGTGGGGCCCTCAGGGCCCGATTTTGTGGGTGGGTCCCCTCAGGATCCGATTTTTTGGCCGGGGCCCCTCAGGGTCCGATTTAGTGGGCGGGGCCCCTCAGGGTCCGATTTGGTGGCCGGGTCCCCTCAGGGGCTGATTTGGTGTGTGGGGCCCCTCAGGGTCTGATTTTGTGGCCGGGGCCCCTCAGGGTCTGATTTGGTGGTTGGGGCCCCTCAGGGTCCAATCTTGTGGCCGGGGCCCCTCAGGGTCCGATTTTGTGGGTGGGGCCGCTCAGGGTCCGATTTTGTGGCCGGGGACCTTCAGGTTCCGATTTTGTGGCCTGGGCTCCTCAGGATTTGAATTAGTGGCCGGGATTCCTCAGGGTCCAATTTTGTGGGTGGGGCCCCTCAGGGTCTGATTTTGTGGGTGTGGCCCCTCAGGGTCTGATTTTGTGGGTGGATCCCCTCAGGGTCCGATTTTATGGGTGGGGCCCCTCATGGTCTGATTTTGTGGGTGGGGACCCTCAGGGTCCGATTTTGTGGCCGGGGCCCCTCAGGGTCTGATTTTATGGCCGGGGCCCCTCAGGGTCTGATTTTGTGGGTGGGCCCCCTCATGGTCTGATTTTGTGGGTGGGGCCCCTCAGGGTACGATTTTGTGGCCGGGGCCCCCTCAATGTCCGATTTTGTGGCCAGGGCCCCTCAGGGTCCGATTTTGTTGGTTGGGCCCCTCAGGGTCCGATTTTGTGGGTGGGGCCCCTCAGAGTCCGATTTGGTTGGCGGGGCCCCTCAGGGTCCGATTTGGTGGGCGGGGCCCCTCAGGGTCCGATTTTGTGGGTGGGGCCCCTCAGAGTCCGATTTGGTTGGCGGGGCCCCTCAGGGTCCGATTTTGAGGGCGGGGCCCCTCAGGGTCCGATTTTGAGGGCGGGGCCCCTCAGGGTCCGATTTTGTGGGCGGGGCCCCTCAGGGTCCGATTTTGTGGGCGGGGACCCTCAGGGTCCGATTTGGTGGGCGGGGCCCCTCTGGGTTCGATTTTGTGGCCGGGGTCTCTCAGGGTCCTATTTTGTGGCCGGGGCCCCTCAGGGTCTGATTTTGTGGTTGGGGCCCCTTAGGGTCCGATTTTGTGGTTGGGGCCCTCAGGGTCCGATTTTGTGGGTGGGGCCCCTCAGAGTCCGATTTGGTTGGCGTGGCCCCTCAGGGTCCGATTTGGTGGGCGGGGCCTCTCAGGGTCCGATTTTGAGGGCGGGGCCCCTCAGGGTCCGATTTTGTGGGCGGGCCCCTGAGGGTCCGATTTGGTGACCGGGGCCCCTCAGGGTCCAGTTTTGTGGGTGGGGCCCCTCTGGGTTTGATTTTGTGGCCGGGGTCTCTCAGGGTCTGATTTTGTGGCCGGGGCCCCTCAGGGTCTGATTTTGTGGTTGGGGCCCCTCAGGGTCTGATTTTGTGGTTGGGGCCCCTCAGGGTCCGGTTTTGTGGTTGGGGGCCCTCAGGGTCCGATTTTGTGGCTGGGGCCCCTCAGGGTCCGATTTTGTTGGTTGGGCCCCTCAGGATCCGATTTTGAGGGTGGGGCCCCTCAGGGTCCGATTTTGTGGCCGGGGCCCCTCAGGGTCCGATTTTGTGGTTGGGGCCCCTCAGGGTCTGATTTTGTGGCCGAGTCTACTCAGGGTCCAATTTTGAGGGTGGGGCCCCTCAGGGTCCGATTTTGTGGCCGGGGCCCCTTAGGGTCCTATTTTGTGGTTGAGGGCCCTCAGGGTCCGATTTTGTGGGTGGGGTCCCTCAGAGTCCGATTTGGTTGGTGGGGCCCCTCAGGGTCTGATTTGGTGGGCGGGGCCTCTCAGGGTCCGATTTTGAGGGCAGGGCTCCTCAGGGTCCGATTTTGTGAGCGGGGCACCTGAGGTCCAATTTGGTTGACGGGGACCCTCTGGGTTTGATTTTGTGGCCGGGATCTCTCAGGGTCCGATTTGGTGGGCGGGGCCTCTCAGGGTCCGATTTTGAGGGCGGGGCCCCTCAGGGTCCGATTTGGTGGGCGTGGCCACTCTGGATCTGATTTGGCGGGCGGGGCCACTCTGGGTCCGATTTGGAGGCCTGGGTGGCTCAGCCCCCAATTTGTAGGCCAGGGTCGATCAGATTTGCATTTGTGCTTGGGTTTCAGTTTAAAAGCTGATATTATCTGGCAGAAAGTCTGTCCTGCTGGGTCATGTAAAGTTCGTAGGCGTTGGCATAGTAACTGGGTGTGCCTTCGCATATCAATGAGCTTAACTGCCACCTCACGACTGCCCCATGTTTTCTCTATGGCAAAATTTTCCCATTGAAATGCTTTGAGACAATGCATTCCAATGACAGGAAAATGTTTTTTCAAATGCAAATTGAGCAAAAACTACAAATCTGATCAACACGAAAAATACTTAGCACACCACTCGTGGACGCTGGCTTCAAAACGACGCCTCAACGGAGTCTGTGCGTGTAGCGGTTCGGGCCGCATTAATTGCGGAAAATCGACTGAATAATAATAATAATACTAGATGTGTATTTCCTGAAGGAAGTACAGATAGTGGTTTGAAATGGTGCCTGGGCTGCCCCTTTAAGAGAGACTTGGCTGCTGCCCCTGCAAGACTTTCAACTTAGGATCCGTTTTAAATGTGGGTGCCTCTCAGGGGCCACTTTGGCCTCAGGGTCTGATTTGGTGGGTGGGGCCCCTCAGGATTCGATTCGGTGGCCTGGGCTCCTCAGGATTTGAATTAGTGGCCGGGATTTCTCAGGGTCCAATTTTGTGGGTGGGGCCCCTCAGGGTCTGATTTTGTGGGTGTGGCCTCTCAGGGTCTGATTTTGTGGGTGGGGCCCCTCAGGGTCCGATTTTGTGGGTGGGGCCCCTCATGGTCTGATTTTGTGAGTGGGGCCCCTCAGGTAACGATTTTGTGGACGGGGCCCCTCAGGGTCCGATTTTGTGGCCAGGGCCCCTCAGGGTCTGATTTTGTGGCCAGGGCCCCTCGGCCCGATTTTGTGGCCGGGGACCCTCAGGGTCCGATTTTGAGGGTGGGGCCCCTTAGGGTCCGATTTTGTGGGTGGGGCCCCTCAGAGTCCGATTTGGTTGGCGGGGCCCCTCACTGTCCGATTTTGAGGGCGGGGCCCCTCAGGGTCTGATTTTGAGGGCGGGGCCCCTCAGGGTTTGATTTTGTGGCCGGTGACCCTCAGGGTCCAATTTGGTGGTTGGGGCCCCTTAGGGTCCGATTTTGTGGTTGGGGGACCTCTGGGTCCGATTTTGTGGGTGGGGCCCTTCAGAGTCCGATTTGGTTGGCGGGGCTCCTCAGGGTCCGATTTGGTGGGCGGGGCCTCTCAGGGTCCGATTTTGAGGGCGGGGCCCCTCAGGGTCCGATTTTTGCGGGCGGGCCCCTGAGGGTCCGATTTGGTGGGCGGGGCCCCTCAGGTCCAATTTTGTTGGTGGGGCCCCTCTGGGTCCGATTTTGTGGCCGGGGCCCCTCAGGGTCCGATTTTGTGGTTGGGTCCCCTCAGGGTCTGATTTTGTGGGTGTGGCCTCTCAGGGTCTGATTTTGTGGGTGGGGCCCCTCAGGGTCCGATTTTGTGGGTGGGGCCCCTCATGGTCTGATTTTGTGAGTGGAGCCCCTCAGGTAACGATTTTGTGGACGGGGCCCCTCAGGGTCCGATTTTGTGGCCAGGGCCCCTCGGCCCGATTTTGTGGCCGGGGACCCTCAGGGTCCGATTTTGAGGGTGGGGCCCCTTAGGGTCCGATTTTGTGGGTGGGGCCCCTCAGAGTCCGATTTGGTTGGCGGGGCCCCTCACTGTCCGATTTGATGGGCGGGGCCCCTCAGGGTCTGATTTTGAGGGCGGGGCCCCTCAGGGTTTGATTTTGTGGCCGGGGACCCTCAGGGTCCGATTTGGTGGTTGGGGCCCCTTAGGGTCCGATTTTGTGGTTGGGGGACCTCTGGGTCCGATTTTGTGGGTGGGGCCCTTCAGAGTCCGATTTGGTTGGCGGGGCTCCTCAGGGTCCGATTTGGTGGGCGGGGACTCTCAGGGTCCGATTTTGAGGGCGGGGCCCCTCAGGGTCCGATTTTTGCGGGCGGGCCCCTGAGGGTCCGATTTGGTGGGCGGGGCCCCTCAGGTCCAATTTTGTTGGTGGGGCCCCTCGGTTCGATTTTGTGGCTGGGGTCTCTCAGGGTCCGATTTTGTGGCCGGGGCCCCTCAGGGTCTGATTTTGTGGTTGGGGCCCCTCAGGGTCTGATTTTGTGGCCGGGTCTACTCAGGGTCCGATTTTGCGGATGGGGCCCCTCAGGATCTAATTTTGTGGGTGGGACCCCTCAGGGTCTGATTTTGTGGTTGGGACCCCTCAGGGTTCGATTTTGTGGTTGGGGCCTTTCAGGGTCCGATTTTGTGGTTGGGGCCCCTCAGGGTCCGATTTTGTGGCCAGGGCCCCTCAGGGACCGAATTTGTGGTTGGGGCCCCACAGGGTCCGATTTTGTGGCCGGGGCCCCTCAGGGTCCAATTTTGTGGCCGGGGCCCCTCAGGGTCCAATTTTGTGGTTGGGGCCCCTCAGGGTCTGATTTTGTGGCCGGGTCCACTCTGGGTCCGATTTGGTGGGAGGGGCCCCTCAGAGTTCGTTTTGGTGGGCGGGGCCACTCTGGGTCTGATTTGGTGGGCGGGGCCACTCTGGGTCCGATTTGGTGGGCGGGGCCTCACAGAGTTCGATTTGGTGGGCTGGGCCCCTCAGGGTCCGATTTTGTGAGTGGGGCCCCTCAGGGTCCAATGTTGTGGCCGGGGCCCCTCAGGGTCTGATTTTGTGGCCGGATCCCCTCAGGGTCCGATTTTGTGGGTGGGGCCCCTCAGGGTCCGATTTTGTGGCCAGGGCCCCTCAGGGTCCGATTTTGTGGCCGGGGACCCTCAGGGTCCGATATTGTGAGTGGGGCCACTCTGGGTCCGATTTGGTGGGCGGAGCCCCTCAGGGTCCGATTTGGTGGGCGGGGCCACTCTGGGTCCGATTTGGTGGACGGAGCCCCTCTGGGTCCGATTCGGTGGACGGAGCCCCTCTGGGTCCGATTTGGTGGACGGAGCCCCTCTGGGTCCGATTTGGTGGGCGGGGCCACTCTGGGTCCAATTTGGTGGGCGGGGCCACTCTGGGTCTGATTTGGTGGGCGGGGCACCTCAGGGTCTGGTTTGGTGAGCGGGGCCCCTCAGGGTCCGATTTGGTGGGAAGGGCCACTCTGGGTCCGATTTGGAGACCAGGGTGGCTCAGTCTCCGTTTTGTAGGCCAGGGTCTATCAGCCTCCAATTTGTAGGCCAGGGTCAATCAGCCTCTGATTTGGAGCCTGGGGTCACTCAGCTTTCGATTTGGCGCTCCGGCCCTTTAATACTCATTTTGGTGCGCCGGCCCTTTAAGAATCACTTAGGCGCGTTGGCCGTTTTAGAGCCAGTTTGGCTCACTGGGCTTCTAAATCCACTTTGGCACACATTCTCTCTCAGGGGCATGCGTCATGTGATGAAGCTAGATTTGCATTTGTGCTGTGGGTTTCGCTTTAAGAGCTGATATTATCTGCCAGAAACTCTGTCTTGGAGGAGTCATGAAAAGTTTGTAGGCGTTGGCATAGTAACTGGGTGTGCCTACGCATATCAATGAGCTTAACTACTATTTGAATCGAGTCACGACTGCCCCATGTTTTCCCTATGGCAAAATTTTCCATTTGAAATGCATTGAGACAGTGCATTCCAGTGACAGGAAAATGTTTTTTCAAACGCAAATTGCGCAAAAACTATAAATCTGATCGACATGAAAAATACTTAGCACACCTCTTGTGAATGCTGGCTTCGAAACGACACCTCAACGGAGTCTGTGCGTGTAGCGGTTCGAGCCGCATTAATTGCGCAAATCAACTGAATAACTTGTGATTGGCGCATTATAATTGTAATACTAGATGTGTATTTCCTGAAGGAAGTACAGATAGTGGTTTGAAATGGTGCCCGGGCTGCCCCTTTAAGAGAGACTTGCCTGCTGCCCCTGCAAGACTTTCAACTCAGGATTCGTTTTAACTGTGGGTGCCTCTCAGGGGCCACTTTGGCCTGTGGGGCCCCTCAGGGTCTGATTTGATGGGTGGGGCCACTCAGGATCTGATTTGGTGGGCGGGGCCACTCTGGGTCCGATTTGGTGGCCGGGGTGGCTCAGCCTCCGATTTCTTGGCCAGGGTCGATCAGCCTCCGATTTAGAGGCTGGGGTGGCTCAGCCTCCGATTTGGAGCCTGGGGTCACTCAGGTTTTGATTTGGCGCGCTGGCCCTTTAAAACTCATTTTGGTGCGCCGGCCCTTTAAGAATCACTTAGCCACGTCGGCCCTATAAGAGCTAGTTTGGCGCACTGGGCTTCTAAATCCACTTCGGCGCACATTATCTTTCAGGGGCATGTGTCATGTGATGAAGCTAGATTTGCATTTGTGCTGTGGGTTTCGCTTTAAGAGCTGATATTATGTGGCAGAAACTGTGTCCTGCTGGGGTCATGTAAAGTTCGTATTCGTTGGCATAGTAACTGGGTGTGCCTGCGCTAGGGCCGGCTCCAGGTTTCTGAGGGCCCCGGGCGAAAAAGTCTCAATTGGCCCCCCCTTAACACATACCACGACTCATGCCGTGTGACATCCGTGGTGACAGCCAAAAACGGACTTGTCTCCGTGTGGATCACACGGACACGCATGTGATCCACACGGACACTCGTTCTGTGGCAAAACACGTTCTTGTGATGGAGGCTACTGATTAGTAGTGTACGCATGAAAGAAAGAAGAGAGAGAGAGAACAGAGAGAGAACAGAAAGAAAGAAATAGGGGAAATAAAGAACAGAGAAAGAAAGAGAAATAATGGAAGGAAGAAAAGAGAAAGATACAGAGAGAGAAAGAGAAAGAAAGAACATAAAAAGAATGAACAGAGAAAGAAAGAAAGAAAATAAAGAACAGAGAGAAAGAAAGGAAGAACAGAGAGAGAAAGGAAGAACAGAGAGAGAAAGAAAAGAAGAACAGAGAGAGAAAGAAAAGAACAGAGAGAAAGAGAAAGAAAGAATAAAGAAAGAAAGAACAGAAAGAAAGAAAAAATGAAAGAAAAAGAACAAAGAGAAAGAAAGAGTGGACAGAAATAAAGAACAGAGAGAGAGAAAGAAAGAAAGAGGGGAATAAAGAACAGAGAGGGAGAGAGAAAAAAGAGGGGAAAGAAAGAACAGAGAGAGAAAGAACAAAGAGAAAAAGAGTCGACAGAAAAAAAGAACAGGGAGAGAGAGAAAAAGAAGGAGGGGAAAGAAAGAAAGAACAGAGAGGTAGAGAGAAAAAAAAAGAGGGGAAAGAACAGAGAGAAAGAGGGGAAAGAAAGAACAGAGAGAGAGAAAGAAAGAGAGGAAAGAGAGAACAGACAGAGGGAGAGAGAAAGAACAGAGACAGAAAGAAAGAAAGAAAGAAAGAACAGAGAGAGAAAGATCAGAGAGAGAGAAAAAAAAAAGATTAGAGAACAGAGAGAGAAAGAAACAGAGAAAGAAAAATTCTATAAAGATACCATAGCAGCCCAGCTCCCATTGTAGTGTCCACCTGAGCCTCCTGGTGCAGGACATATCATGATCCGTTCACATGGCCAACATCCCCGATTCCAAGGCGATCCCGCTGTCCGCTCTGTCAGAGGACACGGTGATGGATCTGAAGCATTCCCTGAAGTGCCTCCATGGTTCCGTTCCAATCTCCTACTGAAATTACCTAATTTCTGGTCAGCTTCCAGCACGTCACTTCCGGTAGAACGTTACGTGCAAGTTTTAAATTGCTCCTTGGGGCTCCGCTGTGTACTCCTGTGTCCCGCGGGGAAAGTATGCTCCCGGCTGGGGCAGTCTCTCTGTCAAAATCGGGACTGTCTCACTGGATCCGGGACAGTTTGGACTTGGGAGGTATAAATGCTCACCACCATACACCTCGTACACACACGGCTCCGCTTTGTATGCCTCGTACACAAACACGGCTCCGCTCCGTACACCTTGTACACACGCAGCTTCACTCCGTACACCCCCGGCTCTGCTCCGCTCCATAAATACACGGCTCAACGCCGTACACACAGGGCTCCGTTCCGTACATCTCGTGCACACACGGCTCTGCTCCATACACCTCGTACACACACGGCTTCGCTCCATACACCTCGTACACACACTGCTCTGCTCCGTACACCTTGTACACACACGCTCTGCTCCATACACCTTGTAAACCCCTCCTGACCCCACCCAAGAACACACACGGCTCTGCTACATCCACCTTGTAAAACCACTCCTGACCCCACACAAGTACACACACGGCTCTGCTACATACACCTTGTAAACCCCTCCTGACCCCACCCAAGAACACACACAGCTCTGCTACATCCACCTTGTAAACCCCTACTGACCCCACACAAGTACACACACGGCTCTGCTACATCCACTTTGTAAAACACCTCCTGACCCCACACAAGTACACACACGGCTCTGCTACATCCACCTTTAAAACACCTCCTGACCCCACACAAGTACATACACGGCTCTGCTACATCCACCTTTAAAACACCTGCTGACCCCACACAAGTACACACACGGCTCTGCTACATCCACCTTGTAAAACCCCTCCTGACCCCACACAATTACACACACGGCTCTGCTACATCCACCTTGTAAACCCCTCCTAACCCCACACAAAGTACACACGGCTCTGCTACATCCACCTTGTAAAACATCTCCTGACCCCACACAAGTGCACACACGGCTCTGCTACATCCACCTTGTAAAACACCTCCTGACCCCACACAAGTACACACACGGCTCTGCTACATCCACCTTGTAAAACCCCTCCTGACCCCACACAATTACACACACGGCTCTGATACATCCACCTTGTAAACCCCTCCTAACCCCACACAAAGTACACACACTTCTCTGCTACATCCACCTTGTTAAACCCCTCCCTGACCCCACACAAGTACACACACGGCTCTGCTACATCCACCTTGTTAAACCCCTCCCTGATCCCACTGTCCCACACATAAACGTTACCTCATCCATCCAGACCAGCAACATAATGACAAGTTGCCAGCACAGCAGAGTCCTGCAGCCACCCTGATCATGTGACCCCTGACTCCTCCCCTCCTGTGACCTCATCACAAGTCCTGTGTCGGCGCCGCACACAAGATTACAGCCGAAGGAAGTGATGATCATTGCTGGCAGTAAGGCCTCTTTCACACTTCCGTTTTTGACAGTCAAGATCCGCCAATTTTGAAAAAAACGGATCCGCCATTTTTCTTTGCGGATCCGTTTTTTTCCCCATTGACTTTCATTATTGGCGGATCCTGACTGATTGCCGTCCGTTGCATCCATTTTTTTGAGGATCCGCCAAAATCTTAGTGTCTGTTAACATCCTCAAAGATTTCCAAACGGAGCTTGCAACGTTTTTTTTGCCGGCGGATCCTCCAGACACTGAATTAACCCCAAAATCTGTCTGGGTGCCGGATAAAAAATTCTCTCTCTCTCTCTCTCTCTCTGCAAGCGATTCCTTTAAATTCCCTCATTTTCAGGATCCGTCTAAAAACGGATCCTGTGCCATCCGTTCACATCAGTTGAGAGCGGATCCGCTTGTCTGCCTTTTTGGCGGATTATAACTGATGCAAATAACTGAAGTGTGAAAGAGGCATAAGGGGCTGCATCACTGTGTGGGTCCCGCGCGGAGGGCGCAGGATGGGGTCACTACATGGGGGGGCGTGGCGGCGGCTGGCGGGTATCCCAGACAGCGTGAGTGGGCCCTCCCATCTCGCCAGGGTGCGCCACGTGCTGACGCCGGCCCTGGCCTGCGCATATCAATGAGCTTAGCTGCCACCTCACGACTGCCCCATGTTTTGCCTATGGCAACATTTTCCCATTAAAATGCATTGAGGCAGTGTATTCCAATAACAGGAAAATGTTTTTTCAAACGTAAATTGCGCAAATACTACACATCCGATCGACACGAAAAATACTTAGCACACCACTCATGGACGCTGGCTTCGAAACGACATCTCAATGGAGTCTGTGTGTGTAGCGGTTCGGGCCGCATTAATTGCGGAAATCAACTGAATAGTAATAATAATACTAGATGTGTATTTCCTGAAGGAAGTACAGATAGTGGTTTGAAATGGTGCCCGGGCTGCCCCTTTAAGAGAGACTTGCCTGCTGCCCCTGCAAGACTTTCAACTCAGGATCCGTTTTAACTGTGGGTGCCTCTCAGCGGCCACTTTGGCCTCAGGGTCTGATTTTGTGGGTGGGGCCCATCAGGGCCTGATTTTGCGGGTGGGGCCCCTCAGGGTCCAATTTTGTGGCCGGGGCCCCTCAGGGTCCGATTTGGTGGCCGGGGCCCCTCAGGGTCCGATTTGGTGGGTGGGGCCCCTCAGGGTCTGATTTTGTGGCTGGGGCCCCTCAGGGTCCGATTTGGTGGTTGGGGGCCCTCAGGGTCCGATTTTGTGGCCGGGGCCCCTCAGGATCCGATTTTTGTGGCCGGAACCCCCCAGGGTCCAATTTTGTGGGTGGGGCCCCTCAGGGTCCGATTTTGTGGCTGGGGCCCCTCAGGGTCTGATTTTGTGGGTGGGGCCTCTCAGGGTCCGATTTGGTGGGTGGGGCCCTCAGGGTCCGATTTGGTGGGTGGGGCCTCTCAGGGTCCGAAGTGGTGGGAGGGCCCCGCAGGGTCCGATTTGGTGGCCGTGGCCCCTCAGGGTCCAATTTTGTGGTCGGGGCCCCTCAGGGTCCGATTTGGTGGCCGTGGCCCCTCTGGGTCCAATTTTGTGGATGGGGCCCCTCAGGGTCTAATTTGGTGGCTGGGGCCCCTCAGGGTCTAATTTGGTGGGTGGGGCCATCTGGGTCTGATTTGGTGTGCGGGGCCACTCTGGGTCCAATTTGGTGGGGGCCCCTCAGGGTCCAAGTTGGTGGGCGGGGCCCCTCAGGGTCCGATTTGGTGGGTGGGGCTCCACAGGGTCCGATTTGGTGGGCGGGATCCCTTAGGGTCCGATTTGGTGGGCGGGGCCCCTCAGGGTTTGATTTGGTGGGCGGGGCCCCTCAGGGTCTGATTTGGTGGGCGGGGCCCCTCAGGGTCTGATTTGGTGGGCGGGGCCCCTCAGGGTCTGATTTGGTGGGCGGGGCCCCTCAGGGTCTGATTTGGTGGGTGGGGCCCCTCAGGGTCCGATTTGGTGGGTAGAGCCCCTCAGGGTTCGATTTGGTGGGAGGGGCCCCTCAGGATCTGATTTGGTGGGCGGGGCCCCTCAGGGTCCGATTTGGTGGGCGGGGCCCCTCAGGGTCCGATTTGGTGAGCGGGGCCCCTCAGAGCTCAATTTGGTGAGAAGGGCCCCTCAGGGTCCGATTTGGTGAGCGGGGCCCCTCAGGGTCTGATTTGGTGGGCGGGATCTCTCAGTGTCCGATTTGGTGGGCGGGGCCCCTCAGGGTCCGATTTGGTGGGCGGGGCGCACTTTGGCGCACATTCTCTCTCAGGGGCATGCGTCATGTGATGAAGGTAGATTTGCATTTGTGCTGTGGGTTTCGCTTTAAGAGCTGATATTATGTGGCAGCTCTGTCCTGGGGGCATCATGTGACGTTCGTAGGCGTTGGCATAGTAACTGGGTGTGCCTGCGCATATCAATGAGCTTTACTGCCATTTCAATCACCTCAGGGCACGTTTTGCCATTTCCCATTGAAAAGAGAGACAGTGCATTCCATTGACGGGAAAAAAAAATTTGAAATGCAAATTGCTCAAAAACTACAAATCCGATCGACACGAAAAATACTTAGCACACCTCTCGTGGACGCTGGCTTCAAAACGACACCTCAACGGAGTCTGTGCGTGTAGCGGTTCGGGCCGCATTAATTGCGGAAATCAACTGAATAACTTGTGATTGGCGCATTATAATTGTAATACTAGATGTGTATTTCCAGAAGGAAGTACAGATAGTGGTTTGAAATGGTGCCCGGGCTGCCCCTTTAAGAGAGACTTGCCTGCATCCCCTGCAAGACTTTCAACTCAGGATCCGTTTTAACTGTGGGTGCCTCTCAGGGGCCACTTTGGCCTCAGGGTCTAATTTGATGGGTGGGGACCCTCAGGAACCGATTCGGTGGCCTGGGCTCCTCAGGGCTTGATTTGTTGGCCGGGATCCCTCAGGGTCTCATTTTGTGGGTGTGGCCCCTCAAGGTTCTATTTTGTGGGTGTGGCCCCTCAGGGTCCGATTTTGTGGGTGGGGCCCCTCAAGGTCCGATTTTGTGGGTGGGGCCCCTCAGGGTCCGATTTTGTGGCCGGGCCTCTCAGGGTCCGATTTTGTGGCCGGGGCCCCTCAGGGTCTGATTTTGTGGCCGGATCCCCTCAGGGTCTGATTTTGTGGGTGGGGCCCCTCAGGGTCCGATTTTGTGTCCGGGGCCCCTCAGGGTCCAATTTTGTCAGTGGGGCCCTTAAGGGCCCGATTTTGTGGCCGGGGATCCTCAGGGTCCGATTTTGTGGTTGGGGCCTCTCAGGTTCCGATTTTGTGGGTGGGGCCACTCTGGGTCTGATTTGGTAGGCGGGGCCCCTCAGGGTCTGATTTTCTGGCCGGGGCCACTCAGGGTCCGATTTGGTGGGTGGGGCCACTCGGGGCCCGATATGGTGGGTGGGGCCACTCGGGGCCCGATATGGTGGGCGGGGCCCCTCAGGGGCCGATTTGGTGGGCGGGGCCCCTCAGGGTCCGATTTGGTGGGCGGGGCCCCTCAGGGTCCGATTTGGTGGGCGGGGCTACTCTGGGTCCGATTTGCTGGGCGGGGCCACTCTGGGTCTGATTTGGTGAGCGGAGCCCCTCTGGGTCCGATTTCTTGAGCGGGGCCATGCTGGGTCCGATTTGGAGGCCAGGTTCGATCAGCCTCCAATTTGGAGGCCAGGGTGGCTAAGCCTCCGATTTGGAGCCTGGGGTCACTCAGTTTTCGATTTCGCGCGCTGGCCCTTTAAGAGTCACTTTGGTGCGTCGGCCGTTTTAGAGACAGGGTGGCTCACTGGGCTTCTAAATCCACTTTGGCGCACATTCTCTCTTAGGGGCATGCTTCATGTGATGAGGAAAGATTTGCATTTGTGCTGTGGGTTTCGCTTTAAGAGCTGATATTATGTGCCAGAAGCTCTGTCCTGGGGGCGTTATATGACGTTTGTAGGTGTTGGCATAGTAAGTGGGTGTGCCTTCACATATCAATGAGCTTTACTGCCATTTCAATCGCCTCGGTGTACGTTTTAAGTTGCCCATTTAAAAGCATTGAGACATGCATTCCAATGACGGGAAAAAAAAATTTCAAACGCAAATTGCGCAAAAACTACAAATCCGATCGACACGAGAAATACTTTGCACACCTCTCGTGGACGCTGGCTTCGAAACAACATCACAACGGAGTCTGTCCGTGTAGCGGTTCGGGCCGCATTAATTGCGGAAATCAACTGAATAAAAAGAAAAAGTTAGCAGCGTTCGGATTACAACATTAATACTAGATGTGTATTTCCTGAAGGAAGTACAGATAGTGGTTTGAAATGGTCCTGGGCTGCCCCTTTAAGAGAGACTTGGCTGCTGCCCCTGCAAGACTTTCAACTCAGTATCCATTTTAAATGTGGGTGCCTCTTTGTGGCCGGGGCCCCTCAGGGTACGATTTTGTGGCCGGGGCCCCTCAGGGTACGATTTTATGGCTGGGGCCCCTCAGGGTACGATTTTATGGCCGGGGCCCCTCAGGGTCTAATTTTGTGGGTGGGGCCCCTCAGGGCCTGATTTTGTGGCCAGGACCCCTCAGGGTCCGATTTTGTGGCCGGGGCCCCTCAGGGTCCGATTTTGTGGCCGGGGCCCCTCAGGGTCCGATTTTGTGGCGATTTTCTTGGTTGGACCCCTCAGGGTCCGATTTTGAGGGTGGGGCCCCTCAGAGTCCGATTTTGTGGGTGGGGCCCCTCAGGGTCCGATTTTGTGGGTGGGGCCCCTCAGGGTCCGATTTTGAGGGCGGGGCCCCTCAGGGTCCGATTTTGTGGGCGGGGACCCTCAGGGTCCGATTTGGTGGGCGGGGACCCTCAGGGTCCAATTTTGTGGGTGGGGCCCCTCTGGGTTCGATTTTGTGGCCGGGGTCTCTCAGGGTCTGATATTGTGGCCGGGGCCCCTCAGGGTCCGATTTTGTGGTTGGGGCCCCTCAGGGTCCGATTTTGTGGTTGGGGCCCCTCAGAGTCCAGTTTTGTGGTTGGGGGCCCTCAGGGTCCGATTTTGTGGCGGGGCCCCTCAGGGTCTGATTTTGTGGTTGGGGGCCCTCAGGGTCCGATTTTGTGGCCGGCGCCCCTCAGGGTCTGATTTCGTGGCTGGGGCCCCTTAGGGTCCGATTTTGTGGTTGGGGCCCCTCAGTGTCCGATTTTGTGGCCGGGGCCCCTCAGGGTCCGATTTTGTGGTTGGGGTCGCTCAGGGTCTGATTTTGTGACTGGGGCCCCTCAGGGTCTGATTTTGTGGTTGGGACCCCTCAGGGTCTGATTTTGTGGCCGGCACCCCGCAGGGTCCGATTTTGTGGCCGGGGCCCCTCAGGGTCCGATTTTGTGGCCGGGGCCTCTCAAGGTCCGATTTTGTGGCCGGGGCCCCTCAGGGTCCGATTTTGTGGCCGGGGTCTCTCAGGGTCCGATTTTGTGGTTGGGGCCCCTCAGGGTCCGATTTTGTGGTTGGGGGCCCTCACGGTCCGATTTTGAGTCCGGGGCCCCTCAGGGTCTGATTTCGTGGTTGGGACCCCTCAGGGTCCGATTTTGTGGCCGGGGCCCCTCAGGTTCCAATTTTGTGGCCGGGGCCCCTCAGGGTCCGATTTTGTGGGTGGGGCCCCTCAGTGTCCGATTTTGTGGCTGGGGCCCCTCAGGGTCCGATTTTGTTGGTTGGGCCCCTCAGGATCCGATTTTGAGGGTGGGGCCCCTCAGGGTTCGATTTTGTGGCCTGGGCCCCTCAGGGTCCGATTTTGTGGTTGGGGCCCCTCAGGGTCTGATTTTGTGGCCGGGTCTACTCAGGGTCCGATTTTGAGGGTGGGGCCCCTTAGGGTCCTATTTTGTGGTTGGGGGCCCTCAGGGTCTGATTTTGTGGGTGGGGCCCTTTAGAGTCCGATTTGGTTGGCGGAGCCCCTCAGGGTCTGATTTGGTGGGCGGGGCCTCTCAGGGTCCGATTTTTGAGGGAGGGGCCCCTCACGGTCCGATTTTGAGGGCGGGGCCCCTGAGGGTCCGATTTTGTGGCCGGGGCCCCTCAGGGTCCGATTTTGGGGTTGGGGCCCCTCAGGGTCCGATTTTGTGGTTGGGGGCGCTCAGGGTCCAATTTTGTGGGTGGGGCCCCTCTGGGTTCGATTTTGTGGCCGGGGTCTCTCAGGGTCCGATTTTGTGGCCGGGGCCCCTCAGGGTCCAATTTTGTGGGTGGGGCCCCTCAGGGTGTGATTTTGTGGGTGGGGCCTTCAGGGTCCGATTTTGTGGGTGGGGCTCCTCAGGGTCCAATTTGGTGGGCGGGGCCACTCTGGGTCTGATTTGGTGGGCGAGGCCACTCTGGGTCCGATTTCGTGGGCGGGGCAACTCTGGGTCCGATTTGGATGCCAGGGTTGCTCAGCCTCCTTTTTGTAGGCCAGGGTCTATCAGCCTCCGATTTGGAGCCTTGGGTCACTCAGCTTTCGATTTGGCACGCCGGCCCTTTAAGACTCATTTTGGTGCGCCGGCTCTTTAAGAATCACTTTGGCGCGTCGGCCCTTTAAGAGCCAGGGTGGCTCACTGGGCTTCTAAATCCACTTTGGCGCACACATTCTCTCTCAGGGGCATGCGTCATGTGATGAAGCTAGATTTGCATTTGTGCCGTGGGTTTAGCTTTAAGAGCTGATATTATGTGGCAAAAGCTCTGTTCTGGAGATGTCATGTGACGTTCGTAGGCGTTGGCATAGTAACTGGGTCTGCCTGCGCATATCAATGAGCTCAACTGCCATTTCAATCGCCTCAGGGCACGTTTTAAGCTTCCCATTGAAAAGCATTGACACAGTGCATTCCAATGACGGGAAAAAAAATTTTCAAACGCAAATTGCGCAAAAACTACAAATCCGATCGACACGAAAAATACTTAGCACACCTCTCATGGACGCTGGCTTCGAAACGACACCTCAACGGAGTCTGTGCGTGTAGCGGTTCGGGCCGCATTAATTGCGGAAATCAACTTAATAATAATAATAATAATAAGAAGAAGAATAAGTTAGCAGCGTTCGGATTACAATATAGTGGTTTTTTCAAACCACTATAACTAGATGTGTATTTCCTGAAGGAAGTACAGATAGTGGTTTGAAATGGTGCCCGGGCTGCCACTTTAAGAGAGACTTGCCTGCTGCCCCTGCACGACTTTCAACTCAGTATCCGTTTTACCTGTGGGTGCCTCTCAGGGGCCACTTTGGCCTGTGGGGCCCCTCAGGGTCTGATTTGGTGGGTGGGGCCCCTCAGGATCTGATTCAGTGGACTGGGCTCCTCAGGGCTTTAATTGGTGGGCCGATTTGGTGGGCGAGGCTTCTCAGGGTCCGGTTTGGTGGGCACGGCCCCTCAGGGTCTGATTTGGCGGGTGGAACCCCTCTGGGTCCGATTTGGTGGGCGGGGCCCTTAAGAGTTTGATTTGGTGGGTTGGGCACCACAGGGTCCGATTTGATGGGCGGGGCCTCACAGGGTCTGATTTGGTGGGAGGGGCCACTCTGGGTCCAATTTGGTGGGCGGGGCACCACAGGGTCCGATTTGGTGAGTGGGGCCCCACATGTCCAATTTCGTGGGCGGGGCTCCTCTGGTTCCGATTTGGTAGATGGGGCCTCTCAGGGTCCGATTTGGTGGGCGGGGCTCTTCAGGGTATGATTTGGCAGGCGGGGCCCATGAGGGTCTGATTTGGTGGGCGGCGCCCCTCATGGCCTAATTTGGTGGGCGGGGCCACTCTGGGTCTGATTAGGTGGGCGGGGCCCCTTTGGGTCAGATTTGGTGGGTGGGACCCCTCAGGGTCTGATTTGGTGGGTGGGGCCACTCTGGGTCCAGTTTGATGGGCGGGGCCCTTCAGGGTACAATTTGGTAGGCGGGGCCTCTCTGGGTCTGATTTGGTGAGCGGGGCCCCTCAGGTCCAATTTGGTGGGCGGGGCCTCTCTGGGTCCGATTTGGTGGGCGGGGTAGCTCAGCCTCCGATTTGGAGCTTGGGGTCACTCAGCATTCGATTTGGCGCGCCGGCCCTTTAAGGCTCATTTTGGTGCGCCGGCCCTTTAAGATTCATTTAGGCGCGTCGGCTGTTTAAGAGCTAGTTTGGCGCACTGGGCTTCTAAATTCACTTTGGCGTACATTCTCTCTCAGGGGAACGCGTCATGTGATGAAGCTAGATTTGCATTTGTGCTGTGGGTTTCGCTTTAAGAGCTGATATTATCGCCAGAAACTGTGTCCTGAGGGCGTCATGTGAAGTTCTTTGGCGTTGGCATAGTAACTGGGTCTGCCTGCGCATATCAATGAGCTAAACTGCCATTTGAATCGCCTCAGGGCATATTTTCTCTAAGGCAAAATTTCCCCATGGAAAAGCATTGAGACAATACATTCAAATGACGGGGAAAAAAATTTTCTAATGCAAATTGCGCAAAAACTACAAATCCAATCGACACGAAAATTACTTAGCACACCTCTCGTGGACGCTGGCTTCGAAACGACACCTCAACGGAGTCTGTGCGTGTAGCGGTTCGGGCCGCATTAATTGCGGAAATCAACTGAATAATAAGAATGAGTTAGCAGCGGTCGGATTACAACATTAATACTAGATGTGTATTTCCTGAAGGAAGTACAGATAGTGGTTTGAAATGGTGCCCGGGCTGCGACTTTAAGAGAGACTTGCCTGCTGCCCCTGCACGACTTTCAACTCAGTATCCGTTTTACCTGTGGGTGCCTCTCAGGGGCCACTTTGGCCTGTGGGGCCCCTCAGGGTCTGATTTGGTGGGTGGGGCCCCTCAGGATCCGATTCAGTGGACTGGGCTCCTCAGGGCTTGAATTGGTGGGCGAGGCCCCTCAGGGTCCGGTTTGGTGGGCACGGCCCCTCAGGGTCTGATTTGGTGGGCGGGACCCCTCTGGGTCCGATTTGGTGGGCGGGGCCCCTCAGAGTTCGATTTGGTGGGTGGGGCACCACAGGGTCCGATTTGCTGGGCGGGGCCCCACAGGGTCTGATTTGGTGGGAGGGCCACTCTGGGTCCAATTTGGTGAGCGGGGCACCACAGGGTCCGATTTGGTGAGTGGGGCCCCACAGGGTCCAATTTCGTGGGCGGAGCTCCTCTGGTTCCGATTTGGTAGACGGGGCCTCTCAGGGTCCGATTTGGTGGGCGGGTCCCCTCAGGATCCGATTTGGTGGGTGGGGCTCTTCAGGGTATGATTTGGCAGGTGGGGCCCATGAGGGTCTGATTTGGTGGGCGGTGCCCCTCATGGCCTGATTTGGTGGGTGGGGCCACTCTGGGTCTGATTAGGTGGGTGGGGCCTCTTAGGGTCAGATTTGGTGGGTGGGACCCCTCAGGGTCTGATTTGGTGGGCGGGGCCACTCTGGGTCTGATTTGGTGGGAGGGGCCCCTCAGGGTTCAATTTGGTGGGCGGGCCACTCTGGGTCCGATTTGGAGGGCGGGGCCACTACGGGTCTGATTTGGTGAGCGGGGCCCCTCAGGGTCCAATTTGGTGGGCGGGGCCTCTCTGGGTCTGATTTGGAGGGCGGGACCACTCCGGGGCCAATTTGTTGGCCTGGGTGGCTCAGCCTCCGATTTGTAGGCCAGGGTCGATCAGCCTCCGATTTGGAGCCAGGGGTCACTCAGCATTCGATTTGGCACGCCAGCCCTTTAAGGCTCATTTTGGTGCGCCGGCCCTTTAAGATTCACTTAGGCGCGTCGGCTGTTTAAGAGCTAGTTTGGCGCACTGGGCTTCTAAATTCACTATGGCGTACATTCTCTCTCAGGGGCACGCGTCATGTGATGAAGCTAGATTTGCATTTGTGCTGTGGGTTTCGCTTTAAGAGCTGATATTATCGCCAGAAACTGTGTCCTGCTGGGGTCATGTGAAGTTCTTATGCGCAGGCAGACCCAGTTACTATGCCAGCGCCAATCAATGAGCTAAACTGCCATTTGAATCGCCTCAGGGCATGTTTTCTCTAAGGCAAAATTTCCCCATTGAAAAGCATTGAGACAATACATTCAAATGACGGGAAAAAAAAATTTCTAATGCAAATTGCGCAAAAACTACAAATCCAATCGACACGAAAATTACTTAGCACACCTCTCATGGATGCTGGCTTCGAAACGACACCTCAACGGAGTCTGTGCGTGTAGCGGTTCGGGCCGCATTAATTGCGGAAATCAACTGAATAATAAGAATAAGTTAGCAGCGGTCGGATTACAACATTAATACTAGATGTGTATTTCCTGAAGGAAGTACAGATAGTGGTTTGAAATGGTGCCTGGGCTGCCCCTTTAAGAGAGACTTGCCTGCTGCCCCTGCAAGACTTTCAACTCAGGATCTGTTTTAAATGCGGGTGCCTCTCAGGGGCCACTTTGGCCTCAGGGTCTGATTTGGTGGGTGGGGCCCCTCAGGATCCGATTCGGTGGCCTGGGCTAATAAGGATTTGAATTAGTGGCCGGGATTCCTCAGGGTCCAATTTTGTGGGTGGGGCCCCTCAGGGTCCGATTTTGTGGGTGGGTCCCCTCAGGGTCCGATTTTGTGGGTGGGGCTCCTCAGGGTCCGATTTTGTGGGTGGGGCCCCTCATGGCTGATTTTGTGGGTGGGGCCCCTCAGGGTACGATTTTGTGGGTGGGGCCCCTCAGGGTCCGATTTTATGGCCGGGGCCCCTCAGGGTCTGATTTTATGGCCGGGGCCCCTCAGGGTCTGATTTTGTGGGTGGCACCCCTCAGGGTCCGATTTTGTGGCCGGGACCCCTCAGGGTCCGATTTTGTGGTCTGGGCCCCTCAGGGTCCGATTTTGTGGCCGGGGCCCCTCAGGGTCCGATTTTGTGGCCGTGGCCCCTCAGGGCCCGATTTTGTGGCTCGGGCCGCTCAGGGTCCGATTTTGTTGGTTGGGCCCCTCAGGGTCTGATTTTGAGGGTGGGGCCCCTCAGAGTCCGATTTGGTTGGCGGGGCCCCTCAGGGTCCGATTTGGTAGGCGGGGCCCCTCAGGGTCTGATTTTGAGGGCGGGGCACCTCAGGGTCCGATTTTGAGGGTGGGGCCCCTCAGGGTCCGATTTTGTGGGTGGGGCCCCTCAGGGTCCGATTTGGTTGGCGGGGCCCCTCAGGGTCCGATTTGGTTGGCGGGGCCCCTCAGGGTCCGATTTTGAGGGCGGGGCCCCTCAGGGTCCGATTTTGAGGGCGGGGCCCCTGAGGGTCCGATTTTGTGGGCGGGGCCCCTCTGGGTTCGATTTTGTGGCCGGGGTCTCTCAGGGTCCGATTTTGTGGCCGGGGCCTCTTAGGGTCCGATTTTGTGGTTGGGGGCCCTCAGGGTCCGATTTTGTGGGTGGGGCCCCTCCAAGTCCGATTTGGTTGGCGGGGCCCCTCAGGGTCCGATTTGGTGGGCGGGGCCTCTCAGGGTCCGATTTTGAGGGCGGGACCCCTCAGGGTCCGATTTTGTGGGCGGGGCCCCTCAGGGTCCGATTTTGTGGGCGGGGCCCCTCAGGGTCCAATTTTGTGGGTGGGGCCCTTCTGGGTTCGATTTTGTGGCCTGGGTCTCTCAGGGTCCGATTTTGTGGTTGGGGCCCCTCAGGCTCCGATTTTGTGGTTGGGGCCCCTCAGGGTCCGATTTTTTGGCCGGGGCCCCTCAGGGTCCGATTTTGTGGCCGGGGCCCCTCAGGGACCGATTTTGAGGGTGGGGCCCCTCAGGGTCTAATTTGGTGGGCGGGGCCCCTCAGGGTCCGATTTTGTGGGTGGGGCCCCTCAGGGTCCGATTTTGTGGCTGGGGCCCCTCAGGGTCTGATTTTGTGGCTGGGGTCCCTCAGGGTCTGATTTTGTGGGTGGGGCCCCTCAGGGTTCGATTTTGTGGTTGGGGCCCCTCAGGGTCCGATTTTGTGGCCGGGATCTCTCAGTGTCCGATTTTGTGGCTGGGGCCCCTCAGGGTCTGGATTTGTGGGTGGGGCCCCTTAGGGTCCGATTTTGTGGGTGGGGCCCCTCAGGGTCCGATTTTGTGGCTGGGGACCCTCAGGGTCTGATTTTGTGGCTGTGGCCCCTCAGGGTCTGATTTTGAGGGTGGGGCCCCTCAGGGTCTAATTTTGTGGGCGGGGCCCCTCAGGGTCCGATTTTGTGGGTGGGGCCCCTCAGGGTCCGATTTTGTGAGTGGGGCCCCTCAGGGTCCGATGTTGTGGCCGGGGCCCCTCAGGGTCTGATTTTGTGGCCGGATCCCCTCAGGGTCCGATTTTGTGGGTGGGGCCCCTCAGGGTCCGATTTTGTGGCCGGGGCCCCTCAGGGTCCGATTTTGTGGGTGCGGCCCCTCAGGGTCCAATTTGGTGGGTGGGGCCACTCTGCGTCTGATTTGGTGGGCTGGGCCACTCTGGGTCCGATTTGGTGGGCGGGGCCACCCTGGGTCCAATTTGGATGCCAGGGTGGCTCAGCCTCCTTTTTGTAGGCCAGGGTCTATCAGCCTCCGATTTGGAGCCTTGGGTCACTCAGCTTTCGATTTGGCGCGCCGGCCCTTTAAGACTCATTTTAGTGCGCCGGCTCTTTAAGAATCACTTTGGCGCGTCGGCCTTTTAAGAGCCAGGGTGACTCACTTGGCTTCTAAATACACTTTGGCGCACATTCTCTCTCAGGGGCATACGTCATGTGATGAAGCTAGATTTGCATTTGTTCTGTGGGTTTTGCTTTAAGAGCTGATATTATATGGCAGAAGCTCTGTCTTGGAGAGGTCATGTGATGTTCGTAGGCGTTGGCATAGTAACTGGGTCTGCCTGTGCATATCAATGAGCTCAACTGCCATTTCAATCGCCTCAGGGCATGTTTTGTCTATAGCAACATTTCCCCATACAAATGCATTGAGACAGTGCATTCCAATGACGGGAAAAAAAAATTTCAAACGCAAATTGCGCAAAAACTACAAATCCGATCGACACGAAAAATACTTAGCACACCTCTCATGGACGCTGGCTTCGAAACGACACCTCAACGGAGTCTGTGCGTGTAGCGGTTCGGGCTGTATTAATTGCGGAAATCAACTTAATAATAATAATAAGAAGAAGAAGAAGAAGAAGAATAAGTTAGCAGCGTTCGGATTACAATATAGTGGTTTTTTCAAACCACTATAACTAGATGTGTATTTCCTGAAGGAAGTACAGATAGTGGTTTGAAATGGTGCCCGGGCTGCCCCTTTAAGAGAGACTTGCCTGCTGCCCCTGCAAGACTTTCAACTCAGGATCCGTTTTAACTGTGAGTGCCTCTCAGAGGCCACTTTGGCCTCAGGGTCTGATTTGGTGGGTGGGGCCCCTCAGGATCCGATTACTTGGCCTGGGTGCCTCAGGGCTTGAATTGTTGGCGGGGATCTCTCAGGCTTCGATTTTGTGGGTGTGGCCCCTCAGGGTCCGATTTTGTGGCTGGGGCCCCTCAGGGTCCGATTTTGTGGTTGGGACCAATCGGGGTCCGATTTTGTGGTTGGGGCCCCTCAGGGTCAGATTTTGTGGGTGGGGCCCCTTAGGGTCTGATTTTGTGGGTGGAGACCCTCTGGGTCCTATTTGGTGGGCGGGACCACTCTGGGTCCGATTTGGTTGGCGGGACCACTCTGGGTCCGATTTGGTGGGTGGGGCCTCTCAGGGTCCGATTTGGTGGGCGGGGCCACTCTGGGTCCGATTTGGTTGGCGGGACCACTCTGGGTCCGATTTAGTGGGTGGGGCCCCACAGGGTCCGATTTGGTGGGCGGGGCCCCTCAAAGTCTGGTTTGGTGGGCAGGGCCTCTCTGGGTCCGATTTGGTGGGTGGGGCCACTCTGGGTAAGATTTGGAGGCTGGGGTCGCTCAGCCTCCGATTTGGAGGCCAGGGTCGATGAGCTTCCGATTTGGAGGCCGGGGTCAAAGAGCCTCCGATTTGGAGGCCGGGGTGGCTCAGCCTCCGATTTGGAGGCCGGGGTGGCTCAGCCTCCGATTTGGAGGCCGGGGTGGCTCAGCCTCCGATTTGGAGGCCGGGGTGGCTCAGCCTCCGATTTGGAGGCCGGGGTGGCTCAGCCTCCGATTTGGAGGCCGGGGTGGCTCAGCCTCCGATTTGGAGGCCGGGGTGGCTCAGCCTCCGATTTGGAGGCCGGGGTGGCTCAGCCTCCGATTTGGAGGCCGGGGTGGCTCAGCCTCCGATTTGGAGGCCGGGGTGGTTCAGCCTCCGATTTGGAGGCCGGGGTGGCTCAGCCTCCGATTTTGGAGGCCGGGGTGGCTCAGCCTCCGATTTTGGAGGCCGGGGTGGCTCAGCCTCCGATTTTGGAGGCCGGGGTGGCTCAGCCTCCGATTTGGAGGCCGGGGTGGCTCAGCCTCCGATTTGGAGGCCGGGGTGGCTCAGCCTCCGATTTGGAGGCCGGGGTGGCTCAGCCTCCGATTTGGAGGCCGGGGTGGCTCAGCCTCCGATTTGGCGCGCCGGCCCTTTAAGACTCATTTTGGTGCGCTGGCCCTTTAAGAATCACTGTGGCACGTCGGCCCTTTAAGAGCCAGGGTGGCTCACTGGGCTTCTAAATCCACTTTGTCGCACATTCTATCTCAGGGGCATGTGTCATGTGATGAAGCTAGATTTGCATTTGTGCTGTGGGTTTCACTTTAAGAGCTGATATTATGTGGCAGAAGCTCTGTCCTTGGGATGTCATGTGACGTTCGTAGGCGTTGGCATAGTAACTGGGTCTGCCTGCGCATATCAATGAGCTCAACTGCCATTTCAATCGCCTCAGGGCACGTTTTGCCATTACCCATTGAAAAGCATTGGAGACAGTGCATTCCAATGACGGGAAAAAAAAATTTCAAACGCAAATTGCGCAAAAACTACAAATCCGATCGACACGAAAAATACTTAGCACACCTCTAGTGGACGCTGGCTTCGAAACGACACCTCAACGGCGTCTGTGCGTGTAGCGGTTCGGGCTGTATTAATTGCGGAAATCAACTTAATAACTAGATGTGTATTTCCTGAAGGAAGTACAGATAGTGGTTTGAAATGGTGCCCGGGCTGCCCCTATAAGAGAGACTTGCCTGCTGCCCCTGCAAGACTTTCAACTCAGGATACGATTTAACTGTGGGTGCCTCTCAGAGTCCACTTTGGCCTCATGGTCTGATTTTGTGGGTGGGGCCCCTCAGGGTCCGATTTTGTGGGTTGGGCCCCTCAGGGTCCGATTTGTGGCCGGGGCCCCTCAGGGTCCGATTTTGTGTCAGGGGCCTTTCAGGGTCCGATTTTGTGGTTGGGTCCCCTCAGGGTCCGATTTTGTGGCCGCGGCCCCTCAGGGTCTGATTTTGTGGCCGCGGCCCCTCAGGGTCCGATTTTGTGGCAGGGGCCCCTCTGGGTCCGATTTTGTGGCAGGGGCCCCTCTGGGTCCAATTTGGTGGGCGGGACCACTCTGGGTCCAATTTGGTGGGCGGGGCCTCTCAGGGTCCGATTTTGTGGTTGGGTCCCCTCAGGGTCCGATTTTGTGGTTGGGGCCCCTCAGGGTCCGATCAGGGTCCAATTTTGTGACTGGGGCCCATCAGGGTCCGATTTTGTGGCCGCGGCCCCTCAGGGTCTGATTTTGTGGCAGGGGCCCCTCTGGGTCTGATTTTGTGGGCGGAGCCCCTCTGGGTCCAATTTGGTGGGCGGGACCACTCTCTGTCCAATTTGGTGGGCGGGACCACTCTGGGTCCAATTTGGTGGGCGGGGCCTCTCAGGGTCCGATTTGGTGGGCGGGGCCCGACAGGGTCCGATTTGGTGGGCGGGGCCACTCTGGGTAAGATTTGGAGGCTGGGGTCGCTCAGCCTCCAATTTGGAGGCCGGGGTCGTTGAGCTTCCGATTTGGAGGCCGAGGTCAAAGAGCCTCTGATTTGGAGGCCGGGGTCGATGAGCTTCCGACTTGGAGGCCGGGGTCGATGAGCTTCCGACTTGGAGGCCGGGGTCGATGAGCTTCCGACTTGGAGGCCGGGGTCGATGAGCCTCCGATTTGGAGGCCGGGGTGGATCAGCCTCCGATTTGGAGGCCGGGGTGGATCAGCCTCCGATTTGGAGGCCGGGGTGGATCAGCCTCCGATTTGGAGGCCGGGGTGGATCAGCCTCCGATTTGGAGGCCGGGGTGGATCAGCCTCCGATTTGGAGGCCGGGGTGGATCAGCCTCCTATTTGGAGGCCGGGGTCAATCAGCCTCCGATTTGGAGGCCGGGGTGGCTCAGCCTCCGATTTGGAGGCCGGGGTGGCTCAGCCTCCGATTTGGAGGCCGGGGTGGCTCAGCCTCCGATTTGGAGGCCGGGGTGGCTCAGCCTTCGATTTGGAGGCTGGGGTCGATCAGCCTCCGATTTGGAGGCCGGGGTCGATCAGCCTCCGATTTGGAGGCCGGGGTCGATCAGCCTCCGATTTGGAGGCCGGGGTCGATCAGCCTCCTATTTGGAGGCCGGGGTGGATCAGCCTCCGATTTGGAGGCCGGGGTGGCTCAGCCTCCTATTTAGAGGCCGGGGTGGATCAGCCTCCGATTTGGAGGCCTGGGTCGATCAGCCTCCGATTTAGAGGCCTGGGTCGATCAGCCTCCGATTTGGAGGCCGGGCTGGATCAGGCTCCGATTTGGAGGCCGGGGTGGATCAGCCTCCTATTTGGAGGCCGGGGTGGCTCATTGTCCGATTTGGAGGCCGGGGTGGCTCAGTCTCAGATTTGGTGTGTCGGCCCTTTAAGACTCATTTGGGTGCGCTGGCCCTTTGGGTGCGCGTCGGCTGTTTAAGAGCTAGTTTGGCGCACTGGGCTTCTAAATTCACTTTGGCGTACATTCTCTCTCAGGGGAACGCGTCATGTGATGAAGCTAGATTTGCATTTGTGCTGTGGGTTTCGCTTTAAGAGCTGATATTATCGCCAGAAACTGTGTCCTGAGGGCGTCATGTGAAGTTCTTTGGCGTTGGCATAGTAACTGGGTCTGCCTGCGCATATCAATGAGCTAAACTGCCATTTGAATCGCCTCAGGGCATATTTTCTCTAAGGCAAAATTTCCCCATGGAAAAGCATTGAGACAATACATTCAAATGACGGGGAAAAAAATTTTCTAATGCAAATTGCGCAAAAACTACAAATCCAATCGACACGAAAATTACTTAGCACACCTCTCGTGGACGCTGGCTTCGAAACGACACCTCAACGGAGTCTGTGCGTGTAGCGGTTCGGGCCGCATTAATTGCGGAAATCAACTGAATAATAAGAATGAGTTAGCAGCGGTCGGATTACAACATTAATACTAGATGTGTATTTCCTGAAGGAAGTACAGATAGTGGTTTGAAATGGTGCCCGGGCTGCGACTTTAAGAGAGACTTGCCTGCTGCCCCTGCACGACTTTCAACTCAGTATCCGTTTTACCTGTGGGTGCCTCTCAGGGGCCACTTTGGCCTGTGGGGCCCCTCAGGGTCTGATTTGGTGGGTGGGGCCCCTCAGGATCCGATTCAGTGGACTGGGCTCCTCAGGGCTTGAATTGGTGGGCGAGGCCCCTCAGGGTCCGGTTTGGTGGGCACGGCCCCTCAGGGTCTGATTTGGTGGGCGGGACCCCTCTGGGTCCGATTTGGTGGGCGGGGCCCCTCAGAGTTCGATTTGGTGGGTGGGGCACCACAGGGTCCGATTTGCTGGGCGGGGCCCCACAGGGTCTGATTTGGTGGGAGGGCCACTCTGGGTCCAATTTGGTGAGCGGGGCACCACAGGGTCCGATTTGGTGAGTGGGGCCCCACAGGGTCCAATTTCGTGGGCGGAGCTCCTCTGGTTCCGATTTGGTAGACGGGGCCTCTCAGGGTCCGATTTGGTGGGCGGGTCCCCTCAGGATCCGATTTGGTGGGTGGGGCTCTTCAGGGTATGATTTGGCAGGTGGGGCCCATGAGGGTCTGATTTGGTGGGCGGTGCCCCTCATGGCCTGATTTGGTGGGTGGGGCCACTCTGGGTCTGATTAGGTGGGTGGGGCCTCTTAGGGTCAGATTTGGTGGGTGGGACCCCTCAGGGTCTGATTTGGTGGGCGGGGCCACTCTGGGTCTGATTTGGTGGGAGGGGCCCCTCAGGGTTCAATTTGGTGGGCGGGCCACTCTGGGTCCGATTTGGAGGGCGGGGCCACTACGGGTCTGATTTGGTGAGCGGGGCCCCTCAGGGTCCAATTTGGTGGGCGGGGCCTCTCTGGGTCTGATTTGGAGGGCGGGACCACTCCGGGGCCAATTTGTTGGCCTGGGTGGCTCAGCCTCCGATTTGTAGGCCAGGGTCGATCAGCCTCCGATTTGGAGCCAGGGGTCACTCAGCATTCGATTTGGCACGCCAGCCCTTTAAGGCTCATTTTGGTGCGCCGGCCCTTTAAGATTCACTTAGGCGCGTCGGCTGTTTAAGAGCTAGTTTGGCGCACTGGGCTTCTAAATTCACTATGGCGTACATTCTCTCTCAGGGGCACGCGTCATGTGATGAAGCTAGATTTGCATTTGTGCTGTGGGTTTCGCTTTAAGAGCTGATATTATCGCCAGAAACTGTGTCCTGCTGGGGTCATGTGAAGTTCTTATGCGCAGGCAGACCCAGTTACTATGCCAGCGCCAATCAATGAGCTAAACTGCCATTTGAATCGCCTCAGGGCATGTTTTCTCTAAGGCAAAATTTCCCCATTGAAAAGCATTGAGACAATACATTCAAATGACGGGAAAAAAAAATTTCTAATGCAAATTGCGCAAAAACTACAAATCCAATCGACACGAAAATTACTTAGCACACCTCTCATGGATGCTGGCTTCGAAACGACACCTCAACGGAGTCTGTGCGTGTAGCGGTTCGGGCCGCATTAATTGCGGAAATCAACTGAATAATAAGAATAAGTTAGCAGCGGTCGGATTACAACATTAATACTAGATGTGTATTTCCTGAAGGAAGTACAGATAGTGGTTTGAAATGGTGCCTGGGCTGCCCCTTTAAGAGAGACTTGCCTGCTGCCCCTGCAAGACTTTCAACTCAGGATCTGTTTTAAATGCGGGTGCCTCTCAGGGGCCACTTTGGCCTCAGGGTCTGATTTGGTGGGTGGGGCCCCTCAGGATCCGATTCGGTGGCCTGGGCTAATAAGGATTTGAATTAGTGGCCGGGATTCCTCAGGGTCCAATTTTGTGGGTGGGGCCCCTCAGGGTCCGATTTTGTGGGTGGGTCCCCTCAGGGTCCGATTTTGTGGGTGGGGCTCCTCAGGGTCCGATTTTGTGGGTGGGGCCCCTCATGGCTGATTTTGTGGGTGGGGCCCCTCAGGGTACGATTTTGTGGGTGGGGCCCCTCAGGGTCCGATTTTATGGCCGGGGCCCCTCAGGGTCTGATTTTATGGCCGGGGCCCCTCAGGGTCTGATTTTGTGGGTGGCACCCCTCAGGGTCCGATTTTGTGGCCGGGACCCCTCAGGGTCCGATTTTGTGGTCTGGGCCCCTCAGGGTCCGATTTTGTGGCCGGGGCCCCTCAGGGTCCGATTTTGTGGCCGTGGCCCCTCAGGGCCCGATTTTGTGGCTCGGGCCGCTCAGGGTCCGATTTTGTTGGTTGGGCCCCTCAGGGTCTGATTTTGAGGGTGGGGCCCCTCAGAGTCCGATTTGGTTGGCGGGGCCCCTCAGGGTCCGATTTGGTAGGCGGGGCCCCTCAGGGTCCGATTTTGAGGGCGGGGCACCTCAGGGTCCGATTTTGAGGGTGGGGCCCCTCAGGGTCCGATTTTGTGGGTGGGGCCCCTCAGGGTCCGATTTGGTTGGCAGGGCCCCTCAGGGTCCGATTTGGTTGGCGGGGCCCCTCAGGGTCCGATTTTGAGGGCGGGGCCCCTCAGGGTCCGATTTTGAGGGCGGGGCCCCTGAGGGTCCGATTTTGTGGGCGGGGCCCCTCTGGGTTCGATTTTGTGGCCGGGGTCTCTCAGGGTCCGATTTTGTGGCCGGGGCCTCTTAGGGTCCGATTTTGTGGTTGGGGGCCCTCAGGGTCCGATTTTGTGGGTGGGGCCCCTCCAAGTCCGATTTGGTTGGCGGGGCCCCTCAGGGTCCGATTTGGTGGGCGGGGCCTCTCAGGGTCCGATTTTGAGGGCGGGACCCCTCAGGGTCCGATTTTGTGGGCGGGGCCCCTCAGGGTCCGATTTTGTGGGCGGGGCCCCTCAGGGTCCAATTTTGTGGGTGGGGCCCTTCTGGGTTCGATTTTGTGGCCTGGGTCTCTCAGGGTCCGATTTTGTGGTTGGGGCCCCTCAGGCTCCGATTTTGTGGTTGGGGCCCCTCAGGGTCCGATTTTTTGGCCGGGGCCCCTCAGGGTCCGATTTTGTGGCCGGGGCCCCTCAGGGACCGATTTTGAGGGTGGGGCCCCTCAGGGTCTAATTTGGTGGGCGGGGCCCCTCAGGGTCCGATTTTGTGGGTGGGGCCCCTCAGGGTCCGATTTTGTGGCTGGGGCCCCTCAGGGTCTGATTTTGTGGCTGGGGTCCCTCAGGGTCTGATTTTGTGGGTGGGGCCCCTCAGGGTTCGATTTTGTGGTTGGGGCCCCTCAGGGTCCGATTTTGTGGCCGGGATCTCTCAGTGTCCGATTTTGTGGCTGGGGCCCCTCAGGGTCTGGATTTGTGGGTGGGGCCCCTTAGGGTCCGATTTTGTGGGTGGGGCCCCTCAGGGTCCGATTTTGTGGCTGGGGACCCTCAGGGTCTGATTTTGTGGCTGTGGCCCCTCAGGGTCTGATTTTGAGGGTGGGGCCCCTCAGGGTCTAATTTTGTGGGCGGGGCCCCTCAGGGTCCGATTTTGTGGGTGGGGCCCCTCAGGGTCCGATTTTGTGAGTGGGGCCCCTCAGGGTCCGATGTTGTGGCCGGGGCCCCTCAGGGTCTGATTTTGTGGCCGGATCCCCTCAGGGTCCGATTTTGTGGGTGGGGCCCCTCAGGGTCCGATTTTGTGGCCGGGGCCCCTCAGGGTCCGATTTTGTGGGTGCGGCCCCTCAGGGTCCAATTTGGTGGGTGGGGCCACTCTGCGTCTGATTTGGTGGGCTGGGCCACTCTGGGTCCGATTTGGTGGGCGGGGCCACCCTGGGTCCAATTTGGATGCCAGGGTGGCTCAGCCTCCTTTTTGTAGGCCAGGGTCTATCAGCCTCCGATTTGGAGCCTTGGGTCACTCAGCTTTCGATTTGGCGCGCCGGCCCTTTAAGACTCATTTTAGTGCGCCGGCTCTTTAAGAATCACTTTGGCGCGTCGGCCTTTTAAGAGCCAGGGTGACTCACTTGGCTTCTAAATACACTTTGGCGCACATTCTCTCTCAGGGGCATACGTCATGTGATGAAGCTAGATTTGCATTTGTTCTGTGGGTTTTGCTTTAAGAGCTGATATTATATGGCAGAAGCTCTGTCTTGGAGAGGTCATGTGATGTTCGTAGGCGTTGGCATAGTAACTGGGTCTGCCTGTGCATATCAATGAGCTCAACTGCCATTTCAATCGCCTCAGGGCATGTTTTGTCTATAGCAACATTTCCCCATACAAATGCATTGAGACAGTGCATTCCAATGACGGGAAAAAGAAATTTCAAACGCAAATTGCGCAAAAACTACAAATCCGATCGACACGAAAAATACTTAGCACACCTCTCATGGACGCTGGCTTCGAAACGACACCTCAACGGAGTCTGTGCGTGTAGCGGTTCGGGCTGTATTAATTGCGGAAATCAACTTAATAATAATAATAATAAGAAGAAGAAGAAGAATAAGTTAGCAGCGTTCGGATTACAATATAGTGGTTTTTTCAAACCACTATAACTAGATGTGTATTTCCTGAAGGAAGTACAGATAGTGGTTTGAAATGGTGCCCGGGCTGCCCCTTTAAGAGAGACTTGCCTGCTGCCCCTGCAAGACTTTCAACTCAGGATCCGTTTTAACTGTGAGTGCCTCTCAGAGGCCACTTTGGCCTCAGGGTCTGATTTGGTGGGTGGGGCCCCTCAGGATCCGATTACTTGGCCTGGGTGCCTCAGGGCTTGAATTGTTGGCGGGGATCTCTCAGGCTTCGATTTTGTGGGTGTGGCCCCTCAGGGTCCGATTTTGTGGCTGGGGCCCCTCAGGGTCCGATTTTGTGGTTGGGACCAATCGGGGTCCGATTTTGTGGTTGGGGCCCCTCAGGGTCAGATTTTGTGGGTGGGGCCCCTTAGGGTCTGATTTTGTGGGTGGAGACCCTCTGGGTCCTATTTGGTGGGCGGGACCACTCTGGGTCCGATTTGGTTGGCGGGACCACTCTGGGTCCGATTTGGTGGGTGGGGCCTCTCAGGGTCCGATTTGGTGGGCGGGGCCACTCTGGGTCCGATTTGGTTGGCGGGACCACTCTGGGTCCGATTTAGTGGGTGGGGCCCCACAGGGTCCGATTTGGTGGGCGGGGCCCCTCAAAGTCTGGTTTGGTGGGCAGGGCCTCTCTGGGTCCGATTTGGTGGGTGGGGCCACTCTGGGTAAGATTTGGAGGCTGGGGTCGCTCAGCCTCCGATTTGGAGGCCAGGGTCGATGAGCTTCCGATTTGGAGGCCGGGGTCAAAGAGCCTCCGATTTGGAGGCCGGGGTGGCTCAGCCTCCGATTTGGAGGCCGGGGTGGCTCAGCCTCCGATTTGGAGGCCGGGGTGGCTCAGCCTCCGATTTGGAGGCCGGGGTGGCTCAGCCTCCGATTTGGAGGCCGGGGTGGCTCAGCCTCCGATTTGGAGGCCGGGGTGGCTCAGCCTCCGATTTGGAGGCCGGGGTGGCTCAGCCTCCGATTTGGAGGCCGGGGTGGTTCAGCCTCCGATTTGGAGGCCGGGGTGGCTCAGCCTCCGATTTTGGAGGCCGGGGTGGCTCAGCCTCCGATTTTGGAGGCCGGGGTGGCTCAGCCTCCGATTTTGGAGGCCGGGGTGGCTCAGCCTCCGATTTGGAGGCCGGGGTGGCTCAGCCTCCGATTTGGAGGCCGGGGTGGCTCAGCCTCCGATTTGGAGGCCGGGGTGGCTCAGCCTCCGATTTGGAGGCCGGGGTGGCTCAGCCTCCGATTTGGCACGCCGGCCCTTTAAGACTCATTTTGGTGCGCTGGCCCTTTAAGAATCACTGTGGCACGTCGGCCCTTTAAGAGCCAGGGTGGCTCACTGGGCTTCTAAATCCACTTTGTCGCACATTCTATCTCAGGGGCATGTGTCATGTGATGAAGCTAGATTTGCATTTGTGCTGTGGGTTTCACTTTAAGAGCTGATATTATGTGGCAGAAGCTCTGTCCTTGGGATGTCATGTGACGTTCGTAGGCGTTGGCATAGTAACTGGGTCTGCCTGCGCATATCAATGAGCTCAACTGCCATTTCAATCGCCTCAGGGCACGTTTTGCCATTACCCATTGAAAAGCATTGGAGACAGTGCATTCCAATGACGGGAAAAAAAAATTTCAAACGCAAATTGCGCAAAAACTACAAATCCGATCGACACAAAAAATACTTAGCACACCTCTAGTGGACGCTGGCTTCGAAACGACACCTCAACGGCGTCTGTGCGTGTAGCGGTTCGG
Organism: Dendrobates tinctorius; assembly: GCF_039654945.1. NCBI lineage: Eukaryota > Metazoa > Chordata > Amphibia > Anura > Dendrobatidae > Dendrobates > Dendrobates tinctorius. Next base: position 587,573 of record NW_027361755.1, read on the forward strand.
GCTGTATTAATTGCGGAAATCAACTTAATAACTAGATGTGTATTTCCTGAAGGAAGTACAGATAGTGGTTTGAAATGGTGCCCGGGCTGCCCCTATAAGAGAGACTTGCCTGCTGCCCCTGCAAGACTTTCAACTCAGGATACGATTTAACTGTGGGTGCCTCTCAGAGTCCACTTTGGCCTCATGGTCTGATTTTGTGGGTGGGGCCCCTCAGGGTCCGATTTTGTGGGTTGGGCCCCTCAGGGTCCGATTTGTGGCCGGGGCCCCTCAGGGTCCGATTTTGTGTCAGGGGCCTTTCAGGGTCCGATTTTGTGGTTGGGTCCCCTCAGGGTCCGATTTTGTGGCCGCGGCCCCTCAGGGTCTGATTTTGTGGCCGCGGCCCCTCAGGGTCCGATTTTGTGGCAGGGGCCCCTCTGGGTCCGATTTTGTGGCAGGGGCCCCTCTGGGTCCAATTTGGTGGGCGGGACCACTCTGGGTCCAATTTGGTGGGCGGGGCCTCTCAGGGTCCGATTTTGTGGTTGGGTCCCCTCAGGGTCCGATTTTGTGGTTGGGGCCCCTCAGGGTCCGATCAGGGTCCAATTTTGTGACTGGGGCCCATCAGGGTCCGATTTTGTGGCCGCGGCCCCTCAGGGTCTGATTTTGTGGCAGGGGCCCCTCTGGGTCTGATTTTGTGGGCGGAGCCCCTCTGGGTCCAATTTGGTGGGCGGGACCACTCTCTGTCCAATTTGGTGGGCGGGACCACTCTGGGTCCAATTTGGTGGGCGGGGCCTCTCAGGGTCCGATTTGGTGGGCGGGGCCCGACAGGGTCCGATTTGGTGGGCGGGGCCACTCTGGGTAAGATTTGGAGGCTGGGGTCGCTCAGCCTCCAATTTGGAGGCCGGGGTCGTTGAGCTTCCGATTTGGAGGCCGAGGTCAAAGAGCCTCTGATTTGGAGGCCGAGGTCAAAGAGCCTCTGATTTGGAGGCCGGGGTCGATGAGCTTCCGACTTGGAGGCCGGGGTCGATGAGCTTCCGACTTGGAGGCCGGGGTCGATGAGCTTCCGACTTGGAGGCCGGGGTCGATGAGCCTCCGATTTGGAGGCCGGGGTGGATCAGCCTCCGATTTGGAGGCCGGGGTGGATCAGCCTCCGATTTGGAGGCCGGGGTGGATCAGCCTCCGATTTGGAGGCCGGGGTGGATCAGCCTCCGATTTGGAGGCCGGGGTGGATCAGCCTCCGATTTGGAGGCCGGGGTCGATCAGCCTCCTATTTGGAGGCCGGGGTCAATCAGCCTCCTATTTGGAGGCCGGGGTCAATCAGCCTCCGATTTGGAGGCCGGGGTGGCTCAGCCTCCGATTTGGAGGCCGGGGTGGCTCAGCCTCCGATTTGGAGGCCGGGGTGGCTCAGCCTCCGATTTGGAGGCCGGGGTGGCTCAGCCTTCGATTTGGAGGCTGGGGTCGATCAGCCTCCGATTTGGAGGCCGGGGTCGATCAGCCTCCGATTTGGAGGCCGGGGTCGATCAGCCTCCGATTTGGAGGCCGGGGTCGATCAGCCTCCTATTTGGAGGCCGGGGTGGATCAGCCTCCGATTTGGAGGCCGGGGTGGCTCAGCCTCCTATTTAGAGGCCGGGGTGGATCAGCCTCCGATTTGGAGGCCTGGGTCGATCAGCCTCCGATTTAGAGGCCTGGGTCGATCAGCCTCCGATTTGGAGGCCGGGCTGGATCAGGCTCCGATTTGGAGGCCGGGGTGGATCAGCCTCCTATTTGGAGGCCGGGGTGGCTCATTGTCCGATTTGGAGGCCGGGGTGGCTCAGTCTCAGATTTGGTGTGTCGGCCCTTTAAGACTCATTTGGGTGCGCTGGCCCTTTAACAATCACTTTGGCGCGTTGGCCCTTTAAGAGCTAGTTTGGCTGACTGGGCTTCTTTTAAATCCACTTTGGCTCACACATTCTCTCTCATGGGCATGTGTCATGTGATGAAGCTAGATTTGCATTTGTGCTGTGGGTTTCGCTTTAAGAGCTGATATTATGTGGCAGAGGCTCTGTGCTGGGGTTCAAGTGAAGTTCGTAGGCGTTGGCATAGTAACTGGGTCTGCCTGCGCATATCAATGAGCTCAACTGTCATTTCAATCGCCTCAGGGCACGTTTTGCCATTTCCTATTGAAAAGCATTGGAGACAGTGCATTCCAATGACGGGAAAAAAAATTTTCAAACGCAAATTGCGCAAAAACTACAAATCCGATCGACACGAAAAATACTTAGCACACCTTTCATGGACACTGGCTTCGAAACGACACCTCAACGGAGTCTGTGCGTGTAGCGGTTCGGGCCGCATTAATTGCGGAAATCAACTTAATAATAAGAAGAATAAGTTAGCAGCGTTCGGATTACAATATAGTGGTTTTTTCAAACCACTATAACTAGATGTGTATTTCCTGAAGGAAGTACAGATAGTGGTTTGAAATGGTGCCCGGGCTGCCCCTTTAAGAGAGACTTGCCTGCTACCCCTGCAAAACTTTCAACTCAAGATCCGTTTTAACTGTGGGGTCCGATTTTGTGAGTGGGGCCCCTCAGGGTCTGATTTTGTGGGTGGGGCCCCTCAGGGTCCAATTTTGTGGGTGGGGCCCCTCAGGGTCCAATTTGGTGGGCGGAGCCACTCTGGGTCTAATTTGGTGGGCGTGGCCACTCTGAGTCCAATTTGGTGGGCGGGGCACCTCAGGGTCCGATTTGGTGGGCGAAGCACCTCAGGGTCTGATTTGGTGGGCGGGGCCCCTCAGGGTCCGATTTGGAGGCCGGGGTGGCTCAGCCTCCGATTTGGAGCCTGGGGTCACTCAGCTTTCGATTTAGCACGCCGGCCCTTTAAGACTCATTTCGGTGCGCCGGCCCTTTAAGAATCACTTAGGCGCGTCGGCCCTTTAAGAGCCAGTTTGGCGCACTGGGCTTCTAAATCCACTTTGGCGCACATTCTCAGGGGCATGCATCATGTGATGAAGCTAGATTTGCATTTGTGCTGTGGGTTTCGCTTTAAGTGCAGAAATTATCTACCAGAAACTGTGTCCTGGAAAGGTCATGTGACGTTCGTAGGCGTTGGCATAGTAACTGGTTGTGCTTGCGCATATCAATGAGCATAACTGCCATTTCAATCGCCTCAGGGCATGTTTTGTCTGTGGCAACATTTCCCCATTGAATTGCATTGAGGCAAATGTTTTTTCAAACGCAAATTGCGCAAAAACTACAAATCCGATCAACACGAAAATTACTTAGCACACCTCTCATGGACGCTGGCTTCGAAACGACACCTCAACGGAGTCTGTGCGTGTAGCGGTTCGGGCCACATTAATTGCGGAAATCAACTGAATAATAAGAACTAGATGTGTATTTCCTGAAGGAAGTACAGATAGTGGTTTGAAATGGTGCCCGGGCTGCCCCTTTAAGAGAGACTTGCCTGCTGCCCCTGCAAGGCTTTCAACTCAGGATCCGTTTTAACTGTGGGTGCCTCTCAGGGTCCACTTTGGCCTCAGGGTCCTATTTTGTGGGTGGGGCCCCTCAGGGCCTGATTTTGTGGGTGGGGCCCCTCAGGGTCCGATTTTGTGGCCGGGGCACCTCAGGGTCCAATTTGGTGAGCGGGGCCCCTCAGGGTCCGATTTGGTGGGCGGGGCCACTCAGGGTCCGATTTGGTCAGTGAGGCCCCTCAGAGTTCGATTTGGTCAGCGGGGCCCCTCAGGGTCCGATTTAGTGGGTGGGGCCCCCCAGGGTCCGATTTTGTGGGTAGGGCCCCTCAGGGTCCGATTTTGTGGGTGGGGCCCCTCAGGGTCCGATTTGGTGGGCGGGCCCCCTCAGGGTCTGATTTGGTGGGCGGGGCCCCTCAGGGTCCAATTTGGTGGGCTGTGCCACTCTGGGTCCGTTTAGGTGGGCGGGACCCTTCAGGGTTCAATTTGGTGGACGGGGCCCTTCAGGGTCCAATTTGGTGGGCGGGGCCACTCAGGGTCTGATTTTTTTAGCGGGGCCACGCTGGGTCCGATTTGGAGGCCAGGGTGGATCAGCCTCCGATTTGGAGGCCAGGGTGGATCAGTCTCCGATTTGGAGCATGGGGTGACTCAGCTTTCGATTTGGCGCGTCGGCCCTTTAAGAGCCAGTTTGGCTCACTGGGCTTCTAAATCCACTTTGGCGCAAATTCTCTCTCAGTGACATGTGTCATGTGATGAAGCTAGATTTGCATTTATGCTGTTGGTTTCACTTTAAGAGCTTAAATTATCTGCCAGACAGGCTGTCCTAGAGAGGTCATGTGAAGTTCGTAGGCGTTGGCATAGTAACTGGGTGAACCTGCGCATATCAATGAGCTTAACTGCCATCTCACGACTGTCCCATGTTTTCCTTATGGCAACATTTTCCCTTTGAAATGCATTGAGGAAAATGTTTTTTCCAACGCAAATAGCGCAAAAACTACAAATCCGATCTACATGAAAAATACTTAGCACACTACTCGTGGACGCTGGCTTCGAAACGAGGCCTCAACGGAGTCTGTGCGTATAGCGGTTCGGACCGCATTAATTGCGGAAATCAACTGAATAGTAATAATAATACTAGATGTGTATTTCCTGAAGGAAGTACAGATAGTGGTTTGAAATGCTGCCCAGGCTGCAACTTTAAGAGAGACTTGCCTGCTGCACCTGCAAGACTTTCAACTCAGGATCCATTTTAACTGTGGGTGCCTCTCAGGGGCATCTTTGGCCTCAGGGTCTGATTTTGTGGGTGGGGCTCTCAGGGCCCGATTTTGTGGGTGGGGCACCTCAGGGTCCGATTTGGTGGGTGGGGCCCCTCAGGGTCCGATTTGGTGACCGGGTCCCCTCAGGGGCTGATTTGGTGGGTGGGGCCCCTAAGGGCCCGATTTTGTGGCCGGGGCCCCTCAGGGTCTGATTTGGTGGTTGGTGCCCCTCAGGGTCCAATCTTGTGGCCGGGGCCCCTCAGTGTCCGATTTTGTGGGTGGGGCCCCTCAGGGTCCGATTTTGTGGCCGGGGCCCCTCAGGGTCCGATTTGGTGGGTTGGGCCCCTCAGGGTCCGATTTGGTGAGCGGGGCCCCTCAGGGTCTGATTTGATGGGTGGGATCTATCAGAGTCCGATTTGGTGGGCGGGGCCCCTCAGGGCCCAATTTGGTGGGCGGGGACCCTCGGGGTCCGATTTGGTGGGCGGGATCCCTCGGGGTCCGTTTTGGTGGGCGGGGCCCCTCGGGGTCCGATTTGGTGGGCGGGGACCCTCGGGGTCTGATTTGGTGGGTGGGGCCCCTCGGGGTCCGATTTGGTGAGCGGGGCCACTCTAGGTCTGATTTGGTAGGCGGGGCACTCTGGGTCCGATTTTGTGGCCGGGGCCCCTCAGGGTCCGATTTTGTGGCCGGGGCCCCTCAGGGTCCGATTTGGTGGCCGGGGCCCCTCAGGGTCAGATTTTGTGGCCGGGGCCCCTCAGGGTCTGATTTGGTGGGTGGGGCCCCTCAGGGTCCGATTTTGTGGCCGGGGCCCCTCAGGGTCCGATTTTGTGGCCGGGGCCCCTCAGGGTCCGATTTTGTGTCAGGGGCCCCTCAGGGTCCGATTTGTTGGGCGGGGCCTCTCAGGGTCCGATTTGGTGGGCGGGGCCACTCTGGGTCTGATTTAGTGGGCGGGGCCCCACAGGGTCCGATTTGGTGGGTGGGGCCCCACAGGGTCCGGTTTGGTGGGCGGGGCCTCTCTGGGTCTGATTTGGTGGGTGGGTCCACTCTGGGTAAGATTTGGAGGCTGGGGTTGCTCAGCCTCCAATTTGGAGGCCGAGGTCAAAGAGCCTCCGATTTGGTGGCCGGGGTCGATGAGCTTCCGATTTGGAGGCCTGGGTCGATCAGCCTCCGATTTGGAGGCCGGGGTGGATCAGCCTCCGATTTGGAGGCCGGGGTGGATCAGCCTCCGATTTTGGAGGCCGGGGTGGATCAGCCTCCGATTTGGAGGCCGGGATGGATCAGCCTCCGATTTGGAGGCCGGGGTGGCTCAGCCTCCGATTTGGAGGCCGGTGTGGCTCAGCCTCCGATTTGGAGGCCGGGGTGGCTCAGCCTCCGATTTGGAGGCCGGGGTGGCTCAGCCTCCGATTTGGAGGCCGGGGTGGCTCAGTCTCCGATTTGGAGGCCGGGGTGACTCAGGCTCCGATTTGGAGGCCGGGGTCGATCAGCCTCCGATTTGGAGGCCGGGGTGGCTCAGCCTCCGATTTGGAGGCCGGGGTGACTCAGCCTCCGATTTGGAGGCCGGGGTGGATCAGCCTCCGATTTGGAGGCTGGGGTGGCTCAGCCTCTGATTTGAAGTCCGGGGTGACTCAGTCTCCGACTTGGAGGCCGGGATGGCTCAGCCTCCGATTTGGAGGCCGGGGTGGCTCAGTCTCCGATTTGGAGCCTGGAGTCGCTCAGCTTTCGATTTGGTGTGTCGGCCCTTTAAGACTCATTTCGGTTTGCTGGCCCTTTAACAATCACTTTGGCGCGTTGGCCCTTTAAGAGCTAGTTTGGCTCACTGGGCTTCTTCTAAATCCACTTTGGCGGACATTCTCTCTCAGGGGCATGTGTCATGTGATGAAGCTAGATTTGCATTTGTGCTGTGGGTTTCGCTTTAAGAGCTGATATTATGTGGCAGAGGCCCTGTGCTGGGGTTCAAGTGAAGTTCGTAGGCGTTGGCATAGTAACTGGGTCTGCCTGCGCATATCAATGAGCTTAACTGCCATTTCAATCGCCTCAGGGCACGTTTTGCCATTTCCCATTGAAAAGCATTGGAGACAGTGCATTCCAATGACGGGAAAAAAAATTTTCAAACGCAAATTGCGCAAAAACTACAAATCCGATCGACACGAAAAATACTTAGCACACCTCTCATGGACGCTGGCTTCGAAACGACACCTCAACGGAGTCTGTGCGTGTAGCGGTTCGGGCCGCATTAATTGCGGAAATCAACTTAATAATAATAAGAACTAGATGTGTATTTCCTGAAGGAAGTACAGATAGTGGTTTGAAATGGTGCCCGAGCTGCCCCTTTAAGAGAGACTTGCCTGCTGCCCCTGCAAGGCTTTCAACTCAGGATCCGTTTTAACTGTGGGTGCCTCTCAGGGGCCACTTTTGCCTCAGGGTCCTTTTTTGTGGGTGGGGCCCCTCAGGGCCTGATTTTGTGGGTGCGGCCCTTCAGGGTCCGATTTTGTGGCCGGGGCCCCTCAGGGTCCGATTTGGTGGGCGGAGCCCCTCAGGGTCCGATTTGGTGGGCGGGGCCACTCAGGGTCCGATTTGGTCAGTGGGGCCCCTCAGAGTTCGATTTGGTCAGCGGGGCCCCTCAGGGTCCGATTTAGTGGGTGGGGCCCCTCAGGGTCCGATTTTGTGGGTGGGGCCCCTCAGGGTCCGATTTGGTGGGCGGGCCCCCTCAGGGTCCGATTTGGTGGGCGGGGCCCCTCAGGGTCCGATTTGGTGGGCGGGGCCCTTCAGGGTCCAATTTGGTGGGCGGGGACACTGAGTCTGATTTGGTGGGTGGGGCCCCTCAGGGTCGGATTTGGTGGGCTGTGCCACTCTGGGTCCGTTTAGGTGGGCGGGGCCCTTCAGGGTTCAATTTGGTGGACGGGGCCCTTCAGGGTCCAATTTGGTGGGCGGGGCCACTCAGGGTCTGATTTTTTTAGCGGGGCCACGCTGGGTCCGATTTGGAGGCCAGGGTGGATCAGCCTCTGATTTGGAGGCCAGGGTGGATCAGTCTCCGATTTGGAGCATGGGGTCACTCAGCTTTCGATTTGGCGCGTCGGCCCTTTAAGAGCCAGTTTGGCTCACTGGGCTTCTAAATCCACTTTGGCGCAAATTCTCTCTCAGTGACATGCGTCATGTGATGAAGCTAGATTTGCATTTATGCTGTTGGTTTCACTTTAAGAGCTTAAATTATCTGCCAGAAAGGCTGTCCTAGAGAGGTCATGTGAAGTTCGTAGGTGTTGGCATAGTAACTGGGTGAGCCTGCGCATATCAATGAGCTTAACTGCCATCTCACGACTGTCCCATGTTTTCCCTATGGCAACATTTTCCCATTGAAATGCATTGAGGAAAATGTTTTTTCCAACGCAAATAGCGCAAAAACTACAAATCCGATCTACATGAAAAATACTTAGCACACCACTCGTGGACGCTGGCTTCGAAACGAGGCCTCAACGGAGTCTGTGCGTATAGCGGTTCGGGCCGCATTAATTGCGGAAATCAACTGAATAGTAATAATAATACTAGATGTGTATTTCCTGAAGGAAGTACAGATAGTGGTTTGAATTGGAGCCCGGGCTGCCCCTTTAAGAGAGACTTTCCTGCTGCCCCTGCAAGACTTTCAACTCAGGATCCGTTTTAAGTGTGGGTGCCTCTCAGGGGCCACTTTGGCCTCAGGGTCTGATTTGGTGGGTGAGGCCCCTCAGGATCCGATTTTGTGGGTGGGGCCCCTTATGGTCCGATTTTGTGGGTGGGGCCCCTCAGGGTCCGATTTTGTGGCCGGGGCCCCTCAGGGTCCGATTTTGTGGCTGGGGCCCCTCAGGGTCCGATTTTGTGGCCGGGGTCTCTCAGGGTCCGATTTTGTGGTTGGGGCCCCTCAGGGTCTGATTTTGTGGCCGTGCCCACTCAGGGTCTGATTTTGTCGGTGGAGCCCCCTGGGTCCATTTTGGTGGGCGGGGCCACTTTGGGTTTGATTTAGTGGGCGGTGCCCCTCTTGGTCCGGTTTGGTGGGTGGGGCCCCTCTGGGTCCGATTTGGTGGGCGGGGCCCTTCAGGGTCCGATTTGGTGGGCGGGGTCACTCTGGGTCCGATTTGGTGGGCGGGGCTCCTCAGGGTCCGATTTGATGGGCGGGGCCCCTCTGGGTCCGATTTGGTGGGCGGTGCCCCTCTGGGTCCGATTTGGTGGGCAGGGCCCTTCAGGGTCCGATTTGGTGGGCGGGGTCACTCTGGGTCCGATTTGGTAGGCGGGGCCCTTCTGGGTCCGATTTGGTGGGCGGGGCCACTCTGGGTCCGATTTGGTGGGCGGGGTCACTGTGGGTCCGATTTGGTGGGTGGGGTCACTCTGGGTCCGATTTGGTGGGCAGGGTCACTCTGGGTCCGATTTGGTGGGTGGGGCTCCTCAGGGTCCGATTTGGTGGACGGGGCCCTTCAGGGTCCGATTTGGTGGGCGGGGCCACTCGGAGTCTGATTTGGTGGGCGGGGCCCCTCAGGATCCGATTTGGTGGGCTGTGCCACTCTGGGTCTGATTTTTTTAGCGGGGCCACACTGGGTCCGATTTGGAGGCCGGGGTGGCTCAGCCTCCGATTTGGAGCCTGGGGTCACTCAGCTTTCGATTTGGCGCGCCGGCCCTTTAAGACTCATTTCGGTGCGTCGGCCCTTTAAGAATCACTTTGGCACGTCGGCCCTTTAAGAGCCAGGGTGGCTCACTGGGCTTCTAAATCCACTTTGGCGCACATTCTCTCTCAGGGGCATGTGTCATGTGATGAAGCTAGATTTGCATTTGTGCTGTGGGTTTCGCTTTAAGAGCTGATATGTGGCAGAAGCTCTGTCCTCGGGGTGTCATGTGACGTTCGTAGGCGTTGGCATAGTAACTGGGTGTGCCTGCGCATATCAATGAGCTCAACTGCCATTTCAATCGCCTCAGGGCATGTTTTAAGCTTCCCATTGAAAAGCATTGAGACAGTGCATTCCAATGACGGGAAAAAAAATTTCAAACGCAAATTGCGCAAAAACTACAAATCCGATCGACACGAAAATTACTTATCACAACTCTCATGGACGCTGGCTTCGAAACGACACCTCAACGGAGTCTGTGCGTGTAGCGGTTCGGGCCGCATTAATTGCGGAAATCAACTGGAAAATAATAATAAGAAGAAGAATAAGTTAGCAGCGTTCGGATTACAATATAGTGGTTTTTTCAAACCACTATAATAAGTTAGCAGTGTTCGGATTATAATATAGTGGTTTTTTCAAACCACTATAACTAGATGTGTATTTCCTGAAGGAAGTACAGATAGTGGTTTGAAATGGTGCCCGGGCTGCCCCTTTAAGAGAGACTTGCCTGCTGCCTCTGCAAGACTTTCAACTCAGGATCCATTTTAACTGTGAGTGCCTCTCAGGGGCCACTTTGTCCTCAGGGTCTGATTTGGTGGGTGGGGCGCCTCAGGGTCCGATTTTGTGGCCAGGGCCCCTCAGGGTCCAATTTTGTGGGTGGAGCCACTCTGGATCCGATTTTGTGGGTGGTGCCACTCTGGGTCCGTTTTGTTGGGTGGGGCCACTTAGAGTATGATTTGGTGGGTGGGACCACTCTGGGTCCGATTTGGTGGGCGGGACCACTCTGGGTCCAATTTGGTGGGCGGGACCTCTCAGGTCCGATTTGGTGGGCGGGGCCTCTCAGGGTCCGATTTGGTGGGCGGGGCCACTCAGAATCTGATTTGGTGGGCGGGGCTCCTCGGGGTCCGATTTGGTGAGCGGGGCCCCTCAGGGTCCGATTTGGTGAGCGGGGCCCCTCAGGGTCCGATTTGGTGAGCGGGGCCCCTCAGGGTCCGATTTGGTGAGCGGGGCCCCTCAGGGTCCGATTTGGTGAGCGGGGCCCCTCAGGGTCCGATTTAGTGGGTGGAGCCCCTCAGGGTCCGATTTGCTGGGCGGGGGCCATTCTGGGTCTGATTTGGTGGGCGGGGCCCCTCATGGTCTGATTTTGTGGCTGGGGCCCCTCAGGGAACGATTTTGTGGCCGGGGCCCCTCTTGGTCCGATTTTGTGGGTGGGGCCCCTCAGGGTCAGATTTTGTGGGTGGGGCCCCTCAGGGTCCGATTATGTGAGCTGGGCCACTCTGGGTTCGATTTTGTGGTTGGGGCCCCTCAGGGTCCGATTTTGTGGGTGGGGCCCCTCAGGGTCCGATTTTGTGGTTGGGGCCGCTCAGGGTCCGATTCGGTGGGCGGGGGCGCACTTTGGCACACATTCTCTCTCAGGAGCATGCGTCATATGATCAAGCTAGATTTGCATTTGTGCTGTGGGTTTCGCTTTAAGAGCTGATATTATGTGGCAGAAGCTCTGTCCTGGAGGCATCATGTGACGTTCGTAGGCATTGGCATAGTAACTGGGTGAGCCTGTGCATATCAATGAGCTTTACTGCCATTTCAATCGCCTCAGGGCACGTTTTAAGTTTCCTATTCAAATGCATTGAGACAGTGCATTCCAATGACAGTAAAAACAATTTTCAAACGCAAATTGCGCAAAAATTACAAATCCGATCGACACGAAAAATACTTAGCACACCTCTCGTGGACGCTGGCTTTGAAACGATACCTCAACGGAGTCTGTGCGTGTAGCGGTTCGAGCTGCATTAATTGCGGAAATCAACTGAAAAATAAGAATAAGTTAGCAACATTCGGATTACAACATTAATACTAGATGTGTATTTCCTGAAGGAAGTACAGATAGTGGTTTGAAATGGTGCCCGGGCTGCCCCTTTAAGAGAGACTTGCAATACTTTCAACTCAGGATCCGTTTTAACTGTGAGTGCCTCCCAGGGGCCACTTTGGCCTTGGGGTCTGATTTGGTGGGTGGGGCCCCTCAGGATCCGATTCCTTGGCCTGGGCTCCTCAGGGCTTGAATTGTTATCGGGGATCCCTCAGGCTCCGATTTGGTGGGCGGGGCCCCTCAGGGTCCGATTTTCTGGCCGAGGCCTCTCAGGGTCCGATTTTGTTGGAGCCCCTCGGTCTGATTTTGTGGCAGGGGCCCCTCAGGGTGCGATTTTGTGGGTGGGGCCCCTTAAGGTCTGATTTGGTGGGCGGGACCACTCTGGGTCTGATTTGGTGGGCGGGACCACTCTGGGTCCAATTTGGTGGGCGGGACCTCTCAGGGTCCGATTTGGTGGGCGGGGCTACTCTGGGTCCGATTTGCTGGGCGGGGCCACTCTGGGTCTGATTTGGTGAGCGGAGTCCCTCTGGGTCCGATTTCTTGAGCGGGTCCACGCTGGGTCTGATTTGGAGGCCAGGGTCGATCAGCCTCCAATTTGGAGGCCGGGGTGGCTAAGCCTCCGATTTGGAGCCTGGGGTCACTCAGTTTTCGATTTGGCGCGCTGGCCCTTTAAGAATCACTTTGGCACGTCGGCCGTTTTAGAGACAGGGTGGCTCACTGGGCTTCTAAATCCACTTTGGCGCACATTCTCTCTCAGGGGCATGCGTCATGTGATGAGGCTAGATTTGCATTTGTGCTGTGGGTTTCGCTTTAAGAGCTGATATTATGTGCCAAAAGCTCTGTCCTGGGGGCGTCATGTGATGTTCGTAGGCGTTGGCATAGTAAATGGGTGTGCCTGCGCATATCAATGAGCTTTACTGCCATTTGAATTGCCTCAGGGCACGTTTTAAGTTGCCAATTGAAAAGCATTGAGACACGCATTCCAATGACGGGAAAAAAAAAATTTCAAACGCAAATTGCGCAAAAACTACAAATCCGATCGACACGAAAAATACTTAGCACACCTCTCGTGGACACTGGCTTCGAAACAACACCTCAACGGAGTCTGTGCGTGTAGCGGTTCGGGCCGCATTAATTTCAGAAATCAACTGAATAAAAAGAAAAAGTTAGCAGCGTTCGGATTACAACATTAATACTAGATGTGTATTTCCTGAAGGAAGTACAGATAGTGGTTTGAAATGCTGCCCAGGCTGCCCCTTTAAGAGAGACTTGCCTGCTGCACCTGCAAGACTTTCAACTCAGGATCCGTTTTAACTGTGGGTGCCTCTCAGGGGCCACTTTGACCTCAGGGTCCGATTTTGTGGGTGGAGCCCTCAGGGCCCGATTTTGTGGGTGGGGCACCTCAGGGTCAGATTTGGTGGGTGGGGCCCCTCAGGGTCCGATTTGGTGGCCGGGTCACCTCAGGGGCTGATTTGGTGGCCGGGGCCCCTCAGGGTCTGATTTTGTGGGTGGGGCCCCTCAGGGTCCGATTTTGTGGCCGAGGCCCCTCAGGGTCCGATTTGGTGGGTGGGGCCCCTCAGGGTCCGATTTGGTGAGCGGGGACCCACAGGGTCTGATTTGGTGGGCGGGATCTATCAGAGTCCGATTTGGTGGGCGGGGCCCCTCAGGGTCCAATTTGGTGGGCGGGGACCCTCGGGGTCCGATTTGGTGGGCGGGGACCCTCGGGGTCCGATTTGGTGGGCGGGGACCCTCGGGGTCCGATTTGGTGGGTGGGGCCCCTCGGGGTCCGATTTGGTGAGCGGGACCACTCTAGGTCTGATTTGGTAGGCGGGCCACTCTGGGTCCGATTTGGTGGGCGGGGCCCCTCATAGTTCAATTTGGTCAGCGGGGCCCCTCAGGGTCCAATTTTGTGGTTGGGGCCTTTCAGAATCCGATTTAGTGGGCGGGGCCCCTCAGGGTCCGATTTGGTGGGCGGGGTCCCTCAGGGTCCGATTTTGTGGCCAGGTCCCCTCAGGATCTGATTTTGTGGCCGGGGTCCCTCAGGGTCCGATTTTGTGGCCGGGGCCCCTGAGGGTCCAATTTTGTGGGTGGGGCCCCTCAGGGTCCGATTTTGTGGGTGGGGCCCCTCAGGATCCGATTTTGTGGTTGGGGCCCCTCAGGGTTCAAATTTGTAGTTTGGGTCTCTCAGGGTCCGATTTTGTGGCCGGGGCCCCTCAGGGTCCGATTTTGTGGGTAGGGCCCCTCAGGGTCCGATTTTGTGAGTGGGGCCACTCAGGGTCCGATGTTGTGGCCGGATCCCCTCAGGGTCCGATTTTGTGGGTGGGGCCCCTCAGGATCCAATTTTGTGGCCGGGGCCCCTCAGGGTGCAATTTTGTGGGTGGGGCCCCTTAGGGTCCGATTTTGTGGGTGGGGCCCCTCAGGGTACAATTTGGTGGGCGGGGCCACTCTGGGTCTGATTTGGTGGGCGGAGCCACTCTGGGTCCGATTTAGTGGGCGGGGCCACTCTGGGTCCGATTTGGTGAGCTGGGCCCCTCAGGGTCTGATTTGGTGGGCGGGGCCCATCAGGGTCCAATTTGGTTGGCGGGGACCCTCGGGGTCCGATTTGGTGGGCGGGGCCCATCAGGGTCCAATTTGGTTGGCGGGGACCCTCGGGGTCCGATTTGGTGGGCGGGATCCCTCGGGGTCCAATTTGGTGGGCGGGGCCCCTCGGGGTCCGATTTGGTGGGCGGGGCCCCTCGGGGTCCAATTTGGTGGGTGGGGCCCCTCGGGGTCCGATTTGGTGAGCCGGGCCACTCTAGGTCTGATTTGGTGGGCGGGCCACTCTGGGTCCGATTTGGTGGGCGGGGCCCCTCAGAGTTCAATTTGGTCAGCGGGGACCCTCAGGGTCCGATTTTGTGGGTGGGGCCCCTCAGGGTCCGATTATGTGGTTGGGGCCTTTCAGAATCCGATTTAGTGGTCGGGGCCTCTCAGGGTCCGATTTGGTGGGCGGGGCCCCTCAGGGTCCGATTTGGTGGGCGGGGCCCCTGAGGGTCCGATTTGGTGGGCAGGGCCCCTCAGGGTCCAATTTGGTGGACGGGGCACCTCAGGGTCCAATTTGGTGGGCGGGGCCCCTCAGGGTCCCATTTGGTGGGCGGGGCCCCTCAGGGTCCCATTTGGTGGACGGGGCCCTTCAGGGTCCAATTTGGTGGGCGGGGACACTGAGTCTGATTTTGTGGGTTGGGCCCCTCGGTCCGATTTTGTGGTTGGGGCCCCTCAGGGTCCGATTTTTGGGGCCGGGGCCCCTCAAGGTCCGATTTTGCGGGTGGAGCCCCTCAGGGTCCGATTTTGCGGGTGGGGCCCCTCAGGGTCCAATTTTGCGAGTGGGGCCCCTCAGGGTCCAATTTTGCGGGTGGGGCCCCTCAGGGTCCAATTTTGCGGGTGGGGCCCCTCAGGGTCCAATTTTGCGAGTGGGGCCCCTCAGGGTCCAATTTTGCGGGTGGGGCCCCTCAGGGTCCAATTTTGCGGGTGGGGCCCCTCAGGGTCCGATTTTGTGGCCGGGGCCCCTCAGGGTCTGATTTTGCGGGCGGGGCCCCTCAGGGTCCGATTTTGTGGCCGGGGCCCCTCAGGGTCCGATTTTGTGGCCGGGGCCCCTCAGGGTCCGATTTTGTGGGTGGGGCCCCTCAGGGTCCGATTTTGTGGGTGGGGCCCCTCAAGGTCCGATTTTGTGGCTGGGGCCCCTCAGGGTCTGATTTTGTGGCTGGGGTCCCTCAGGGTCTGATTTTGTGGGTGGGGCCCCTCAGGGTCTGATTTTGTGATCGGGGCCCCTCTGGGTCTGATTTTGTGGTTGGGGCCCCTCAGGGTCCGATTTTGTGGCCGGGGTCTCAGTGTCCGATTTTGTGGCTGGGGCCCCTCAGTGTCTGGATTTGTGGGTGGGGCCCATCAGGGTCCGATTTTGTGGGTGGGGCCCCTCAGGCTCCGATTTTGTGGCTGGGGCCCCTCATGGTCTGATTTTGTGGCTGGGGCCCCTCAGGGTCTGATTTTGAGGGTGGGGCCCCTCAGGGTCTAATTTGGTGGGCGGGGCCCCTCAGGGTCTGATTTTGTGGGTGGGGCCCCTCAGGGTCCGATTTCGTGACCTGGGCCCCTTAGGGTCTGATTTTGTGACTGGGGCCCCTCTGGGTTCGATTTTGTGGCCGGGGTCTCTCAGGGTCCGATTTTGTGGGTGGGGCCCCTCAGGGTCTTATTTTGCGGCTGGGGCCCCTCAGGGTCCGGTTTTGTGGGTGGGGCCCCTCAGGGTCCGATTTTGTGACCGGGGCACCTCAGGGTCTGATTTTGTGGTTGGGGCCCCTGAGGGTCCTATTTTGTGACTGGGGCCCCTCAGGGTCTGATTTTGTGGCCGGGCCCACTCAGGGTCCGATTTTGTGGGTGGGGCCCCTTAGGGTCTGATTTTGTGGGTGGAGCCCCCTGGGTCCATTTTGGTGGGCGGGGCCACTCTGGGTCCGATTTAGTGGGCGGTGCCCCTCATGGTCCGATTTGGTGGGCGGGGCCCGTCATGGTCTGATTTGGTGGGCGGGGCCCCCTGGGTCCGATTTGGTGGGCGGGGCCCTTCAGGGTCCGATTTGGTGGGCGGGGTCACTCTGGGTCAGATTTGGTGGGCGGGGCTCCTCAGGGTCTGATTTGGTGGGCGGGGCTCCTCAGGGTCCGATTTGGTGGACGGGGCCCTTCAGGGTCCGATTTGGTGGGCGGGGCCCCTCAGGATCCGATTTGGTGGGCTGTGCTACTCTGGGTCTGATTTTTTGAGCGGGGCCACACTGGGTCCGATTTGGAGGCCAGGGTGGCTCAGCCTCCCATTTGGAGGCCGGGGTGGTTCAGCCTACGATTTGGAGGCCGGGATGGCTCAGCCTCCGATTTGGAGGTCGGGGTCACTCAGCTTTCGATTTGGCGCGCCGGCCCTTTAAGACTCATTTCGGTGCGCTGGCCCTTTAAGAATCACTGTGGCACGTCGGCCCTTTAAGAGCCAGGGTGGCTCACTGGGCTTCTAAATCCACTTTGTCGCACATTCTATCTCAGGGGCATGTGTTATGTGATGAAGCTAGATTTGCATTTGTGCTGTGGGTTTCACTTTAAGAGCTGATATTATGTGGCAGAAGCTCTGTCCTTGGGATGTCATGTGACGTTCGTAGGCGTTGGCATAGTAACTGAGTCTGCCTGCGCATATCAATGAGCTCAACTGTCATTTCAATCGCCTCAGGGCACGTTTTGCCATTACCCATTGAAAAGCATTGGAGACAGTGCATTCCAATGACGGGAAAAAAAAATTTCAAACGCAAATTGCACAAAAACTACAAATCCGATCGACACGAAAAATACTTAGCACACCTCTCATGGACGCTGGCTTCGAAACGACACCTCAACGGAGTCTGTGCGTGTAGCGGTTCGGGCTGTATTAATTGCGGAAATCAACTTAATAATAATAATAAGAAGAAGAAGAATAAGTTAGCAGCGTTCGGATTACAATATAGTGGTTTTTTCAAACCACTATAACTAGATGTGTATTTCCTGAAGGAAGTACAGATAGTGGTTTGAAATGCTGCCCAGGCTGCCCCTTTAAGAGAGACTTGCCTGCTGCACCTGCAAGACTTTCAACTCAGGATCCGTTTTAACTGTGGGTGCCTCTCAGGGGCCACTTTGACCTCAGGGTCCGATTTTGTGGGTGGAGCCCTCAGGGCCCCATTTTGTGGGTGGGGCACCTCAGGGTCAGATTTGGTGGGTGGGGCCCCTCAGGGTCCGATTTGGTGGCCAGGTCACCTCAGGGGCTGATTTGGTGGCCGGGGCCCCTCAGGGTCCGATTTTGTGGGTGGGGCCCCTCAGGGTCCGATTTTGTGGCCGGGGCCCCTCAGGGTCCGATTTGGTGGGTGGGGCCCCTCAGGGTCCGATTTGGTGAGCGGGGACCCACAGGGTCTGATTTGGTGGGCGGGATCTATCAGAGTCCGATTTGGTGGGCGGGGCCCCTCAGGGTCCAATTTGGTGGGCGGGGACCCTCGGGGTCCGATTTGGTGGGCGGGGACCCTCGGGGTCCGATTTGGTGGGTGGGGCCCCTCGGGGTCCGATTTGGTGAGCGGGACCACTCTAGGTCTGATTTGGTAGGCGGGCCACTCTGGGTCCGATTTGGTGGGCGGGGCCCCTCATAGTTCAATTTGGTCAGCGGGGCCCCTCAGGGTCCAATTTTGTGGTTGGGGCCTTTCAGAATCCGATTTAGTGGGCGGGGCCCCTCAGGGTCCGATTTGGTGGGCGGGGCCCCTCAGGGTCCGATTTTGTGGCCAGGTCCCCTCAGGATCTGATTTTGTGGCCGGGGTCCCTCAGGGTCCGATTTTGTGGCCGGGGCCCCTGAGGGTCCAATTTTGTGGGTGGGGCCCCTCAGGGTCCGATTTTGTGGGTGGGGCCCCTCAGGATCCGATTTTGTGGTTGGGGCCCCTCAGGGTTCAATTTTGTAGTTTGGGTCTCTCAGGGTCCGATTTTGTGGCCGGGGCCCCTCAGGGTCCGATTTTGTGGGTAGGGCCCCTCAGGGTCCGATTTTGTGAGTGGGGCCACTCAGGGTCCGATGTTGTGGCCGGATCCCCTCAGGGTCCGATTTTGTGGGTGGGGCCCCTCAGGATCCAATTTTGTGGCCGGGGCCCTCAGGGTGCAATTTTGTGGGTGGGGCCCCTTAGGGTCCGATTTTGTGGGTGGGGCCCCTCAGGGTACAATTTGGTGGGCGGGGCCACTCTGGGTCTGATTTGGTGGGCGGAGCCACTCTGGGTCCGATTTAGTGGGCGGGGCCACTCTGGGTCCGATTTGGTGAGCTGGGCCCCTCAGGGTCTGATTTGGTGGGCGGGGCCCATCAGGGTCCAATTTGGTTGGCGGGGACCCTCGGGGTCCGATTTGGTGGGCGGGATCCCTCGGGGTCCAATTTGGTGGGCGGGGCCCCTCGGGGTCCGATTTGGTGGGCGGGGCCCCTCGGGGTCCGATTTGGTGGGTGGGGCCCCTCGGGGTCCGATTTGGTGAGCCGGGCCACTCTAGGTCTGATTTGGTGGGCTGGCCACTCTGGGTCCGATTTGGTGGGCGGGGCCCCTCAGAGTTCAATTTGGTCAGCGGGGACCCTCAGGGTCCGACTTTGTGGGTGGGGCCCCTCAGGGTCCGATTATGTTGTTGGGGCCTTTCAGAATCCGATTTAGTGGTCGGGGCCTCTCAGGGTCCGATTTGGTGGGCGGGGCCCCTCAGGGTCCGATTTGGTGGGCGGGGCCCCTGAGGGTCCGATTTGGTGGGCGGGGCCCCTCAGGGTCCAATTTGGTGGGCGGGGCCCCTCAGGGTCCAATTTGGTGGGCGGGGCCCCTCAGGGTCCCATTTGGTGGGCGGGGCCCCTCAGGGTCCCATTTGGTGGACGGGGCCCTTCAGGGTCCAATTTGGTGGGCGGGGACACTGAGTCTGATTTTGTGGGTTGGGCCCCTCGGTCCGATTTTGTGGTTGGGGCCCCTCGGTCCGATTTTTGGGGCCGGGGCCCCTCAAGGTCCGATTTTGCGGGTGGAGCCCCTCAGGGTCCGATTTTGCGGGTGGGGCCCCTCAGGGTCCAATTTTGCGGGTGGGGCCCCTCGGTCCAATTTTGCGGGTGGGGCCCCTCAGGGTCCAATTTTGCGGGTGGGGCCCCTCAGGGTCCAATTTTGCGGGTGGGGCCCCTCAGGGTCCAATTTTGCGGGTGGGGCCCCTCAGGGTCCGATTTTGTGGCCGGGGCCCCTCAGGGTCCGATTTTGCGGGCGGGGCCCCTCAGGGTCCGATTTTGTGGCCGGGGCCTTTTAGGGTCCGATTTTGTGGCCGGGGCCCCTTAGGGTCCGATTTTGTGGGTGGGGCCCCTCAGGGTCCTATTTTGTGGGTGGGGCCCCTCAACGTCCGATTTTGTGGCTGGGGCCCCTCAGGGTCTGATTTTGTGGCTGGGGTCCCTCAGGGTCTGATTTTGTGGGTGGGGCCCCTCAGGGTCTGATTTTGTGATCGGGGCCCCTCTGGGTCTGATTTTGTGGTTGGGGCCCCTCAGGGTCCGATTTTGTGGCCGGGGTCTCAGTGTCCGATTTTGTGGCTGGGGCCCCTCAGTGTCTGGATTTGTGGGTGGGGCCCATCAGGGTCCGATTTTGTGGGTGGGGCCCCTCAGGCTCCGATTTTGTGGCTGGGGCCCCTCATGGTCTGATTTTGTGGCTGGGGCCCCTCAGGGTCTGATTTTGAGGGTGGGGCCCCTCAGGGTCTAATTTGGTGGGCGGGGCCCCTCAGGGTCTGATTTTGTGGGTGGGGCCCCTCAGGGTCCGATTTCGTGACCTGGGCCCCTTAGGGTCTGATTTTGTGACTGGGGCCCCTCTGGGTTCGATTTTGTGGCCGGGGTCTCTCAGGGTCCGATTTTGTGGGTGGGGCCCCTCAGGGTCTTATTTTGCGGCTGGGGCCCCTCAGGGTCCGGTTTTGTGGGTGAGGCCCCTCAGGGTCCGATTTTGTGACCGGGGCACCTCAGGGTCTGATTTTGTGGTTGGGGCCCCTGAGGGTCCTATTTTGTGACTGGGGCCCCTCAGGGTCTGATTTTGTGGCCGGGCCCACTCAGGGTCTGATTTTGTGGGTGGGGCCCCTTAGGGTCTGATTTTGTGGGTGGAGCCCCCTGGGTCCATTTTGGTGGGCGGGGCCACTCTGGGTCCGATTTAGTGGGCGGTGCCCCTCATGGTCCGATTTGGTGGGCGGGGCCCGTCATGGTCTGATTTGGTGGGCGGGGCCCCCTGGGTCCAATTTGGTGGGCGGGGCCCTTCAGGGTCCGATTTGATGGGCGGGGCCCCTCTGGGTCCGATTTGGTGGGTGGGCCACTTTGGGTCCGATTTGATGGGCGGGACCCTTCAGGGTCCGATTTGGTGGGCGGGGTCACTCTGGGTCTGATTTGGTGGGCGGGGCTCCTCAGGGTCTGATTTGGTGGGCGGGGCTCCTCAGGGTCCGATTTGGTGGACGGGGCCCTTCAGGGTCCGATTTGGTGGGCGGGGCCCCTCAGGATCCGATTTGGTGGGCTGTGCTACTCTGGGTCTGATTTTTTGAGCGGGGCCACACTGGGTCCGATTTGGAGGCCAGGGTGGCTCAGCCTCCCATTTGGAGGCCGGGGTGGTTCAGCCTACGATTTGGAGGCCGGGGTGGCTCAGCCTCCGATTTGGAGGTCGGGGTCACTCAGCTTTCGATTTGGCGCGCCGGCCCTTTAAGACTCATTTCGGTGCGCTGGCCCTTTAAGAATCACTGTGGCACGTCGGCCCTTTAAGAGCCAGGGTGGCTCACTGGGCTTCTAAATCCACTTTGTCGCACATTCTATCTCAGGGGCATGTGTTATGTGATGAAGCTAGATTTGCATTTGTGCTGTGGGTTTCACTTTAAGAGCTGATATTATGTGGCAGAAGCTCTGTCCTTGGGATGTCATGTGACGTTCGTAGGCGTTGGCATAGTAACTGGGTCTGCCTGCGCATATCAATGAGCTCAACTGTCATTTCAATCGCCTCAGGGCACGTTTTGCCATTACCCATTGAAAAGCATTGGAGACAGTGCATTCCAATGACGGGAAAAAAAAATTTCAAACGCAAATTGCGCAAAAACTACAAATCCGATCGACACGAAAAATACTTAGCACACCTCTCATGGACGCTGGCTTCGAAACGACACCTCAACGGAGTCTGTGCGTGTAGCGGTTCGGGCTGTATTAATTGCGGAAATCAACTTAATAATAATAATAATAATAAGAAGAAGAAGAATAAGTTAGCAGCGTTCGGATTACAATATAGTGGTTTTTTCAAACCACTATAACTAGATGTGTATTTCCTGAAGGAAGTACAGATAGTGGTTTGAAATGGTGCCCGGGCTGCCCCTTTAAGAGAGACTTGCCTGCTGCCCCTGCAAGACTTTCAACTCAGGATCCGTTTTAACTGTGGGTGCCTCTCAGGGGCCACTTTGGCCTCAGGGTCCGATTTTGTGGGTGGGACCCCTCAGGGCCCGATTTTGTGGGTGGGGCCCCTTAGGGTCCGATTTGGTGGACGGGGCCACTCAGGGTCCGATTTGGTGGGCGGGGCCACTCAGGGTCCGATTTGGTGAGTGGGGCCCCTCAGAGTTCAATTTGGTCAGCGGGGCCCCTCAGGGTCCGATTTTGTGGTTGGGGCCTTTCAGAATCTGATTTAGTGGGCGGGGCCCCTCCGGGTCTGAATTGGTGGGCGGGGCCCCTCAGGGTCCGATTTGGTGGGCGTGGCCCCTCAGGGTTCGATTTGGTGGATTGGGCCCCTAAGGGTCCGATTTTGTGGGTTGGGCCACTCAGGGTCCGATTTTGTGTCTGGGGCCCCTCAGGGTCCGATTTTGTGGCCGGTGCCTCTCAGGGTCCGATTTTGTGGTTGGGGCCCCTGAGGGTCCGATTTTGTGTCCAGAGCCTCTCAGGGTCCGATTTTGTGGTTGGGGCCCCTCAGGATCCGATTTTGTGGCCGGGGTCCCTCAGGGTCCGATTTTGTGGCTGGGGCCCCTCAGGGTCCGATTTTGTGGGTGGGGCCCCTCAGGATCCAATTTTTTGGCCGGGGCCCCTCAGGGTCCGATTTTGTGGTTGGGGCCCCTCAGGGTCCGATTTTGTGGTTGGGGCCACTCAGGGTCCGATTTTGTGAGTGGGGCCCCTCAGGGTCCGATGTTGTGGCCGGGGCTCCTCAGGGTCTGATTTTGTGGCCGGATCCCCTCAGGGTCCGATTTTGTGGCCGGGGCCCCTCAGGGTCCAATTTTGTGGGTGGGGCCCCTCAGGGTCCAATTTTTTGGCCGGGGCCCCTCAGGGTCCAATTTTGTGGGTGGGGCCCATCAGGGTCCAATTTTGTGGGTGGGGCCCCTCAGGGTCCAATTTTGTCAGTGGGGCCCATCAGGGTCCGATTTTGTGTTTGGGGCTCCTCAGGGATCGATTTTGTGGGTGGGGCCCCTCATGGTCCGATATTATGGGTGGGGCCCCTCAGGATCCGATTTTGTGGGTGGGGCCCCTCAGGATCCGATATTGTGGGTGGGGCCCCTCAGGGTCCGATTTTGTGGCCGGGGCCCCTCAGGGTCCGATTTTGTGGCTGGGGCCCTCAGGGTCTGATTTTGTGTGTGGGGCCCCTCAGGGTCCGATATTGTGAGTGGGGCCCCTCAGGATCCGATTTTGTGGGTGGGGCCCCTCAGGATCTGATTTTGTGGTTGGGGCCCCTCAGGGTTCAATTTTGTAGGCGGGGCCCCTCAGGGTCCGATTTTGTGGCCGGGGCCCCTCAGGGTCCGATTTTGTGGCCGAGGCCCCTCAGGGTCCGATTTTGTGGCCGGGGCCCCTCAGGGTCCGATTTTGTGGTTGGGACCTCTCGGGGTCTAATTTTGTGGTTGGGGCCCCTCAGGGTCTGATTTTGTGGCCGGGGCCCCTCAGGGTCTGATTTTGTGGCCGGGGCCCCTTAGGGTCCGATTTTGTGGGTGGGGCCACTCAGGGTCCGATTTGGTGGGTGGGGGCCCTCATGGTCTTGATTTTGTGGGTGGGGCCCCTCAGGGTACGATTTTGTGGGTGAGGCCCCTCAGGGTCTGATTTTGTGGGTGGGGCCCCTCAGGGTACGATTTTGTGGGTGAGGCCCCTCAGGGTCTGATTTTGTGGGTGGGGCCCCTCATGGTCTGATTTTGTGGCCGGGGGCCCCTCAGGATCCGATTTTTTTGCCGGGGCCCCTCAGGGTCCGACTTTGTGGGTGGGGCCTCTCAGGATCCGATTTTGTGGCTGGGGCCCCTCAGGGTCCGATTTTGTGTCCGGGGCCCCTCAGGGTCCGATTTTGTGTCCGGGGGCCCTCAGGGTCCGATTTTGTGGCCGGAGCCCCTCAGGGTCCGATTTTGTGGCAGGGGCCCCTCAGGGTCCGATTTTGTGGCCGAGGCCTCTCAGGGTCCGATTTTGTGGTTGGGGCCTCTCTGGGTCTAATTAGGTGGGAGGGGACCTTCACGGTCTGATCTGATAAGCTGGGCCACTCTAGGTCTGATTTGGTGGGCAGGGCCCCTTCAGGTCCGATTTTGTGGGTGTGGCCCCTCAAAGTCCGATTTTGTGGGTGGGGCCCCTCAATGTCCGATTTTGTGGGTGGGGCCCCTCAATGTCCGATTTTGTGGGTGGGGCCCCTCAGGGTCTGATTTTGTGGGTGGTGCCCCTCAGGGTCCAATTTTGTGGCCGGGGCCCCTCAGGGTCCAATTTTTTGGCTGGGGCCCTTAGGGTCTGATTTTGTTGGTGTGGCCCCTCAGGGTTCGATTTTGTGGTCGGGGCCCCTCAGGGTCCGATTTTGTGGCCGAGGCCCCTCAGGGTCCGATTTTGTGGCCGGGGCCCCTCAGGGTCCGATTTTGTGGCCGGGGCCCCTCAGGGTCCGATTTTGTTGCCGAGGCCCCTCAGGGTCTGATTTTGTGGTTGGGGCCTCTCTGGGTCTAATTAGGTGGGCAGGGACCTTCACGGTCTGATTTGATAGGCTGGGCCACTGTAGGTCTGATTTGGTGGGAGGGGCCCCTCAGGTCCGATTTTGTGGGTGTGGCCCCTCAAAGTCCGATTTTGTGGGTGGGGCCCCTCAATGTCCGATTTTGTGGGTGGGGCCCCTCAGGGTCTGATTTTGTGGTTGGTGCCCCTCAGGGTCCAATTTTGTGGCCGGGGCCCCTCAGGGTCTGATTTTGTGGGTGGGGCCCCTCAGGGTCCGATTTTGTGGCTGGGGCCCTTAGGGTCTGATTTTGTTGGTGTGGCCCCTCAGGGTTCGATTTTGTGGTCGGGGCCCCTCAGGGTCCGATTTTGTGGCCGAGGCCCCTCAGGGTCCGATTTTGTGGCCGAGGCCCCTCAGGGTCCGATTTTGTGGCCGGGGCCCCTCAGGGTCCGATTTTGTTGCCGAGGCCCCTCAGGGTCTGATTTTGTGGTTGGGGCCTCTCTGGGTCTAATTAGGTGGGCAGGGACCTTCACGGTCCGATTTGATAGGCTGGGCCACTGTAGGTCTTATTTGGTGGGAGGGGCCCCTCAGGTCCGATTTTGTGGGTGTGGCCCCTCAAAGTCCGATTTTGTGGGTTGGGCCCCTCAAAGTCCGATTTTGTGGTTGGGGCCCCTCAGGGTCCGATTTTGTGGGTGGGGCCCCTCAGGGTCTGATTTTGTGGCCGGGGCCCTTACGGTCTGATATTTTGGCCGGGGCCCCTCAGGGTCTAATTTTGTGGGTGGGGCCCCTCAGGGTCCAATTTTGTGGGTGGGGCCCCTCAGGGTCCAATTTTGTGGGTGGGGCCCCTCAGGGTCCATTTTTGTGGGTGGGGCCCCTCAGAGTCCAATTTTGTGGGTGGGGCCCCTCAAGGTTCGATTTTCTGGTTGGGGCCCCTCAGGATTCAATTTTGTGACTGGGGCCCTCAGAGTCTGATTTTGTGGGTGGGGCCCCTCAGGGTCTGATATTGTGGTTGGGGCCCCTCAGGATCCGATTTTGTGGGTGGGGCCCCTCAGGATCAGATTTTGTGGTTGGGGCCCCTCAGGGTTCCATTTTGTGGCCGGGGTCCCTCAGGGTCCGATTTTGTGGCCGGGCCCCCTCAGGGTCCGATTTTGTGGGTGGGGCCCCTCAGGGTCCGATTTTATGGCTGGGGTCCCTCAGGGTCTGATTTTGTGGGTGGGGACCCTCAGGGTCCGATTTTGTGGCCGGGGCCCCTTAGGGTCTGATTTTGTGACTGAGGCCCCTCTGGGTTCGATTTTTGTGGCCGGGGTCTCTCAGGGTCCGATTTTGTGGGTGGGGCCCCTCAGCGACCGATTTTGAGGGTGGGGCCCCTCAGGGTCTAATTTGGTGGGCGGGGCCCCTCAGGGTCCGATTTTGTAGCCGGTGCCTCTCAGGGTCCGATTTTGTGGTTGGGGCCCCTCAGGGTCCGATTTTTGGGGCCGGGGCCCCTCAGGGTCCGATTTTGCGGGTGGGGCCCCTCAGGGTCCGATTTTGCGGGTGGGGCCCCTCAGGGTCCGATTTTGCGGGTGGGGCCCCTCAGGGTCCGATTTGCGGGTGGGGCCCCTTTGGGTCCGATTTTGCGGGTGGGGCCCCTCAGGGTCCGATTTTGTGGCCGGGGCCCCTCAGGGACCGATTTTGAGGGTGGGGCCCCTCAGGGTCCGATTTTGTGGGTGGGTCCCATCAGAGTCCGATTTTGTGGCTGGGGCCCCTCAGGGTCTGATTTTGTGGCTGGGGTCCCTCAGGGTCTGATTTTGTGGGTGGGGCCCCTCAGGGTCCGATTTTGTGACCGGGGCCCCTCAGGGTCTGATTTTGTGGTTGGGGCCCCTCAGGGTCCGATTTTGTGGCCGGGGTCTCTCAGGGTCCGATTTTGTGGGTGGGGTCCCTCATGGTCTGATTTTGTGGGTGGGGCCCCTCAGGTTCTGATTTTGTGGTTGGGGCCCCTCAGGTTCTGATTTTGTGGTTGGGGCCCCTCAGGTTCTGATTTTGTGGCTGGGGCCCCTCAGGGTCTGATTTTGTGGGTGGGGCCCATCAGGGTCCGATTTTGTGGCCGGGGCCCCTTACGGTCTGATTTTGTGACTGAGGCCCCTCTGGATTCGATTTTGTGGCCGGGGTGTCTCAGGGTCCGATTTTGTGGGTGGGGCCCCTCAGCGACCGATTTTGAGGGTGGGGCCCCTCAGGGTCTAATTTGGTGGGCGGGGCCCCTCAGGGTCCGATTTTGTGGCTGGGGTCCTTCAGGGTCTGATTTTGTGGGTGGGGCCCCTCAGGGTCCGATTTTGTGGCCGGTGCCTCTTAGGGTCTGATTTTGTGACTGAGGCCCCTCTGGGTTCGATTTTGTGGCCGAGGTCTCTCAGGGTCCGATTTTGTGGGTGGGGCCCCTCAGGGTCTGGATTTGTGGTTGGGGCCTATCAGGGTCCGATTTTGTGGGTGGGGCCCCTCAGGGTCCGATTTTGTGGTTGGGGCCCCTCATGGTCTGATTTTGTGGCTGTGGACCCTCAGGGTCTGATTTTGTGTGTGGGGCCCCTCAGGGTCTAATTTTGTGGGTGGGGCCCCTCAGGGTCCAATTTTGTGGCTGGGGTCCCTCAGGGTCTGATTTTGTGGGTGGGGCCCCTCAGGGTCCGCTTTTGTGGCCGGGGCCCCTTAGGGTCTGATTTTGTGACTGAGGCCCCTCTGGGTTCGATTTTGTGGCCGGGGTCTCTCAGGGTCCGATTTTGTGGGTGGGGCCCCTCAGCGACCAATTTTGAGGGTGGGGCCCCTCAGGGTCTAATTTGGTGGGCGGGGCCCCTCAGGGTCCAATTTTGTGGGTGGGGTCCCTCATGGTCTGATTTTGTGGGTGGGGCCCCTCAGGTTCTGATTTTGTGGTTGGGGCCCCTCAGGTTCTGATTTTGTGGCTGGGGCCCCTCAGGGTCTGATTTTGTGGGTGGGGCCCAACAGGGTCCGATTTTGTGGCCGGGGCCCCTTAGGGTCTGATTTTGTGACTGAGGCCCCTCTGGATTTGATTTTGTGGCCGGGGTTTCTCAGGGTCCAATTTTGTGGGTGGGGCCCCTCAGCGACCGATTTTGAGGGTGGGGCCCCTCAGGGTCTAATTTGGTGGGCGGGGCCCCTCAGGGTCCGATTTTGTGGGTGGGGTCCCTCATGGTCTGATTTTGTGGGTGGGGCCCCTCAGGTTCTGATTTTGTGGTTGGGACCCCTCAGGTTCTGATTTTGTGGGTGGGGCCCCTCAGGGTCCGATTTTTTTGACTGGGGCCCCTCAGGGTCTGATTTTGTGGTTGGGGCCCCTCAGGGTCCGATTTTGTGGCCGGGGTCTCTCAGGGTCCGATTTTGTGGCCGGGTCCCCTCAGGGTCTGGATTTGTGGGTGGGGCCCATCAGCGACCGATTTTGAGGGTGGGGCCCCTCAGGGTCTAATTTGGTGGGCGGGGCCCCTCAGTGTCCGATTTTGTGGGTGGGGTCCCAAATGGTCTGATTTTGTGGGTGGGGCCCCTCAGGTTCTGATTTTGTGGCTGGGGCCCCTCAGAGTCCAATTTTGTGGCTGGGGCCCCTCAGGGTCTGATTTTGTGGCTAGGGCCCCTCAGGGTCTGATTTTGAGGGTGGGGCCCCTCAGGGTCTAATTTGGTGGGCGGGGCCCCTCAGGGTCTGATTTTGTGGGTGGGGCCCCTCAGGGTCCGATTTCGTGACCTGGGCCCCTTAGGGTCTGATTTTGTGACTGGGGCCCCTCTGGGTTCGATTTTGTGGCCGTGGTCTCTCGGGGTCCGATTTTGTGGGTGGGGCCCCTCAGGGTCTTATTTTGCGGCTGGGGCCCCTCAGGGTCTGATTTTGTGGGTGGGGCCCCTCAGGGTCTGATTTTGTGGGTGGGGCCCCTCAGGGTCTGATTTTGTGGGTGGGGCCCCTCAGGGTCTGATTTTGTGGGTGGGGCCCCTCAGGGTCCGATTTTGTGACCAGGGCACCTCAGGGTCTGATTTTGTGGTTGGGGCCCCTGAGGGTCCTATTTTGTGACTGGGGCCCCTCTAGGTTCGATTTTGTGGCCGGGGTCTCTCAGGGTCCGATTTTGTGGTTGGGGCCCCTTAGGGTCTGATTTTGTGGGTGGAGCCCCCTGGGTCCATTTTGGTGGGCGGGGGCCACTCTGGGTCCGATTTAGTGGGCGGTGCCCCTCATGGTCCGATTTGGTGGGCGGGGGCCACTCTGGGTCCGATTTGGTGGGCGGGGCCCCCCTGGGTCCGATTTGGTGGGGGCGGGGCCCCTCTGGGTCCGATTTGGTGGGCGGAGCCCTTCAGGGTCCGATTTGGTGGGTGGGGTCAATCTGGGTCCGATTTGATGGGCGGGGCTCCTCGGGGTTCGATTTGGTGGGCGGGGTCAATCTGGGTCCGATTTGGTGGGCGGGGCTCCTCAGGTTCTGATTTGGTGGGCGGGGCCCCTCAGGGTCCGATTTGGTGGGCGGGGCCCCTCTGGGTCCGATTTGGTGGGCAGGGCCACTCTGGGTCCGATTTGATGGGTGGGGCCCTTCAGGGTCCGATTTGGTGGGCGGGGTCCCTCTGGGTCCGATTTGGTGGGCGGGGCTTCTCAGGGTCTGATTTGGTGGGCGGGGCTCCTCAGGGTCCGATTTGGTGGGCGGGGCCACTCGGAGTCTGATTTGGTGGGCGGGGCCCCTCAGGATCCGATTTGGTGGGCTGTGCTACTCTGGGTCTGATTTTTTGAGCGGGGCCACACTGGGTCCGATTTGGAGGCCGGGGTGGCTCAGCCTCCGATTTGGAGGCCGGGGTGGCTCAGCCTCCGATTTGGAGGCCGGGTTGGTTCAGCCTCCGATTTGGAGGCCGGGGTGGCTCAGCCTCCGATTTGGAGGCCGGGGTCAATCAGCTTTCGATTTGGCGCGCCGGCCCTTTAAGACTCATTTCGGTGCGCTGGCCCTTTAAGAATCACTGAGGCACGTCGGCCCTTTAAGAGCCAGGGTGGCTCACTGGGCTTCTAAATCCACTTTGTCGCACATTCTATCTCAGGGGCATGTGTCATGTGATGAAGCTAGATTTGCATTTGTGCTGTGGGTTTCACTTTAAGAGCTGATATTATGTGGCAGAAGCTCTGTCCTTGGGATGTCATGTGACGTTCGTAGGCGTTGGCATAGTAACTGGGTCTGCCTGCGCATATCAATGAGCTCAACTGCCTCATGGCACGTTTTGCCATTACCCATTGAAAAGCATTGGAGACAGTGCATTCCAATGACGGGAAAAAAAAATTTCAAACGCAAATTGCGCAAAAACTACAAATCCGATCGACACGAAAAATACTTAGCACACCTCTCGTGGACGCTGGCTTCGAAACAACACCTCAACGGCGTCTGTACGTGTAGCGGTTCGGGCTGTATTAATTGCGGAAATCAACTTAATAATAATAATAAGAAGAAGAAGAAGAATAAGTTAGCAGCGTTCGGATTACAATATAGTGGTTTTTTTCAAACCACTATAACTAGATGTGTATTTCCTGAAGGAAGTACAGATAGTGGTTTGAAATGGTGCCCGGGCTGCCCCTTTAAGAGAGACTTGCCTGCTGCCCCTGCAAGACTTTCAACTTAGGATACGATTTAACTGTGGGTGCCTCTCAGGGGCCACTTTGGCCTCATGGTCTGATTTTGTGGGTGGGGCCCCTCAGGGCCTGATTTTGTGGGTGGGGCCCCTCAGGGTCCGATTTTTTTGGGTGGGGCCTCTCAGGGTCCGATTTTGTGGCCGAGGCCACTCAGGGTCCGATTTGATGGCCGGGGCCCCTCAGGGTCCGATTTGGTGGCCGGGGCCCCTCAGGGTCTGATTTGGTGGGTGGGGCCCCTCAAGGTCCGATTTTGTGGCTGGGGCCCCTCAGGGTCCGATTTTGTGGCCGGGGCCAATCAGGATCCGATTTTTGTGGCCGGAACCCCTCAGGGTCCAATTTTGCAGGTGGGGCCCCTCAGGGTCCGATTTTGTGGTCGGGGCCCGTCAGGGTCTGATTTTGTGGGTGGGACCTCTCAGGGTCCAATTTGGTGGGCGGGGCCCCTCAGGGTCCAATTTGGTGGGCAGGTCCCCTCAGGGTCCGATTTTGTGGGTTGGGCCCCTCAGGGTCCGATTTTGTGGCCGGGGCCCCTCAGGGTCCGATTTTATGTCAGGGGCCCCTCAGGGTCTGATTTTGTGGTTGGGTCCCCTCAGGGTCCGATTTTGTGGTTGGGGCCCCTCAGGGTCCGACTTTGTGGCCGCGACCCCTCAGGGTCTGATTTTGTGGCCACGGCCCCTCAGGGTCCGATTTTGTGGCAGGGGCCCCTCTGGGTCCGATTTTGTGGGTGGGGCCCCTCTGGGTCCAATTTGGTGGGCGGGACCACTCTGGGTCCAATTTGGTGGGCGGGGCCTCTCAGGGTCCGTTTTTGTGGTTGGGTCCCCTCAGGGTCCGATTTTGTGGTTGGGGCTCCTCAGGGTCCGATTTTGTGGCCGGGGCCTATCAGGGTCCAATTTTGTGACTGGGGCCCATCAGGGTCCGATTTTGTGGCCGGGGCATATCAGGGTCCAATTTTGTGACTGGGGCCCATCAGGGTCCGATTTTGTGGCCGCGGCCCCTCAGGGTCTGATTTTGTGGCAGGGGCCCCTTTGGGTCTGATTTTGTGGGCGGAGCCCCTCTGGGTCCAATTTGGTGGGCGTGACCACTCTGGGTCCAATTTGGTGGGCGGGACCACTCTGGGTCCGATTTGGTGGGCGGTGCCTCTCAGGGTCCGATTTGGTTGGGCGGGGCCCCACAGGGTCCGATTTGGTGGGCGGGGCCACTCTGGGTAAGATTTGGAGGCTGGGGTCGCTCAGCCTCCAATTTGGAGGCCGGGGTCGTTGAGCTTCCGAATTGGAG
The DNA here is from genome assembly GCF_039654945.1 of Dendrobates tinctorius. NCBI lineage: Eukaryota > Metazoa > Chordata > Amphibia > Anura > Dendrobatidae > Dendrobates > Dendrobates tinctorius. Next base: position 618,266 of record NW_027361755.1, read on the forward strand.
GCCGAGGTCAAAAAGCCTCTGATTTGGAGGCCGGGGTCGATGAGACTCCGATTTGGAGGCCGGGGTGGCTCAGCCACCGATTTGGAGGCTGGGGTCGATCAGCCTCCGATTTGGAGGCCGGGGTCGATCAGCCTCCGATTTGGAGGCCGGGGTGGCTCAGCCTCCGATTTGGAGGTCGGGGTGGCTCAGCCTCCGATTTGGAGGCCGGGGTGGCTCAGCCTCCGATTTGGTGGCCGGGGTGGCTCAGCCTCCGATTTGGAGGCCGGGGTGGATCAGCCTCCGATTTGGAGGCCGGGGTGGATCAGCCTCCGATTTGGAGGCCGGGGTGGATCAGCCTCCGATTTGGAGGCCGGGGTGGATCAGCCTCCGATTTGGAGGCCGGGGTGGATCAGCCTCCGATTTGGAGGCCGGGGTGGCTCAGCCTCCGATTTGGAGGCCGGGGTGGATCAGCCTCCGATTTGGAGGCCGGGGTGGATCAGCCTCCGATTTGGAGGCCGGGGTGGATCAGCCTCCGATTTGGAGGCCGGGGTGGATCAGCCTCCGATTTGGAGGCCGGGGTGGATCAGCCTCCGATTTGGAGGCCGGGGTGGATCAGCCTCCGATTTGGAGGCCGGGGTGGATCAGCCTCCGATTTGGAGGCCGGGGTGGATCAGCCTCCGATTTGGAGGCCGGGGTGGATCAGCCTCCGATTTGGAGGCCGGGGTCGATCAGCCTCCGATTTGGAGGCCGGGGTGGCTCAGCCTCCTATTTGGAGGCCGAGGTGGCTCAGCCTCTGATTTGGAGGCCGGGGTGGCTCAGTCTCCGATTTGGTGTGTCGGCCCTTTAAGACTCATTTGGGTGCGCTGGCCCTTTAACAATCACTTAGGCACGTTGGCCCTTTAAGAGCTAGTTTGGCTGACTTGGCTTCTTTTAAATCCACTTTTGCGCACACATTCTCTCTCAGGGGCATGTGTCATGTGATGAAGCTAGATTTGCATTTGTGCTGTGGGTTTCGCTTTAAGAGCTGATATTATGTGGCAGATGCTCTGTGCTGGGGTTCAAGTGAAGTTCGTAGGCGTTGGCATAGTAACTGGGTCTGCCTGCGCATATCAATGAGCTCAACTGTCATTTCAATCGCCTCAGGGCACGTTTTGCCATTTCCTATTGAAAAGCATTGGAGACAGTGCATTCCAATGACGGGAAAAAAAATTTTCAAACGCAAATTGCGCAAAAACTACAAATCCGATCGACACGAAAAATACTTAGCACACCTCTCATGGACGCTGGCTTCGAAACGACACCTCAACGGAGTCTGTGCGTGTAGCGGTTCGGGCCGCATTAATTGCGGAAATCAACTTAATAAGAAGAAGAATAAGTTAGCAGCGTTCGGATTACAATATAGTGGTTTTTTCAAACCACTATAACTAGATGTGTATTTCCTGAAGGAAGTACAGATAGTGGTTTGAAATGGTGCCCGGGCTGCCCCTTTAAGAGAGACTTGCCTGCTGCCCCTGCAAGACTTTCAAGTCAGGATACGATTTAACTGTGGGTGCCTCTCAGGGGCCACTTTGGCCTCAGGGTCTGATTTTGTGGGTGGGGCCCCTCAGGGCCTGATTTTGTGGGTGGGGCCCCTCAGGGTCCGATTTTGTGGCCGGGGCCACTCAGGGTCCGATTTTGTGGCCGGGGCCACTCAGGGTCCGATTTGGTGGCCGGGGCCCCTCAGGGTCCGATTTGGTGGCCAGGGACCCTCAGGGTCTGATTTGGTGGGTGGGGCCCCTCAAGGTCCGATTTAGTGGCTGGGGCCCCTCAGGATCCGATTTTTGTGGCCGGAACTCCTCAGGGTCCAATTTTGTGGGTGGGGCCCCTCAGGGTCCGATTTTGTGGCTGGGGCCCCTCAGGGTCCGATTTGGTGGGTGGGGCCCCTCAGGGTCCAATTTGGTTTCCAGGGCCCCTCAGGGTCCAATTTGGTGGGTTGGGCCCCTCAGGGTCCGATTTTGTGGCTGGGGCCCCTCAGGGTCCGATTTAGTGTCAGGGGCCCCTCAGGGTCCGATTTTGTGGTTGGGGCCCCACAGGGTCCAATTTGGTGGGCGGGGCCCCTCAGGGTCCTATTTGGTGGGCAGGGCCTCTCTGGGTCTGATTTGGTGGGTGGGGCCACTGTGGGTAAGATTTGGAGGCTGGGGTCGCTCAGCCTCCAATTTGGAGGCCGGGGTCGTTGAGCTTCCGATTTGGAGGCCGAGGTCAAAGAGCCTCAGATTTGGAGGCAGGGGTCGATGAGCTTCCGATTTGTAGGCCGGGGTCGATGAGCCTCCGATTTGGAGGCCGGGGTGGCTCAGCCTCCGATTTGGAGGCCGGGGTGCCTCAGCCTCCGATTTGGAGGCCGGGGTGCCTCAGCCTCCGATTTGGAGGCCGGGGTGCCTCAGCCTCCGATTTGGAGGCCGGGGTGCCTCAACCTCCGATTTGGAGGCCGGGGTGACTCAGCCTCCGATCTGGAGGCCGGGGTGGCTCAGCCTCCGATTTGGAGAACGGTGTGGCTCAGCCTCCGATTTGGAGGCCGGGGTGGCTCAGCCTCCGATTTGGAGGCCGGGGTGGCTCAGCCTCCGATTTGGAGGCCGGGGTGGCTCAGCCTCCGATTTGGAGGCCGGGGTGGCTCAGCCTCCGATTTGGAGGCCGGGGTGGCTCAGCCTCCGATTTGGAGGCCGGGGTGGCTCAGCCTCCTATTTGGAGGCCGGGGTCGATCAGCCTCCGATTTGGAGGCCGGGGTCGATCAGCCTCCGATTTGGAGGCCGGGGTCGATCAGCCTCCGATTTGGAGGCCGGGGTCGATCAGCCTCCGATTTGGAGGCCGGGGTGCCTCAGCCTCCGATTTGGAGGCCGGAGTGCCTCAGCCTCCGATTTGGAGGCCGGGGTGGCTCAGCCTCCTATTTGGAGGCCGGGGTGCCTCAGCCTCCGATTTGGAGGCCGGGGTGGCTCAGCCTCCGATTTGGAGGCCGGGGTGGCTCAGCCTCCGATTTGGAGGCCGGGGTGGCTCAGCCTCCGATTTGGAGGCCGGGGTGGCTCAGCCTCCGATTTGGAGAACGTGGTCGATCAGCCTCCGATTTGGAGGCCGGGGTGGCTCAGCCTCTGATTTGGAGGCCGGGGTCGATCAGCCTCCGATTTGGAGGCCGGGTTGGCTCAGCCTCCGATTTGGAGGCAGGGGTGGCTCAGTCTCTGATTTGGTGTGTCGGCCCTTTAAGACTCATTTGGGTGCGCTGGCCCTTTAACAATCACTTTGGCGTGTTGACTCTTTAAGAGCTAGTTTGGCTGACTGGGCTTCTTTTAAATCCACTTTGGCGCACACATTCTCTCTCAGGGGCATGTGTCATGTGATGAAGCTAGATTTGCATTTGTGCTGTGGGTTTCGCTTTAAGAGCTGATATTAGTGGCAGAGGCTCTGTGCTGGGGTTCAAGTGAAGTTCGTAGGCGTTGGCATAGTAACTGGGTCTGCCTGCGCATATAAATGAGCTCAACTGCCATTTCAATCGCCTCAGGGCACGTTTTGCCATTTCCTATTGAAAAGCATTGGAGACAGTGCATTCCATTGACGGGAAAAAAAAATTTCAAACGCAAATTGCGCAAAAACTACAAATCCAATCGACACGAAAAATACTTAGCACACCTCTCGTGGACGCTGGCTTCGAAACAACACCTCAACGGCGTCTGTGCGTGTAGCGGTTCGGGCTGTATTAATTGCGGAAATCAACTTAATAATAATAATAAGAAGAAGAATAAGTTAGCAGCGTTCGGATTACAATATAGTGGTTTTTTCAAACCACTATAACTAGATGTGTATTTCCTGAAGGAAGTACAGATAATGGTTTGAAATGGTGCCCGGGCTGCCCCTTTAAGAGAGACTTGCCTGCTGCCCCTGCAAGACTTTCAACTCAGGATACGATTTAACTGTGGGTGCCTCTCAGGGGCCACTTTGGCCTCATGGTCTGATTTTGTGGGTGGGGCCCCTCAGGGCCTGATTTTGTGGGTGGGGCCCCTCAGGGTCCGATTTTGTGGTTGGGTCCCCTCAGGGTCCGATTTTGTGGTTGGGTCCCCTCAGGGTCCGATTTTGTGGCCGCGGCCCCTCAGGGTCCGATTTTGTGGCCGGGGCCCCTCTGGGTCCGTTTTTGTGGCAGGGGCCCCTCTGGGTCCGATTTTGTGGGTGGGGCCCCTCTGGGTCCAATTTGGTGGGCGGGACCACTCTGGGTCCAATTTGGTGGGTGGGGCCTCTCAGGGTCCGATTTTGTGGTTGGGTCCCCTCAGGGTCCGATTTTGTGGTTGGGGCCCCTCAGGGTCCGATTTTGTGACTGGGGCCCATCAGGGTCCGATTTTGTGGCCGCGGCCCCTCAGGGTCTGATTTTGTGGCAGGGGCCCCTCTGGGTCCAATTTGGTGGGCGGAGCTCCTCTGGGTCCAATTTGGTGGGCGGGACCACTCTGGGTCCAATTTGGTGGGCGGGACCACTCTGGGTCCAATTTGGTGGGCGGGACCACTCTGGGTCCGATTTGGTGGGCGGGGCCTCTCAGGGTCTGATTTGGTGGGCGGGGCCCCACAGGGTCCGATTTGGTGGGCGGGGCCACTCTGGGTAAGATTTGGAGGCTGGGGTCGCTCAGCCTCCAATTTGGAGGCCGGGGTCATTGAGCTTCCGATTTGGAGGCCGAGGTCAAATAGCCTCTGATTTGGAGCCCGGGGTCGATGAACTTCCGATTTGGAGGCCGGGGTCGATGAGCCTCCGATTTGGAGGCCGGGGTCGATGAGCCTCCGATTTGGAGGCCGTGGTCGATGAGCCTCCGATTTGGAGGCCGGGGTGGCTCAGCCTCCGATTTGGAGGCCGGGGTGGCTCAGCCTCCGATTTGGAGGCCGGGGTGGATCAGCCTCCGATTTGGAGGCCGGGGTGGCTCAGCCTCCGATTTGGAGGCCGGGGTGGCTCAGCCTCCGATTTGGAGGCCGGGGTGGCTCAGCCTCCGATTTGGAGGCCCGGGGTGGCTCAGCCTCCGATTTGGAGGCCGGGGTGGCTCAGCCTCCGATTTGGAGGCCGGGGTGGCTCAGCCTCTGATTTGGAGGCCTGGGTCGATCAGCCTCCGATTTGGAGGCCGGGGTGGATCAGGCTCTGATTTGGAGGCCGGGGTGGCTCACTGTCCGATTTGGAGGCCGGGGTGGCTCATTGTCCGATTTGGAGGCCGGGGTGGCTCAGCCTCCGATTTGGAGGCCGGGGTGGCTCAGTCTCCGATTTGGTGTGTCGGCCCCTTAAGACTCATTTGGGTGCACTGGCCCTTTAACAATCACTTTGGCGCGTTGGCCCTTTAAGAGCTAGTTTGGCTGACTGGGCTTCTTTTAAATCCACTTTGGCGCACACATTCTCTCTCAGGGGCATGTGTCATGTGATGAAGCTAGATTTGCATTTGTGCTGTGGGTTTCGCTTTAAGAGCTGATATTATGTGGCAGAGGCTCTGTGCTGGGGTTCAAGTGAAATTCGTAGGCGTTGGCATAGTAACTGGGTCTGCCTGCGCATATCAATGAGCTCAACTGTCATTTCAATCGCCTCAGGGCACGTTTTGCCATTTCCTATTGAAAAGCATTGGAGACAATGCATTCTAATGACGGGAATAAAAATTTTCAAACGCAAATTGCGCAAAAACTACAAATCCGATCGACACGAAAAATACTTAGCACACCTCTCATGGACGCTGGCTTCGAAACGACACCTCAACGGAGTCTGTGCGTGTAGCGGTTCGGGCCGCATTAATTGTGGAAATCAACTTAATAATAATAAGAAGAAGAAGAATAAGTTAGCAGCGTTCGGATTACAATATAGTGGTTTTTTCAAACCACTATAACTAGATGTGTATTTCCTGAAGGAAGTACAGATAGTGGTTTGAAACGGTGTCCGGGCTGCCCCTTTAAGAGAGACTTGCCTGCTGCCCCTGCAAGACTTTCAACTCAGGATCCGTTTTAAGTGTGGGTGCCTCTCAGGGGCCACTTTGGCCTCAGGGTCTGATTTGGTGGGTGGGGCCCCTCAGGATCCGATTCGGTGGCCTGGGCTCCTCAGGGTTTTTATTGGTGGCCGGGATGCCTCAGGGTCCAGTTTTGTGGGTGGGGCCCCTCATGGTCTGATTTTGTGGGTGGGGCCCCTCAGGGTCCGATTTTGTGGGTGGGGCCCCTTATGGTCCGATTTTGTGGGTGGGGCCTCTCAGGGTCCGATTTTGTGGTCGGGGCCCCTCAGGGTCTGATTTTGTGGCCAGGGCCCCTCAGGGTCCGATTTTGTGGCCGGGACCCCTCAAGGTCCGATTTTGTGGCCGGGGCCCTTCAGGGTCCGATTTTGCGGGTAGGGCCCCTCAGGGTCCGATTTTGCGGGTGGGGCCCCTCAGGGTCCGATTTTGCAGGTGGGGCCCCTCAGGGTCCGATTTTGTGGCCGGGGCCCCTCAGGGTCCGATTTTGTGGCTGGCGCCCCTCAGGGTCCGGTTTTGTGGGTGGGGCCCCTCAGGGTCCGATTTTGTGACCGGGGCACCTCAGGGTCTGATTTTGTGGTTGGGGCCCCTCAGGGTCCTATTTTGTGACTGGGGCTCCTCTAGGTTCGATTTTGTGGCTGGGGTCTCTCAGGGTCCGATTTTGTGGTTGGGGCCCCTCAGGGTCTGATTTTGTGGCCGGGCCCACTCAGGGTCCGATCTGGTGGGCGGGGCCACTCGGAGTCTGATTTTGTGGGTGGAGCCCCCTGGCTCCATTTTGGTGGGCGGGGCCACTCTGGGTCCGATTTTTGAGCGGGGCCACACTGGGTCTGATTTGGAGGCCAGGGTGGCTCAGCCTCCGATTTGGAGGCTGGGGTGGTTCAGCCTCCGATTTGGACGCCGGTGTGGCTCAGCCTCCGATTTAGAGGCCGGGGTCACTCAGCTTTCGATTTGGCACGCTGGCCCTTTAAAACTCATTTCGGTGCGCCGGTCCTTTAAGAATCACTTTGGCACGTCGGCCCTTTAAGAGCTGGGCTTCTAAATCCACTTTGGCGCACATTCTCTCTCAGGGGCATGCGTCATGTGATGAAGCTAGATTTGCATTTGTGCTGTGGGTTTTGCTTTAAGAGCTGATATTATGTGGCAGAAGCTCTGTCCTTGGGGCGTCATGTGACGTTCGTAGGCGTTGGCATAGTAACTGGGTGTGCCTGCGCATATCAATGAGCTTAACTGCTATTTCAATCGCCTCAAGGCACGTTTTGCCATTTCCCATTGAAAAGCATTGGAGACAGTGCATTCCAATGACGGGAGAAAAAATTTTCAAACGCAAATTGCGCAAAAACTACAAATCCGATCGACACGAAAAATACTTAGCACGCCTCTCGTGGACGCTGGCTTCGAAACGACATCTCAACGGAGTCTGTGCGTGTAGCGGTTCGGGCCGCATTAATTGCGGAAATCAACTGGAAAGTAAGAAGAAGAACTAGATGTGTATTTCCTGTGTTAAGGGGAAAATATATGGCATATGAATATATACAAGAATCAAAACTGTAACACTATATGGACGCTTTGCTGAATATTTCTGATCTTCTGGGATCATGTTGCTTTAAGATATTTCTGATTTTCTGCTGAATTGTTTCTGTGGATGACCCACCTAGGCTTCATGTAATACCGCAATACTGGGTGGACTAGGGTGGATCGGGCTAAAGAACAATACTTATGTACACGGTGATTGTGTAACATATGGGAATAGTAAACGGTAACTTAGGGATGTACATAGTGATTGTGTACCGATATGGGAACAGTAAACAGTACCTTGGAAATGCACTGTTGATGTAACACAATGAGATAGCATAATTTCTGTTATAAAAGCTGCACACTCTGAATTAAAGACAGAGGAGAATCATTTTGACATGATACATTCTGTCTTGTGTATTCTTTTCTCCGTGCACGTAAAATCTCTGCCAGAGATCCAATTGGGCCACAGACAATTAAGATGGCGACACACGCATTCTGTGTGCTATAACATTTGGCGCCCAACGTGGGGCTAGGACGAAAGTTCGAACCTGACCAGCCGCAAAGAAGACCTCCAATCTTGGACCGGACCACTCGAGGGTGGAGATGTGCACCTCCTACTAGGTAAGAAAATTATTCATCTTACCTATAACCCTCCAGTGTTTCCATGCTGAGATGAAGGTCAGTCGGCTGTCAGGTTCGGACATAGTGACCAATCTACAAGTCCTAGCACCAAAAACCCACCCTGGTCACGATTTCCTTAATTGTCTGCCTTATCTGCTTTGCTTCTCTGATTTGCTGTTTTGGTTGTTTGCATACGTGATTGTTACGTCAGCCAGCCTGAAAAGGAAAAAAAAAAAATATATAGATAGGGAGACGTACTGAGCAAATTCACTGTCACTCTGGTTCCGGTCCTGCTCTCGGCTTGACCGATGATCGCAGAAGTCTCAACTGTGTCTCTCCCAGTGGGCAAGTGGGAGTATGGGCTTGATTACTCTGAGTGATTTTCCAACCTCTAAGTGGTTGGTGACTTCTTGCGGGGTTCCCACCGGACATCACCTGGCTAAGGTGATGGTGTTTTAGCTGCAGCATAGGTTCATAAGTTATACGGGTGGAAGGGTAATTTCAATTACCATGTTGATGTGACTGAGTGATTGCTCTCTCCCTGAAAAGTATGGTTTGCCCAGGTGTAGATTATTCACCTCTACAAATCAGGCTGGCATATGGATAGGTGAATTGTGAATTGTTTTGGTGTCAAGGATTCGCAGTATTTGATGTCAGTACCAGTTTTAAATTCATTGTCTTTTGTAGTGTGTATGATTTGCCGGCAGGAGGCGTACTAGCATGAGGTTAACATTTTTGAATGCATTTTATGTGTGTATACATATATATATGTTGTGAAATTAGAGAATTAGTTAAACTAGTTTTGTTCTGCATACTATAATTATAAGGTTAGTTGTTAAAATTTGTTCAGGTAGAAAGAGAATTACTTGAATGGTAATTGCTTCGATTTGTACAGATATCTCTGTGAGATCCGAGGTCTATTGTTACTTTTTAGTTATTGTTTTACTAATGTCACTACATTTCTCTATGAGATGGTTTTCTTTGAAATGTTTTAGAGCGAAAGTTTGAGGAAACAGAAATGTTAACAATTTATTAGGTATTTTTTGACTACGCAGTTTCTGGATACACAAGATCTGTGAAATACTCTGGTGTTAGTTGTTGGTTAATTTTCTATATTACTGTGTTCAAGATAGCTAGACATCACTATGTTCACTGAAGACCCCTTTACTCGGATATAAGGAGTACATACAGCTTTTACAGTCACATATCCAACTGTTCATAACCCCGTGAGAATTTATTTCAAGACGCACACATACATATGTTTTTTAGATATACTCAGAATTCAGATCATAGAATGGGTGGGAGCAGTCAGTCGATATCTATAAGACAGATATGACCCATAGTGGAGTGAGAAAGAAAATGTACGTTAAGAAACCCTCCGATCACGAGGGGAGGAGCATTAGATAAGAAGGGATAGAAGAATGTGTTAATGAGTAGAGAGCAGCGTCCCAGCCTCAGGTATTATGAGGTGTTACAGGACCCTGAAGCATTTTATAAGATGGCAGAGGAAGTTAGGAAAAAAGGCATGAGGAGAAGAATATAACAAGATTGCTGAATTTTGTGCAAAACAAATATTTACACAGGAAGATGTCAGTTGCAATATCTGCATTACATTCATTTATACTTCAATATACATTCCCGATGACTGGACATGTGCCAGCTGTCAAACGCAGAATGCAGAATATCATGAGACTTGTTCTGACTGTCAGATGACCAATTCAAGTAGTTTACCCTCTGTCCAACTATTTATATAGAAGGCACGCCTCATGCTACATCCTGTCCAGCATCCATTACAGTTTTATTAATGTAGTTTATGAAAAGAATAATGAAGAAAAAGATGAATATGACATGGATGTATATAATTAAAGAGAACAGGAGAAGACAGGAAATAAATAGCTCAGACTGATAATCTACAGTATTTATGGTTATATGGTGGGGGGACATAATCATAATCATCATCATCATCATCATCTTTTAAGCCTCAAAGCTCATACTTTTGTACACAATCTACTCCATACAAGGACTCCAAGAAATACCAGGAGACAGATACCCTAGTAAGCAGCTTGCCAGACCCCCATATTCCAGGATGTCATGCAGGGAAAAGGAGAACCTGTGGATAATTTCTTCCACCAATGTAACAAAAAGATTCTGGATCTCAGATTTGAAATGCAAATTAGTTCCCAGTTGGAAGAAGCTTGACACCCACCAACATCGAGCTCCAGATTTTAATAGGGTATTGGCATACTGATTCCACAACCCATGAAAGTACATATACTATTACAGCCCCCCCACAAAAATACAATGGAGAAACAACATCTCTCACCCAGACAGAGGTTGAAGATACTCCGCTCAAATTTCTGGTGGGTCCCGATGCAATCAGAAGAGTAATCAGGAATATTGATCTACTCGCCGAAGAAGTATGTAGTCTTTTCTTTTTTACAGGACACATCTGTAGATCATGTGGGCGTTGAACTAATGGCACTGATCCCAGACTCAATATTGGAATATTGGCAAGCTGAAAATCCAGTTTGTAAAGGTGGGGCCGAAGCCAGTAGCTTTGCTGCCAAGGAAATTGCAATTTTCACCCTCCATTTCATAATTTGTAATTATTTTTATCAAGTAATAGATGATACATAACTTGTGTGCTGTCAATGAAGTTATAGTACTGGACACATCTATGGTCCCAAACCCACACACTATGTTTTTATCAATTCTATTTATTTTTCTATGGTTTACGGTGATTGACCTGGCCAATGCTTTCTTCAGTTTATTTCTACATGCTGCAAGCCACTACCTGTTTGTTTTCACACATGAGGGCCAGCAATATACTTGGACTATGATGCCTCAAGGGGCACAGTATAGCCTCTCTATGTTCACCTGAGCCATGACCATGGTCCTGGAGCCCAGGAAGAAGACACATTCCATTGTTATTTTTTTACAATATATATATATATGGATGACCTCTTCCCCTGACTGAAGACAGCCAAGCCAATACTGCTTTTCTATATATGCAATTTTTTATAACTATTTTAAGGTTAACCAAAGAAGGCATCAATGGGTTTTATATGCTAAATTGCAATCACATTTTCACAGCTCTAGGACTGCCAGGCTATACCGAACTGTTTTGTCTGTTTGTCATGAAGAAGCCTGACCATGTAAATGGAGTCCTAACACAGCTTCACGGAGGAAGACAATGCCCTCCTGGCTTCTACTCTCCAAGACTTGACCCAGTGGCTCGTGGAGTCCCAACCTGCATGAGAACCGTGTTTGCAACCCACCTGTGCTGGACAAAGCTTCTGATATTTTTATGGGTCAGCAGTTGAAGATCCTGGCCCAAAGCACCTGTCTGCAATGCCCTACTCTGCTCCCAGACAACGTCACCATCTCCAGATGTGCTGTCCATAATCCAGCTACTCTCCTACCTCTGCCAAAGGGGGGAGGAAGATGGAGGATGAAAACCACATCTCTGATACATTAGTGGAAGAGGTAGTCGACTCTGAAATGGCTGAACGCGATTGTCTTGCTGTCATGAGGCAAGAGAACACCTGGAAGATCCTGACCTGACGCTCTTTCTGGATAGACCAAGGTATGCAGACCAAGAAGGCCGTTCGCACACTGGTATAGCAGTAGCCACAGAAGTAACTTGCTGCCAGCAAAACCACTGCCTACACCCAAAGGCAGGACCGCAGGCCTTGACAGAAGCATACGAGAGGTCCACTCAACATGAAGCTGTCAAGATCAATCTGGAGGGAAAGAGACTCCATCACGGCTAACGGAAAGCCGGTCAGACACCACAAAGCCATACAAGAATTAATGGAGTCCTTGTTGATGCCAGGAAGAGTTTCGGTGGTAAAAGTAAAAGCACACACACTGGAGACACTTCAAGGGAAGCAGTGGGCAACAGACTAGCTGAAGTAACAGCAAAAGAAGCAGCAGTAATACCGGTTGACACGGAAACAGAGGAAAAGGGATAACCCTGGAAAACGATGTTCTGACACTCCAGAAACAAGTATCCAAGGAAGAAAAGAAGAAATGGACCTAAGATGAAGTTATACAGGATGAAATGCGCCTAAGGATGAACAAGGAAAATTTAAGGCCTCGAACAAAACTTGATATATACTTGATGCTATACAGGAAACAGGGGAGTCATAGCATAAGAGTTTAGTCTTTCCCTTGGGTCACATATACGCACAAATACACACACATAATAGCAGGTCCAACAAAACTCAGCCCTATAAGATCCTACTTGTAAATATTCACAGTTTAGGATTATATTTTGTTCTTTATAATTGCCTAAATGTAGACTAAGTTTAAAAAACATGTGACTAAAATGCATTTTCGAGTCTTTTCATCCATCCCAGATCCTGCCCGGTGGCTGAGTCCTCATCACCAAGAGGTTCAACAGACGTACCCTTGAACCTAGAGATGACAGCCTGTTCCAAGTCCTGTCAACTATCGCAGCAGTCCATGGGTCCACGTTTCCCACTGCAAGGAGATGCCGGATCCAGAGTCCAGTAGCGGCTGCCACTCTTCATCCATCTGGCACTTATTCTTTTCCTAGCTCAAGGGGTAGTCAGTCACCAAGGGGTAGTCACTCATGAGAAGGGCATACTGACTTTCTGGTATAATGTTTCCACCCCAAGAGTAACATATCAACTTGACTACTGTCCCACAATAAGAATGTCCAGGCCCCATGGTACAGTTTGACATCTGGTTAAGTGCACAATTCATCTGTGTCACTACTGTTGAAACGGGAAGGTTCAAACTGTGAGGACTGGTCACTTGTTGGGTGGCACACTGGTGAAAGTGACTGGAGACATCAACCAGTCCAGGCCCTACAGCGAAGGGACAAATGGGGAATAAGCCTATTCAGTCGCATGACCCTGTCCAAAGCCCATTTTAAGGGTCAGAGTGGCCTTCCAGATTCAATACTCCCCGTCACTGCCGCTCACTGCCCAAGGAGGGATGCATAGTTCTGTACCTCACCATTGAGAACCCCTCAGAGAATGAGCAAGGGTTATATGTACTAGGCTCAAGTACTAAACTTTTGGAGGGAAAATGGTGACACAAAAGGTAAATTTTGGCTAAGAAGTATAGATATTAGTGGGGGCACACAGGGAGCACCTGACAAATTCAAAGTCGAGAACAAGACAATAGTTGTGTTTAAACCCACCATCCCCGTAAATAAGAATGCAAAGTGGATAAACTATTTATACAATAATCAACAACAGTTTATAAAATACACTGGGGATGCCATTAAGGCAATTATTGACCCATTAAGTTTGCAATAGTTATTTTATGTCCTTTGATCATATTTTCCTTAATTCTATGCTGCATAGCCCCATGCCTTAAGAAAATGATGACGATGACCATGGAAACTACAGTGATGACCATGCATGCCGATTTTGAAGATCCCCTGTATGAAAGATGTCCCAATGAAAACATGCAAGCACCACCACCGGAATATGCCTGCTTGAAGCAAACCAACGAGGGAAAGTCCAGGATCTGACTTCCTCCTGTGCAAAGTCCGTTAGGAGGGGGTCCATCTACTAGAGATGGGTCGTCTCGTATATACGGTGAAGATTAGTTAGTTAGGTTCCAGCATTGTTGAGATAGGTAGGCCGGGAGGACAGATCGATAGGTTCGACGAGATTAGGATTTTGATTTTGCATATCTCCAAAGGAGGGACTGTTAAGGGGAAAATATATGGCATATGAATATATACAAGAATCAAAACTGTACCACTATATGGACGCTTTGCTGAATATTTCTGATCTTCTGGGATCATGCTGCTTTAAGATATTTCTGATTTTCTGCTGAATTGTTTCTGTGGATGACCCACCTAGGCTTCATGTAATACCGCAATACTGGGTGGACTAGGGTGGATCGGGCTAAAGAACAATACTTATGTACACAGTGATTGTGTAACATATGGGAACAGTAAACGGTAACTTAGAGATGTACATAGTGATTGTGTACCGATATGGGAACAGTAAACAGTACCTTGGAAATGCACTGTTGATGTAACACAATGAGATAGCATAATTTCTGTTATAAAAGCTGCACACTCTGAATTAAAGACAGAGGAGAATCATTTTGACATGATACATTCTGTCTTGTGTATTCTTTTCTCCGTGCACGTAAAATCTCTGCCAGAGATCCAATTCGGCCACAGACAAGATGGCGACACACGCATTCTGTGTGCTATAACACCTGAAGGAAGTACAGATAGTGGTTTGAAATGGTGCCCGGGCTGCCCCTTTAAGAGAGACTTGCCTGCTGCCCCTGCAAGACTTTCAACTCAGGATCCGTTTTAACTGTTGGTGCCTCTCAGGGGCCACTTTGGCCTTTGTGACCCCTCAAGGTCTGATTTGGTGGGTGGGGACCCTCATGATCTGATTTGGTGGCCTGGGCTCCTCAATGATTGAATTGCTGGCCAGGGTCCCTCAGGGTCCGATTTTGTGGGTGTGGCCCCTCAGGGTCCGATTTTTGGGTGGGGCCCCTCAGGGTCCGATTTTGTGGGTGGGGCCCCTCAGGGTCCGATTTTCTGGTTGAGGCCCCTCAGGGTCCGATTTAGTGGGTGGGGCCCCTCAGGGTCCGATTTTGTGGCTGGGGCCCCTCAGGGTCCGATTTTGTGGCCGGGGCCCCTCAGGGTCCGATTTTGTGGCCGGAGCCTCTCAGGGTCCGATTTTGTGGTTGGGGCCCCTCAAGATCCGATTTTGTGGCCGGGGTCCCTCAGGGTCCGATTTTGTGGCCGGGGCCCCTCAGGGTCCAATTTTGTGGGTGGGGCCCCTCAGGGTCCGATTTTGTGATTGGGGCCCCTCAGGGTTCGATTTTGTGGTTAGGGCCCCCTCAGGATCCAATTTTGTGACCGAGGCCCTCAGGGTCTGATTTTGTGGGTGGGGCCCCTCAGGGTCCAATTTGGTGGGCTGGGCCACTCTGGGTCTGATTTGGTGGGCGGGGCCACTCTGGGTCCGATTTGGTGGGTGGGGCCACTCTGGGTCCAATTTGGATGCCAGGATGGCTCAGCCTCCTTTTTGTAGGCCAGGGTCTATCAGCCTCCGATTTGGAGCCTTGGGTCACTCAGCTTTCGATTTGGCGCGCTGGCCCTTTAAGACTCATTTTGGTGCGCCGACTCTTTAAGAATCACTTTGGCGCGTCGGCCCTTTAAGAGCCAGGGTGGCTCACTGGGCTTCTAAATCCACTTTGGCGTACATTCTCTCTCAGGGGCATGCGTCATGTGATGAAGCTAGATTTGCATTTGTGCTGTGGGTTTCGCTTTAAGAGCTGATATTATGTGGCAGAAGCTCTCTCCTGGGGGCGTCATGTGATGTTCGTAGGCGTTGGCATAGTAACTGGGTCTGCCTGCACATATCAATGAGCTCAACTGCCATTTCAATCGCCTCAGGGCATGTTTTAAGCTTCCCATTGAAAAGCATTGGAGACAGTGCATTCCAATGACGGGAAAAAAATTTTCAAACGCAAATTGCCCAAAAACTACAAATCCGATCGACACAAAAAATACTTAGCACACCTCTCATGGACGCTGGCTTCGAAACGACACCTCAACGGATTTTGTGCGTGTAGCGGTTCGGGCTTCATTAATTGCGGAAATCAACTGAATAATAAGAAGAATAAGTTAGCAGCGTTCGGATTACAATATAGTGTTTTTTTCAAACCACTATAATAAGTTAGCAGCGTTCGGAATACAATATAGTGTTTTTTTCAAACCACTATAACTAGATGTGTATTTCCTGAAGGAAGTACAGATAGTGGTTTGAAATGCTGCCCGGGCTGCCCCTTTAAGGGAGACTTGCCTGCTGCACCTGCAAGACTTTCAACTCAGGATCCGTTTTAACTGTGGGTGCCTCTCAGGGGCCACTTTGGCCTCAGGGCCCGATTTTGTGGGTGGGGCCCCTCAGGGTCCGATTTTGTGGCCGGGGCACCTCAGGCTCCGATTTGGTGGGTGGGGCCCCTCAGGGTCCGATTTGGTGGCCGGGTCCCCTCAGGGGCTGATTTGGTGGGTGGGGCCCCTCAGGGTCCGATTTTGTTGCCGGGGACCCTCAGGGTCTGATTTGGTGGTTGGGGCCCCTTAGGGTCCGA
This sequence comes from Dendrobates tinctorius, assembly GCF_039654945.1. NCBI lineage: Eukaryota > Metazoa > Chordata > Amphibia > Anura > Dendrobatidae > Dendrobates > Dendrobates tinctorius. The sequence goes on from NW_027361755.1 coordinate 634,456, forward strand.
TTTGGTGGGTGGGGCCCCTCAGGGTCCGAATTGGTGAGCGGGTCCCCTCAGGGTCCGATTTGTTGAGTGGGGCCCCTCAGGGTCCGATTTTGTTGCCGAGGCCCCTCAGGGTCTGATTTTGTGGTTGGGGCCTCTCTGGGTCTAATTAGGTGGGCAGGGACCTTCACGGTCTGATTTGATAGGCTGGGCCACTGTAGGTCTGATTTGGTGGGAGGGGCCCCTCAGGTCCGATTTTGTGGGTGTGGCCCCTCAAAGTCCGATTTTGTGGGTGGGGCCCCTCAATGTCCGATTTTGTGGGTGGGGCCCCTCAGGGTCTGATTTTGTGGTTGGTACCCCTCAGGGTCCAATTTTGTGGCCGGGGCCCCTCAGGGTCTGATTTTGTGGGTGGGGCCCCTCAGGGTCCGATTTTGTGGCTGGGGCCCTTAGGGTCTGATTTTGTTGGTGTGGCCCCTCAGGGTTCGATTTTGTGGTCGGGGCCCCTCAGGGTCCGATTTTGTGGCCGAGGCCCCTCAGGGTCCGATTTTGTGGCCGAGGCCCCTCAGGGTCCGATTTTGTGGCCGGGGCCCCTCAGGGTCCGATTTTGTTGCCGAGGCCCCTCAGGGTCTGATTTTGTGGTTGGGGCCTCTCTGGGTCTAATTAGGTGGGCAGGGACCTTCACGGTCCGATTTGATAGGCTGGGCCACTGTAGGTCTTATTTGGTGGGAGGGGCCCCTCAGGTCCGATTTTGTGGGTGTGGCCCCTCAAAGTCCGATTTTGTGGGTTGGGCCCCTCAAAGTCCGATTTTGTGGTTGGGGCCCCTCAGGGTCCGATTTTGTGGGTGGGGCCCCTCAGGGTCTGATTTTGTGGCCGGGGCCCTTACGGTCTGATATTTTGGCCGGGGCCCCTCAGGGTCTAATTTTGTGGGTGGGGCCCCTCAGGGTCCAATTTTGTGGGTGGGGCCCCTCAGGGTCCAATTTTGTGGGTGGGGCCCCTCAGGGTCCATTTTTGTGGGTGGGGCCCCTCAGAGTCCAATTTTGTGGGTGGGGCCCCTCAAGGTTCGATTTTCTGGTTGGGGCCCCTCAGGATTCAATTTTGTGACTGGGGCCCTCAGAGTCTGATTTTGTGGGTGGGGCCCCTCAGGGTCCGATATTGTGGTTGGGGCCCCTCAGGATCCGATTTTGTGGGTGGGGCCCCTCAGGATCAGATTTTGTGGTTGGGGCCCCTCAGGGTTCCATTTTGTGGCCGGGGTCCCTCAGGGTCCGATTTTGTGGCCGGGCCCCCTCAGGGTCCGATTTTGTGGGTGGGGCCCCTCAGGGTCCGATTTTATGGCTGGGGTCCCTCAGGGTCTGATTTTGTGGGTGGGGACCCTCAGGGTCCGATTTTGTGGCCGGGGCCCCTTAGGGTCTGATTTTGTGACTGAGGCCCCTCTGGGTTCGATTTTTGTGGCCGGGGTCTCTCAGGGTCCGATTTTGTGGGTGGGGCCCCTCAGCGACCGATTTTGAGGGTGGGGCCCCTCAGGGTCTAATTTGGTGGGCGGGGCCCCTCAGGGTCCGATTTTGTAGCCGGTGCCTCTCAGGGTCCGATTTTGTGGTTGGGGCCCCTCAGGGTCCGATTTTTGGGGCCGGGGCCCCTCAGGGTCCGATTTTGCGGGTGGGGCCCCTCAGGGTCCGATTTTGCGGGTGGGGCCCCTCAGGGTCCGATTTTGCGGGTGGGGCCCCTCAGGGTCCGATTTGCGGGTGGGGCCCCTTTGGGTCCGATTTTGCGGGTGGGGCCCCTCAGGGTCCGATTTTGTGGCCGGGGCCCCTCAGGGACCGATTTTGAGGGTGGGGCCCCTCAGGGTCCGATTTTGTGGGTGGGTCCCATCAGAGTCCGATTTTGTGGCTGGGGCCCCTCAGGGTCTGATTTTGTGGCTGGGGTCCCTCAGGGTCTGATTTTGTGGGTGGGGCCCCTCAGGGTCCGATTTTGTGACCGGGGCCCCTCAGGGTCTGATTTTGTGGTTGGGGCCCCTCAGGGTCCGATTTTGTGGCCGGGGTCTCTCAGGGTCCGATTTTGTGGGTGGGGTCCCTCATGGTCTGATTTTGTGGGTGGGGCCCCTCAGGTTCTGATTTTGTGGTTGGGGCCCCTCAGGTTCTGATTTTGTGGTTGGGGCCCCTCAGGTTCTGATTTTGTGGCTGGGGCCCTTCAGGGTCTGATTTTGTGGGTGGGGCCCATCAGGGTCCGATTTTGTGGCCGGGGCCCCTTACGGTCTGATTTTGTGACTGAGGCCCCTCTGGATTCGATTTTGTGGCCGGGGTGTCTCAGGGTCCGATTTTGTGGGTGGGGCCCCTCAGCGACCGATTTTGAGGGTGGGGCCCCTCAGGGTCTAATTTGGTGGGCGGGGCCCCTCAGGGTCCGATTTTGTGGCTGGGGTCCTTCAGGGTCTGATTTTGTGGGTGGGGCCCCTCAGGGTCCGATTTTGTGGCCGGTGCCTCTTAGGGTCTGATTTTGTGACTGAGGCCCCTCTGGGTTCGATTTTGTGGCCGAGGTCTCTCAGGGTCCGATTTTGTGGGTGGGGCCCCTCAGGGTCTGGATTTGTGGTTGGGGCCCATCAGGGTCCGATTTTGTGGGTGGGGCCCCTCAGGGTCCGATTTTGTGGTTGGGGCCCCTCATGGTCTGATTTTGTGGCTGTGGACCCTCAGGGTCTGATTTTGTGTGTGGGGCCCCTCAGGGTCTAATTTTGTGGGTGGGGCCCCTCAGGGTCCAATTTTGTGGCTGGGGTCCCTCAGGGTCTGATTTTGTGGGTGGGGCCCCTCAGGGTCCGCTTTTGTGGCCGGGGCCCCTTAGGGTCTGATTTTGTGACTGAGGCCCCTCTGGGTTCGATTTTGTGGCCGGGGTCTCTCAGGGTCCGATTTTGTGGGTGGGGCCCCTCAGCGACCAATTTTGAGGGTGGGGCCCCTCAGGGTCTAATTTGGTGGGCGGGGCCCCTCAGGGTCCAATTTTGTGGGTGGGGTCCCTCATGGTCTGATTTTGTGGGTGGGGCCCCTCAGGTTCTGATTTTGTGGTTGGGGCCCCTCAGGTTCTGATTTTGTGGCTGGGGCCCCTCAGGGTCTGATTTTGTGGGTGGGGCCCAACAGGGTCCGATTTTGTGGCCGGGGCCCCTTAGGGTCTGATTTTGTGACTGAGGCCCCTCTGGATTCGATTTTGTGGCCGGGGTTTCTCAGGGTCCAATTTTGTGGGTGGGGCCCCTCAGCGACCGATTTTGAGGGTGGGGCCCCTCAGGGTCTAATTTGGTGGGCGGGGCCCCTCAGGGTTCGATTTTGTGGGTGGGGTCCCTCATGGTCTGATTTTGTGGGTGGGGCCCCTCAGGTTCTGATTTTGTGGTTGGGACCCCTCAGGTTCTGATTTTGTGGGTGGGGCCCCTCAGGGTCCGATTTTTTTGACTGGGGCCCCTCAGGGTCTGATTTTGTGGTTGGGGCCCCTCAGGGTCCGATTTTGTGGCCGGGGTCTCTCAGGGTCCGATTTTGTGGCCGGGTCCCCTCAGGGTCTGGATTTGTGGGTGGGGCCCATCAGCGACCGATTTTGAGGGTGGGGCCCCTCAGGGTCTAATTTGGTGGGCGGGGCCCCTCAGTGTCCGATTTTGTGGGTGGGGTCCCAAATGGTCTGATTTTGTGGGTGGGGCCCCTCAGGTTCTGATTTTGTGGCTGGGGCCCCTCAGAGTCCAATTTTGTGGCTGGGGCCCCTCAGGGTCTGATTTTGTGGCTAGGGCCCCTCAGGGTCTGATTTTGAGGGTGGGGCCCCTCAGGGTCTAATTTGGTGGGCGGGGCCCCTCAGGGTCTGATTTTGTGGGTGGGGCCCCTCAGGGTCCGATTTCGTGACCTGGGCCCCTTAGGGTCTGATTTTGTGACTGGGGCCCCTCTGGGTTCGATTTTGTGGCCGTGGTCTCTCGGGGTCCGATTTTGTGGGTGGGGCCCCTCAGGGTCTTATTTTGCGGCTGGGGCCCCTCAGGGTCTGATTTTGTGGGTGGGGCCCCTCAGGGTCTGATTTTGTGACCGGGGCCCCTCAGGGTCTGATTTTGTGGTTGGGGCCCCTGAGGGTCCTATTTTGTGACTGGGGCCCCTCTAGGTTCGATTTTGTGGCCGGGGTCTCTCAGGGTCCGATTTTGTGGTTGGGGCCCCTTAGGGTCTGATTTTGTGGGTGGAGCCCCCTGGGTCCATTTTGGTGGGCGGGGGCCACTCTGGGTCCGATTTAGTGGGCGGTGCCCCTCATGGTCCGATTTGGTGGGCGGGGGCCACTCTGGGTCCGATTTGGTGGGCGGGGCCCCCCTGGGTCCGATTTGGTGGGGGCGGGGCCCCTCTGGGTCCGATTTGGTGGGCGGAGCCCTTCAGGGTCCGATTTGGTGGGTGGGGTCAATCTGGGTCCGATTTGATGGGCGGGGCTCCTCGGGGTTCGATTTGGTGGGCGGGGTCAATCTGGGTCCGATTTGGTGGGCGGGGCTCCTCAGGTTCTGATTTGGTGGGCGGGGCCCCTCAGGGTCCGATTTGGTGGGCGGGGCCCCTCTGGGTCCGATTTGGTGGGCAGGGCCACTCTGGGTCCGATTTGATGGGCGGGGCCCTTCAGGGTCCGATTTGGTGGGCGGGGTCCCTCTGGGTCCGATTTGGTGGGCGGGGCTTCTCAGGGTCTGATTTGGTGGGCGGGGCTCCTCAGGGTCCGATTTGGTGGGCGGGGCCACTCGGAGTCTGATTTGGTGGGCGGGGCCCCTCAGGATCCGATTTGGTGGGCTGTGCTACTCTGGGTCTGATTTTTTGAGCGGGGCCACACTGGGTCCGATTTGGAGGCCGGGGTGGCTCAGCCTCCGATTTGGAGGCCGGGGTGGCTCAGCCTCCGATTTGGAGGCCGGGTTGGTTCAGCCTCCGATTTGGAGGCCGGGGTGGCTCAGCCTCCGATTTGGAGGCCGGGGTCAATCAGCTTTCGATTTGGCGCGCCGGCCCTTTAAGACTCATTTCGGTGCGCTGGCCCTTTAAGAATCACTGAGGCACGTCGGCCCTTTAAGAGCCAGGGTGGCTCACTGGGCTTCTAAATCCACTTTGTCGCACATTCTATCTCAGGGGCATGTGTCATGTGATGAAGCTAGATTTGCATTTGTGCTGTGGGTTTCACTTTAAGAGCTGATATTATGTGGCAGAAGCTCTGTCCTTGGGATGTCATGTGACGTTCGTAGGCGTTGGCATAGTAACTGGGTCTGCCTGCGCATATCAATGAGCTCAACTGCCTCATGGCACGTTTTGCCATTACCCATTGAAAAGCATTGGAGACAGTGCATTCCAATGACGGGAAAAAAAAATTTCAAACGCAAATTGCGCAAAAACTACAAATCCGATCGACACGAAAAATACTTAGCACACCTCTCGTGGACGCTGGCTTCGAAACAACACCTCAACGGCGTCTGTACGTGTAGCGGTTCGGGCTGTATTAATTGCGGAAATCAACTTAATAATAATAATAATAAGAAGAAGAAGAATAAGTTAGCAGCGTTCGGATTACAATATAGTGGTTTTTTTCAAACCACTATAACTAGATGTGTATTTCCTGAAGGAAGTACAGATAGTGGTTTGAAATGGTGCCCGGGCTGCCCCTTTAAGAGAGACTTGCCTGCTGCCCCTGCAAGACTTTCAACTTAGGATACGATTTAACTGTGGGTGCCTCTCAGGGGCCACTTTGGCCTCATGGTCTGATTTTGTGGGTGGGGCCCCTCAGGGCCTGATTTTGTGGGTGGGGCCCCTCAGGGTCCGATTTTTTTGGGTGGGGCCTCTCAGGGTCCGATTTTGTGGCCGGGGCCACTCAGGGTCCGATTTGATGGCCGGGGCCCCTCAGGGTCCGATTTGGTGGCCGGGGCCCCTCAGGGTCTGATTTGGTGGGTGGGGCCCCTCAAGGTCCGATTTTGTGGCTGGGGCCCCTCAGGGTCCGATTTTGTGGCCGGGGCCAATCAGGATCCGATTTTTGTGGCCGGAACCCCTCAGGGTCCAATTTTGCAGGTGGGGCCCCTCAGGGTCCGATTTTGTGGTCGGGGCCCGTCAGGGTCTGATTTTGTGGGTGGGACCTCTCAGGGTCCAATTTGGTGGGCGGGGCCCCTCAGGGTCCAATTTGGTGGGCAGGTCCCCTCAGGGTCCGATTTTGTGGGTTGGGCCCCTCAGGGTCCGATTTTGTGGCCGGGGCCCCTCAGGGTCCGATTTTATGTCAGGGGCCCCTCAGGGTCTGATTTTGTGGTTGGGTCCCCTCAGGGTCCGATTTTGTGGTTGGGGCCCCTCAGGGTCCGACTTTGTGGCCGCGACCCCTCAGGGTCTGATTTTGTGGCCACGGCCCCTCAGGGTCCGATTTTGTGGCAGGGGCCCCTCTGGGTCCGATTTTGTGGGTGGGGCCCCTCTGGGTCCAATTTGGTGGGCGGGACCACTCTGGGTCCAATTTGGTGGGCGGGGCCTCTCAGGGTCCGTTTTTGTGGTTGGGTCCCCTCAGGGTCCGATTTTGTGGTTGGGGCTCCTCAGGGTCCGATTTTGTGGCCGGGGCCTATCAGGGTCCAATTTTGTGACTGGGGCCCATCAGGGTCCGATTTTGTGGCCGGGGCATATCAGGGTCCAATTTTGTGACTGGGGCCCATCAGGGTCCGATTTTGTGGCCGCGGCCCCTCAGGGTCTGATTTTGTGGCAGGGGCCCCTTTGGGTCTGATTTTGTGGGCGGAGCCCCTCTGGGTCCAATTTGGTGGGCGTGACCACTCTGGGTCCAATTTGGTGGGCGGGACCACTCTGGGTCCGATTTGGTGGGCGGTGCCTCTCAGGGTCCGATTTGGTTGGGCGGGGCCCCACAGGGTCCGATTTGGTGGGCGGGGCCACTCTGGGTAAGATTTGGAGGCTGGGGTCGCTCAGCCTCCAATTTGGAGGCCGGGGTCGTTGAGCTTCCGATTTGGAGGCCGAGGTCAAAAAGCCTCTGATTTGGAGGCCGGGGTCGATGAGACTCCGATTTGGAGGCCGGGGTGGCTCAGCCTCCGATTTGGAGGCCGGGGTGGCTCAGCCACCGATTTGGAGGCTGGGGTCGATCAGCCTCCGATTTGGAGGCCGGGGTCGATCAGCCTCCGATTTGGAGGCCGGGGTGGCTCAGCCTCCGATTTGGAGGTCGGGGTGGCTCAGCCTCCGATTTGGAGGCCGGGGTGGCTCAGCCTCCGATTTGGTGGCCGGGGTGGCTCAGCCTCCGATTTGGAGGCCGGGGTGGCTCAGCCTCCGATTTGGAGGCCGGGGTGGATCAGCCTCCGATTTGGAGGCCGGGGTGGATCAGCCTCCGATTTGGAGGCCGGGGTGGATCAGCCTCCGATTTGGAGGCCGGGGTGGCTCAGCCTCCGATTTGGAGGCCGGGGTGGCTCAGCCTCCGATTTGGAGGCCGGGGTGGCTCAGCCTCCGATTTGGAGGCCGGGGTGGCTCAGCCTCCGATTTGGAGGCCGGGGTGGATCAGCCTCCGATTTGGAGGCCGGGGTGGATCAGCCTCCGATTTGGAGGCCGGGGTGGATCAGCCTCCGATTTGGAGGCCGGGGTGGATCAGCCTCCGATTTGGAGGCCGGGGTGGATCAGCCTCCGATTTGGAGGCCGGGGTGGCTCAGCCTCCGATTTGGAGGCCGGGGTGGATCAGCCTCCGATTTGGAGGCCGGGGTGGCTCAGCCTCCTATTTGGAGGCCGGGGTGGCTCAGCCTCTGATTTGGAGGCCGGGGTGGCTCAGTCTCCGATTTGGTGTGTCGGCCCTTTAAGACTCATTTGGGTGCGCTGGCCCTTTAACAATCACTTAGGCACGTTGGCCCTTTAAGAGCTAGTTTGGCTGACTTGGCTTCTTTTAAATCCACTTTTGCGCACACATTCTCTCTCAGGGGCATGTGTCATGTGATGAAGCTAGATTTGCATTTGTGCTGTGGGTTTCGCTTTAAGAGCTGATATTATGTGGCAGATGCTCTGTGCTGGGGTTCAAGTGAAGTTCGTAGGCGTTGGCATAGTAACTGGGTCTGCCTGCGCATATCAATGAGCTCAACTGTCATTTCAATCGCCTCAGGGCACGTTTTGCCATTTCCTATTGAAAAGCATTGGAGACAGTGCATTCCAATGACGGGAAAAAAAATTTTCAAACGCAAATTGCGCAAAAACTACAAATCCGATCGACACGAAAAATACTTAGCACACCTCTCATGGACGCTGGCTTCGAAACGACACCTCAACGGAGTCTGTGCGTGTAGCGGTTCGGGCCGCATTAATTGCGGAAATCAACTTAATAAGAAGAAGAATAAGTTAGCAGCGTTCGGATTACAATATAGTGGTTTTTTCAAACCACTATAACTAGATGTGTATTTCCTGAAGGAAGTACAGATAGTGGTTTGAAATGGTGCCCGGGCTGCCCCTTTAAGAGAGACTTGCCTGCTGCCCCTGCAAGACTTTCAAGTCAGGATACGATTTAACTGTGGGTGCCTCTCAGGGGCCACTTTGGCCTCAGGGTCTGATTTTGTGGGTGGGGCCCCTCAGGGCCTGATTTTGTGGGTGGGGCCCCTCAGGGTCCGATTTTGTGGCCGGGGCCACTCAGGGTCCGATTTTGTGGCCGGGGCCACTCAGGGTCCGATTTGGTGGCCGGGGCCCCTCAGGGTCCGATTTGGTGGCCGGGGACCCTCAGGGTCTGATTTGGTGGGTGGGGCCCCTCAAGGTCCGATTTAGTGGCTGGGGCCCCTCAGGATCCGATTTTTGTGGCCGGAACTCCTCAGGGTCCAATTTTGTGGGTGGGGCCCCTCAGGGTCCGATTTTGTGGCTGGGGCCCCTCAGGGTCCGATTTGGTGGGTGGGGCCCCTCAGGGTCCAATTTGGTTTCCAGGGCCCCTCAGGGTCCAATTTGGTGGGTTGGGCCCCTCAGGGTCCGATTTTGTGGCTGGGGCCCCTCAGGGTCCGATTTAGTGTCAGGGGCCCCTCAGGGTCCGATTTTGTGGTTGGGGCCCCACAGGGTCCAATTTGGTGGGCGGGGCCCCTCAGGGTCCTATTTGGTGGGCAGGGCCTCTCTGGGTCTGATTTGGTGGGTGGGGCCACTGTGGGTAAGATTTGGAGGCTGGGGTCGCTCAGCCTCCAATTTGGAGGCCGGGGTCGTTGAGCTTCCGATTTGGAGGCCGAGGTCAAAGAGCCTCAGATTTGGAGGCAGGGGTCGATGAGCTTCCGATTTGTAGGCCGGGGTCGATGAGCCTCCGATTTGGAGGCCGGGGTGGCTCAGCCTCCGATTTGGAGGCCGGGGTGCCTCAGCCTCCGATTTGGAGGCCGGGGTGCCTCAGCCTCCGATTTGGAGGCCGGGGTGCCTCAGCCTCCGATTTGGAGGCCGGGGTGCCTCAACCTCCGATTTGGAGGCCGGGGTGACTCAGCCTCCGATCTGGAGGCCGGGGTGGCTCAGCCTCCGATTTGGAGAACGGTGTGGCTCAGCCTCCGATTTGGAGGCCGGGGTGGCTCAGCCTCCGATTTGGAGGCCGGGGTGGCTCAGCCTCCGATTTGGAGGCCGGGGTGGCTCAGCCTCCGATTTGGAGGCCGGGGTGGCTCAGCCTCCGATTTGGAGGCCGGGGTGGCTCAGCCTCCGATTTGGAGGCCGGGGTGGCTCAGCCTCCTATTTGGAGGCCGGGGTCGATCAGCCTCTGATTTGGAGGCCGGGGTCGATCAGCCTCCGATTTGGAGGCCGGGGTCGATCAGCCTCCGATTTGGAGGCCGGGGTCGATCAGCCTCCGATTTGGAGGCCGGGGTGCCTCAGCCTCCGATTTGGAGGCCGGAGTGCCTCAGCCTCCGATTTGGAGGCCGGGGTGGCTCAGCCTCCTATTTGGAGGCCGGGGTGCCTCAGCCTCCGATTTGGAGGCCGGGGTGGCTCAGCCTCCGATTTGGAGGCCGGGGTGGCTCAGCCTCCGATTTGGAGGCCGGGGTGGCTCAGCCTCCGATTTGGAGAACGTGGTCGATCAGCCTCCGATTTGGAGGCCGGGGTGGCTCAGCCTCTGATTTGGAGGCCGGGGTCGATCAGCCTCCGATTTGGAGGCCGGGTTGGCTCAGCCTCCGATTTGGAGGCAGGGGTGGCTCAGTCTCTGATTTGGTGTGTCGGCCCTTTAAGACTCATTTGGGTGCGCTGGCCCTTTAACAATCACTTTGGCGTGTTGACTCTTTAAGAGCTAGTTTGGCTGACTGGGCTTCTTTTAAATCCACTTTGGCGCACACATTCTCTCTCAGGGGCATGTGTCATGTGATGAAGCTAGATTTGCATTTGTGCTGTGGGTTTCGCTTTAAGAGCTGATATTAGTGGCAGAGGCTCTGTGCTGGGGTTCAAGTGAAGTTCGTAGGCGTTGGCATAGTAACTGGGTCTGCCTGCGCATATAAATGAGCTCAACTGCCATTTCAATCGCCTCAGGGCACGTTTTGCCATTTCCTATTGAAAAGCATTGGAGACAGTGCATTCCATTGACGGGAAAAAAAAATTTCAAACGCAAATTGCGCAAAAACTACAAATCCAATCGACACGAAAAATACTTAGCACACCTCTCGTGGACGCTGGCTTCGAAACAACACCTCAACGGCGTCTGTGCGTGTAGCGGTTCGGGCTGTATTAATTGCGGAAATCAACTTAATAATAATAAGAAGAAGAAGAATAAGTTAGCAGCGTTCGGATTACAATATAGTGGTTTTTTCAAACCACTATAACTAGATGTGTATTTCCTGAAGGAAGTACAGATAATGGTTTGAAATGGTGCCCGGGCTGCCCCTTTAAGAGAGACTTGCCTGCTGCCCCTGCAAGACTTTCAACTCAGGATACGATTTAACTGTGGGTGCCTCTCAGGGGCCACTTTGGCCTCATGGTCTGATTTTGTGGGTGGGGCCCCTCAGGGCCTGATTTTGTGGGTGGGGCCCCTCAGGGTCCGATTTTGTGGTTGGGTCCCCTCAGGGTCCGATTTTGTGGTTGGGTCCCCTCAGGGTCCGATTTTGTGGCCGCGGCCCCTCAGGGTCCGATTTTGTGGCCGGGGCCCCTCTGGGTCCGTTTTTGTGGCAGGGGCCCCTCTGGGTCCGATTTTGTGGGTGGGGCCCCTCTGGGTCCAATTTGGTGGGCGGGACCACTCTGGGTCCAATTTGGTGGGTGGGGCCTCTCAGGGTCCGATTTTGTGGTTGGGTCCCCTCAGGGTCCGATTTTGTGGTTGGGGCCCCTCAGGGTCCGATTTTGTGACTGGGGCCCATCAGGGTCCGATTTTGTGGCTGCGGCCCCTCAGGGTCTGATTTTGTGGCAGGGGCCCCTCTGGGTCCAATTTGGTGGGCGGAGCTCCTCTGGGTCCAATTTGGTGGGCGGGACCACTCTGGGTCCAATTTGGTGGGCGGGACCACTCTGGGTCCAATTTGGTGGGCGGGACCACTCTGGGTCCGATTTGGTGGGCGGGGCCTCTCAGGGTCTGATTTGGTGGGCGGGGCCCCACAGGGTCCGATTTGGTGGGCGGGGCCACTCTGGGTAAGATTTGGAGGCTGGGGTCGCTCAGCCTCCAATTTGGAGGCCGGGGTCATTGAGCTTCCGATTTGGAGGCCGAGGTCGATGAGCCTCCGATTTGGAGGCCGGGGTCGATGAGCCTCCGATTTGGAGGCCGTGGTCGATGAGCCTCCGATTTGGAGGCCGGGGTGGCTCAGCCTCCGATTTGGAGGCCGGGGTGGCTCAGCCTCCGATTTGGAGGCCGGGGTGGCTCAGCCTCCGATTTGGAGGCCGGGGTGGCTCAGCCTCCGATTTGGAGGCCGGGGTGGCTCAGCCTCCGATTTGGAGGCCGGGGTGGCTCAGCCTCCGATTTGGAGGCCCGGGGTGGCTCAGCCTCCGATTTGGAGGCCGGGGTGGCTCAGCCTCCGATTTGGAGGCCGGGGTGGCTCAGCCTCTGATTTGGAGGCCTGGGTCGATCAGCCTCCGATTTGGAGGCCGGGGTGGATCAGGCTCTGATTTGGAGGCCGGGGTGGCTCACTGTCCGATTTGGAGGCCGGGGTGGCTCATTGTCCGATTTGGAGGCCGGTGTGGCTCAGCCTCCGATTTGGAGGCCGGGGTGGCTCAGTCTCCGATTTGGTGTGTCGGCCCCTTAAGACTCATTTGGGTGCACTGGCCCTTTAACAATCACTTTGGCGCGTTGGCCCTTTAAGAGCTAGTTTGGCTGACTGGGCTTCTTTTAAATCCACTTTGGCGCACACATTCTCTCTCAGGGGCATGTGTCATGTGATGAAGCTAGATTTGCATTTGTGCTGTGGGTTTCGCTTTAAGAGCTGATATTATGTGGCAGAGGCTCTGTGCTGGGGTTCAAGTGAAATTCGTAGGCGTTGGCATAGTAACTGGGTCTGCCTGCGCATATCAATGAGCTCAACTGTCATTTCAATCGCCTCAGGGCACGTTTTGCCATTTCCTATTGAAAAGCATTGGAGACAATGCATTCCAATGACGGGAATAAAAATTTTCAAACGCAAATTGCGCAAAAACTACAAATCCGATCGACACGAAAAATACTTAGCACACCTCTCATGGACGCTGGCTTCGAAACGACACCTCAACGGAGTCTGTGCGTGTAGCGGTTCGGGCCGCATTAATTGTGGAAATCAACTTAATAATAATAATAAGAAGAAGAATAAGTTAGCAGCGTTCGGATTACAATATAGTGGTTTTTTCAAACCACTATAACTAGATGTGTATTTCCTGAAGGAAGTACAGATAGTGGTTTGAAACGGTGTCCGGGCTGCCCCTTTAAGAGAGACTTGCCTGCTGCCCCTGCAAGACTTTCAACTCAGGATCCGTTTTAAGTGTGGGTGCCTCTCAGGGGCCACTTTGGCCTCAGGGTCTGATTTGGTGGGTGGGGCCCCTCAGGATCCGATTCGGTGGCCTGGGCTCCTCAGGGTTTTTATTGGTGGCCGGGATGCCTCAGGGTCCAGTTTTGTGGGTGGGGCCCCTCATGGTCTGATTTTGTGGGTGGGGCCCCTCAGGGTCCGATTTTGTGGGTGGGGCCCCTTATGGTCCGATTTTGTGGGTGGGGCCTCTCAGGGTCCGATTTTGTGGTCGGGGCCCCTCAGGGTCTGATTTTGTGGCCAGGGCCCCTCAGGGTCCGATTTTGTGGCCGGGACCCCTCAAGGTCCGATTTTGTGGCCGGGGCCCTTCAGGGTCCGATTTTGCGGGTAGGGCCCCTCAGGGTCCGATTTTGCGGGTGGGGCCCCTCAGGGTCCGATTTTGCAGGTGGGGCCCCTCAGGGTCCGATTTTGTGGCCGGGGCCCCTCAGGGTCCGATTTTGTGGCTGGCGCCCCTCAGGGTCCGGTTTTGTGGGTGGGGCCCCTCAGGGTCCGATTTTGTGACCGGGGCACCTCAGGGTCTGATTTTGTGGTTGGGGCCCCTCAGGGTCCTATTTTGTGACTGGGGCTCCTCTAGGTTCGATTTTGTGGCTGGGGTCTCTCAGGGTCCGATTTTGTGGTTGGGGCCCCTCAGGGTCTGATTTTGTGGCCGGGCCCACTCAGGGTCCGATCTGGTGGGCGGGGCCACTCGGAGTCTGATTTTGTGGGTGGAGCCCCCTGGCTCCATTTTGGTGGGCGGGGCCACTCTGGGTCCGATTTTTGAGCGGGGCCACACTGGGTCTGATTTGGAGGCCAGGGTGGCTCAGCCTCCGATTTGGAGGCTGGGGTGGTTCAGCCTCCGATTTGGACGCCGGTGTGGCTCAGCCTCCGATTTAGAGGCCGGGGTCACTCAGCTTTCGATTTGGCACGCTGGCCCTTTAAAACTCATTTCGGTGCGCCGGCCCTTTAAGAATCACTTTGGCACGTCGGCCCTTTAAGAGCTGGGCTTCTAAATCCACTTTGGCGCACATTCTCTCTCAGGGGCATGCGTCATGTGATGAAGCTAGATTTGCATTTGTGCTGTGGGTTTTGCTTTAAGAGCTGATATTATGTGGCAGAAGCTCTGTCCTTGGGGCGTCATGTGACGTTCGTAGGCGTTGGCATAGTAACTGGGTGTGCCTGCGCATATCAATGAGCTTAACTGCTATTTCAATCGCCTCAAGGCACGTTTTGCCATTTCCCATTGAAAAGCATTGGAGACAGTGCATTCCAATGACGGGAGAAAAAATTTTCAAACGCAAATTGCGCAAAAACTACAAATCCGATCGACACGAAAAATACTTAGCACGCCTCTCGTGGACGCTGGCTTCGAAACGACATCTCAACGGAGTCTGTGCGTGTAGCGGTTCGGGCCGCATTAATTGCGGAAATCAACTGGAAAGTAAGAAGAAGAACTAGATGTGTATTTCCTGTGTTAAGGGGAAAATATATGGCATATGAATATATACAAGAATCAAAACTGTAACACTATATGGACGCTTTGCTGAATATTTCTGATCTTCTGGGATCATGTTGCTTTAAGATATTTCTGATTTTCTGCTGAATTGTTTCTGTGGATGACCCACCTAGGCTTCATGTAATACCGCAATACTGGGTGGACTAGGGTGGATCGGGCTAAAGAACAATACTTATGTACACGGTGATTGTGTAACATATGGGAATAGTAAACGGTAACTTAGGGATGTACATAGTGATTGTGTACCGATATGGGAACAGTAAACAGTACCTTGGAAATGCACTGTTGATGTAACACAATGAGATAGCATAATTTCTGTTATAAAAGCTGCACACTCTGAATTAAAGACAGAGGAGAATCATTTTGACATGATACATTCTGTCTTGTGTATTCTTTTCTCCGTGCACGTAAAATCTCTGCCAGAGATCCAATTGGGCCACAGACAATTAAGATGGCGACACACGCATTCTGTGTGCTATAACATTTGGCGCCCAACGTGGGGCTAGGACGAAAGTTCGAACCTGACCAGCCGCAAAGAAGACCTCCAATCTTGGACCGGACCACTCGAGGGTGGAGATGTGCACCTCCTACTAGGTAAGAAAATTATTCATCTTACCTATAACCCTCCAGTGTTTCCATGCTGAGATGAAGGTCAGTCGGCTGTCAGGTTCGGACATAGTGACCAATCTACAAGTCCTAGCACCAAAAACCCACCCTGGTCACGATTTCCTTAATTGTCTGCCTTATCTGCTTTGCTTCTCTGATTTGCTGTTTTGGTTGTTTGCATACGTGATTGTTACGTCAGCCAGCCTGAAAAGGAAAAAAAAAAAATATATAGATAGGGAGACGTACTGAGCAAATTCACTGTCACTCTGGTTCCGGTCCTGCTCTCGGCTTGACCGATGATCGCAGAAGTCTCAACTGTGTCTCTCCCAGTGGGCAAGTGGGAGTATGGGCTTGATTACTCTGAGTGATTTTCCAACCTCTAAGTGGTTGGTGACTTCTTGCGGGGTTCCCACCGGACATCACCTGGCTAAGGTGATGGTGTTTTAGCTGCAGCATAGGTTCATAAGTTATACGGGTGGAAGGGTAATTTCAATTACCATGTTGATGTGACTGAGTGATTGCTCTCTCCCTGAAAAGTATGGTTTGCCCAGGTGTAGATTATTCACCTCTACAAATCAGGCTGGCATATGGATAGGTGAATTGTAAATTGTTTTGGTGTCAAGGATTCGCAGTATTTGATGTCAGTACCAGTTTTAAATTCATTGTCTTTTGTAGTGTGTATGATTTGCCGGCAGGAGGCGTACTAGCATGAGGTTAACATTTTTGAATGCATTTTATGTGTGTATACATATATATATGTTGTGAAATTAGAGAATTAGTTAAACTAGTTTTGTTCTGCATACTATAATTATAAGGTTAGTTGTTAAAATTTGTTCAGGTAGAAAGAGAATTACTTGAATGGTAATTGCTTCGATTTGTACAGATATCTCTGTGAGATCCGAGGTCTATTGTTACTTTTTAGTTATTGTTTTACTAATGTCACTACATTTCTCTATGAGATGGTTTTCTTTGAAATGTTTTAGAGCGAAAGTTTGAGGAAACAGAAATGTTAACAATTTATTAGGTATTTTTTGACTACGCAGTTTCTGGATACACAAGATCTGTGAAATACTCTGGTGTTAGTTGTTGGTTAATTTTCTATATTACTGTGTTCAAGATAGCTAGACATCACTATGTTCACTGAAGACCCCTTTACTCGGATATAAGGAGTACATACAGCTTTTACAGTCACATATCCAACTGTTCATAACCCCGTGAGAATTTATTTCAAGACGCACACATACATATGTTTTTTAGATATACTCAGAATTCAGATCATAGAATGGGTGGGAGCAGTCAGTCGATATCTATAAGACAGATATGACCCATAGTGGAGTGAGAAAGAAAATGTACGTTAAGAAACCCTCCGATCACGAGGGGAGGAGCATTAGATAAGAAGGGATAGAAGAATGTGTTAATGAGTAGAGAGCAGCGTCCCAGCCTCAGGTATTATGAGGTGTTACAGGACCCTGAAGCATTTTATAAGATGGCAGAGGAAGTTAGGAAAAAAGGCATGAGGAGAAGAATATAACAAGATTGCTGAATTTTGTGCAAAACAAATATTTACACAGGAAGATGTCAGTTGCAATATCTGCATTACATTCATTTATACTTCAATATACATTCCCGATGACTGGACATGTGCCAGCTGTCAAACGCAGAATGCAGAATATCATGAGACTTGTTCTGACTGTCAGATGACCAATTCAAGTAGTTTACCCTCTGTCCAACTATTTATATAGAAGGCACGCCTCATGCTACATCCTGTCCAGCATCCATTACAGTTTTATTAATGTAGTTTATGAAAAGAATAATGAAGAAAAAGATGAATATGACATGGATGTATATAATTAAAGAGAACAGGAGAAGACAGGAAATAAATAGCTCAGACTGATAATCTACAGTATTTATGGTTATATGGTGGGGGGACATAATCATAATCATCATCATCATCATCATCTTTTAAGCCTCAAAGCTCATACTTTTGTACACAATCTACTCCATACAAGGACTCCAAGAAATACCAGGAGACAGATACCCTAGTAAGCAGCTTGCCAGACCCCCATATTCCAGGATGTCATGCAGGGAAAAGGAGAACCTGTGGATAATTTCTTCCACCAATGTAACAAAAAGATTCTGGATCTCAGATTTGAAATGCAAATTAGTTCCCAGTTGGAAGAAGCTTGACACCCACCAACATCGAGCTCCAGATTTTAATAGGGTATTGGCATACTGATTCCACAACCCATGAAAGTACATATACTATTACAGCCCCCCCACAAAAATACAATGGAGAAACAACATCTCTCACCCAGACAGAGGTTGAAGATACTCCGCTCAAATTTCTGGTGGGTCCCGATGCAATCAGAAGAGTAATCAGGGATATTGATCTACTCGCCGAAGAAGTATGTAGTCTTTTCTTTTTTACAGGACACATCTGTAGATCATGTGGGCGTTGAACTAATGGCACTGATCCCAGACTCAATATTGGAATATTGGCAAGCTGAAAATCCAGTTTGTAAAGGTGGGGCCGAAGCCAGTAGCTTTGCTGCCAAGGAAATTGCAATTTTCACCCTCCATTTCATAATTTGTAATTATTTTTATCAAGTAATAGATGATACATAACTTGTGTGCTGTCAATGAAGTTATAGTACTGGACACATCTATGGTCCCAAACCCACACACTATGTTTTTATCAATTCTATTTATTTTTCTATGGTTTACGGTGATTGACCTGGCCAATGCTTTCTTCAGTTTATTTCTACATGCTGCAAGCCACTACCTGTTTGTTTTCACACATGAGGGCCAGCAATATACTTGGACTATGATGCCTCAAGGGGCACAGTATAGCCTCTCTATGTTCACCTGAGCCATGACCATGGTCCTGGAGCCCAGGAAGAAGACACATTCCATTGTTATTTTTTTACAATATATATATATGGATGACCTCTTCCCCTGACTGAAGACAGCCAAGCCAATACTGCTTTTCTATATATGCAATTTTTTATAACTATTTTAAGGTTAACCAAAGAAGGCATCAATGGGTTTTATATGCTAAATTGCAATCACATTTTCACAGCTCTAGGACTGCCAGGCTATACCGAACTGTTTTGTCTGTTTGTCATGAAGAAGCCTGACCATGTAAATGGAGTCCTAACACAGCTTCACGGAGGAAGACAATGCCCTCCTGGCTTCTACTCTCCAAGACTTGACCCAGTGGCTCGTGGAGTCCCAACCTGCATGAGAACCGTGTTTGCAACCCACCTGTGCTGGACAAAGCTTCTGATATTTTTATGGGTCAGCAGTTGAAGATCCTGGCCCAAAGCACCTGTCTGCAATGCCCTACTCTGCTCCCAGACAACGTCACCATCTCCAGATGTGCTGTCCATAATCCAGCTACTCTCCTACCTCTGCCAAAGGGGGGAGGAAGATGGAGGATGAAAACCACATCTCTGATACATTAGTGGAAGAGGTAGTCGACTCTGAAATGGCTGAACGCGATTGTCTTGCTGTCATGAGGCAAGAGAACACCTGGAAGATCCTGACCTGACGCTCTTTCTGGATAGACCAAGGTATGCAGACCAAGAAGGCCGTTCGCACACTGGTATAGCAGTAGCCACAGAAGTAACTTGCTGCCAGCAAAACCACTGCCTACACCCAAAGGCAGGACCGCAGGCCTTGACAGAAGCATACGAGAGGTCCACTCAACATGAAGCTGTCAAGATCAATCTGGAGGGAAAGAGACTCCATCACGGCTAACGGAAAGCCGGTCAGACACCACAAAGCCATACAAGAATTAATGGAGTCCTTGTTGATGCCAGGAAGAGTTTCGGTGGTAAAAGTAAAAGCACACACACTGGAGACACTTCAAGGGAAGCAGTGGGCAACAGACTAGCTGAAGTAACAGCAAAAGAAGCAGCAGTAATACCGGTTGACACGGAAACAGAGGAAAAGGGATAACCCTGGAAAACGATGTTCTGACACTCCAGAAACAAGTATCCAAGGAAGAAAAGAAGAAATGGACCTAAGATGAAGTTATACAGGATGAAATGCGCCTAAGGATGAACAAGGAAAATTTAAGGCCTCGAACAAAACTTGATATATACTTGATGCTATACAGGAAACAGGGGAGTCATAGCATAAGAGTTTAGTCTTTCCCTTGGGTCACATATACGCACAAATACACACACATAATAGCAGGTCCAACAAAACTCAGCCCTATAAGATCCTACTTGTAAATATTCACAGTTTAGGATTATATTTTGTTCTTTATAATTGCCTAAATGTAGACTAAGTTTAAAAAACATGTGACTAAAATGCATTTTCGAGTCTTTTCATCCATCCCAGATCCTGAGACATAGGAGCCCACCAGATCCTGCCCGGTGGCTGAGTCCTCATCACCAAGAGGTTCAACAGACGTACCCTTGAACCTAGAGATGACAGCCTGTTCCAAGTCCTGTCAACTATCGCAGCAGTCCATGGGTCCACGTTTCCCACTGCAAGGAGATGCCGGATCCAGAGTCCAGTAGCGGCTGCCACTCTTCATCCATCTGGCACTTATTCTTTTCCTAGCTCAAGGGGTAGTCAGTCACCAAGGGGTAGTCACTCATGAGAAGGGCATACTGACTTTCTGGTATAATGTTTCCACCCCAAGAGTAACATATCAACTTGACTACTGTCCCACAATAAGAATGTCCAGGCCCCATGGTACAGTTTGACATCTGGTTAAGTGCACAATTCATCTGTGTCACTACTGTTGAAACGGGAAGGTTCAAACTGTGAGGACTGGTCACTTGTTGGGTGGCACACTGGTGAAAGTGACTGGAGACATCAACCAGTCCAGGCCCTACAGCGAAGGGACAAATGGGGAATAAGCCTATTCAGTCGCATGACCCTGTCCAAAGCCCATTTTAAGGGTCAGAGTGGCCTTCCAGATTCAATACTCCCCGTCACTGCCGCTCACTGCCCAAGGAGGGATGCATAGTTCTGTACCTCACCATTGAGAACCCCTCAGAGAATGAGCAAGGGTTATATGTACTAGGCTCAAGTACTAAACTTTTGGAGGGAAAATGGTGACACAAAAGGTAAATTTTGGCTAAGAAGTATAGATATTAGTGGGGGCACACAGGGAGCACCTGACAAATTCAAAGTCGAGAACAAGACAATAGTTGTGTTTAAACCCACCATCCCCGTAAATAAGAATGCAAAGTGGATAAACTATTTATACAATAATCAACAACAGTTTATAAAATACACTGGGGATGCCATTAAGGCAATTATTGACCCATTAAGTTTGCAATAGTTATTTTATGTCCTTTGATCATATTTTCCTTAATTCTATGCTGCATAGCCCCATGCCTTAAGAAAATGATGACGATGACCATGGAAACTACAGTGATGACCATGCATGCCGATTTTGAAGATCCCCTGTATGAAAGATGTCCCAATGAAAACATGCAAGCACCACCACCGGAATATGCCTGCTTGAAGCAAACCAACGAGGGAAAGTCCAGGATCTGACTTCCTCCTGTGCAAAGTCCGTTAGGAGGGGGTCCATCTACTAGAGATGGGTCGTCTCGTATATACGGTGAAGATTAGTTAGTTAGGTTCCAGCATTGTTGAGATAGGTAGGCCGGGAGGACAGATCGATAGGTTCGACGAGATTAGGATTTTGATTTTGCATATCTCCAAAGGAGGGACTGTTAAGGGGAAAATATATGGCATATGAATATATACAAGAATCAAAACTGTACCACTATATGGACGCTTTGCTGAATATTTCTGATCTTCTGGGATCATGCTGCTTTAAGATATTTCTGATTTTCTGCTGAATTGTTTCTGTGGATGACCCACCTAGGCTTCATGTAATACCGCAATACTGGGTGGACTAGGGTGGATCGGGCTAAAGAACAATACTTATGTACACAGTGATTGTGTAACATATGGGAACAGTAAACGGTAACTTAGAGATGTACATAGTGATTGTGTACCGATATGGGAACAGTAAACAGTACCTTGGAAATGCACTGTTGATGTAACACAATGAGATAGCATAATTTCTGTTATAAAAGCTGCACACTCTGAATTAAAGACAGAGGAGAATCATTTTGACATGATACATTCTGTCTTGTGTATTCTTTTCTCCGTGCACGTAAAATCTCTGCCAGAGATCCAATTCGGCCACAGACAAGATGGCGACACACGCATTCTGTGTGCTATAACACCTGAAGGAAGTACAGATAGTGGTTTGAAATGGTGCCCGGGCTGCCCCTTTAAGAGAGACTTGCCTGCTGCCCCTGCAAGACTTTCAACTCAGGATCCGTTTTAACTGTTGGTGCCTCTCAGGGGCCACTTTGGCCTTTGTGACCCCTCAAGGTCTGATTTGGTGGGTGGGGACCCTCATGATCTGATTTGGTGGCCTGGGCTCCTCAATGATTGAATTGCTGGCCAGGGTCCCTCAGGGTCCGATTTTGTGGGTGTGGCCCCTCAGGGTCCGATTTTTGGGTGGGGCCCCTCAGGGTCCGATTTTGTGGGTGGGGCCCCTCAGGGTCCGATTTTCTGGTTGAGGCCCCTCAGGGTCCGATTTAGTGGGTGGGGCCCCTCAGGGTCCGATTTTGTGGCTGGGGCCCCTCAGGGTCCGATTTTGTGGCCGGGGCCCCTCAGGGTCCGATTTTGTGGCCGGAGCCTCTCAGGGTCCGATTTTGTGGTTGGGGCCCCTCAAGATCCGATTTTGTGGCCGGGGTCCCTCAGGGTCCGATTTTGTGGCCGGGGCCCCTCAGGGTCCAATTTTGTGGGTGGGGCCCCTCAGGGTCCGATTTTGTGGTTGGGGCCCCTCAGGGTTCGATTTTGTGGTTAGGGCCCCCTCAGGATCCAATTTTGTGACCGAGGCCCTCAGGGTCTGATTTTGTGGGTGGGGCCCCTCAGGGTCCAATTTGGTGGGCTGGGCCACTCTGGGTCTGATTTGGTGGGCGGGGCCACTCTGGGTCCGATTTGGTGGGTGGGGCCACTCTGGGTCCAATTTGGATGCCAGGATGGCTCAGCCTCCTTTTTGTAGGCCAGGGTCTATCAGCCTCCGATTTGGAGCCTTGGGTCACTCAGCTTTCGATTTGGCGCGCTGGCCCTTTAAGACTCATTTTGGTGCGCCGACTCTTTAAGAATCACTTTGGCGCGTCGGCCCTTTAAGAGCCAGGGTGGCTCACTGGGCTTCTAAATCCACTTTGGCGTACATTCTCTCTCAGGGGCATGCGTCATGTGATGAAGCTAGATTTGCATTTGTGCTGTGGGTTTCGCTTTAAGAGCTGATATTATGTGGCAGAAGCTCTCTCCTGGGGGCGTCATGTGATGTTCGTAGGCGTTGGCATAGTAACTGGGTCTGCCTGCACATATCAATGAGCTCAACTGCCATTTCAATCGCCTCAGGGCATGTTTTAAGCTTCCCATTGAAAAGCATTGGAGACAGTGCATTCCAATGACGGGAAAAAAATTTTCAAACGCAAATTGCCCAAAAACTACAAATCCGATCGACACAAAAAATACTTAGCACACCTCTCATGGACGCTGGCTTCGAAACGACACCTCAACGGATTTTGTGCGTGTAGCGGTTCGGGCTTCATTAATTGCGGAAATCAACTGAATAATAAGAAGAATAAGTTAGCAGCGTTCGGATTACAATATAGTGTTTTTTTCAAACCACTATAATAAGTTAGCAGCGTTCGGAATACAATATAGTGTTTTTTTCAAACCACTATAACTAGATGTGTATTTCCTGAAGGAAGTACAGATAGTGGTTTGAAATGCTGCCCGGGCTGCCCCTTTAAGGGAGACTTGCCTGCTGCACCTGCAAGACTTTCAACTCAGGATCCGTTTTAACTGTGGGTGCCTCTCAGGGGCCACTTTGGCCTCAGGGCCCGATTTTGTGGGTGGGGCCCCTCAGGGTCCGATTTTGTGGCCGGGGCACCTCAGGCTCCGATTTGGTGGGTGGGGCCCCTCAGGGTCCGATTTGGTGGCCGGGTCCCCTCAGGGGCTGATTTGGTGGGTGGGGCCCCTCAGGGTCCGATTTTGTTGCCGGGGACCCTCAGGGTCTGATTTGGTGGTTGGGGCCCCTTAGGGTCCGATTTGGTGGGTGGGGCCCCTCAGGGTCCGAATTGGTGAGCGGGTCCCCTCAGGGTCCGATTTGTTGAGTGGGGCCCCTCAGGGTCCGATTTTGTTGCCGAGGCCCCTCAGGGTCTGATTTTGTGGTTGGGGCCTCTCTGGGTCTAATTAGGTGGGCAGGGACCTTCACGGTCTGATTTGATAGGCTGGGCCACTGTAGGTCTGATTTGGTGGGAGGGGCCCCTCAGGTCCGATTTTGTGGGTGTGGCCCCTCAAAGTCCGATTTTGTGGGTGGGGCCCCTCAATGTCCGATTTTGTGGGTGGGGCCCCTCAGGGTCTGATTTTGTGGTTGGTACCCCTCAGGGTCCAATTTTGTGGCCGGGGCCCCTCAGGGTCTGATTTTGTGGGTGGGGCCCCTCAGGGTCCGATTTTGTGGCTGGGGCCCTTAGGGTCTGATTTTGTTGGTGTGGCCCCTCAGGGTTCGATTTTGTGGTCGGGGCCCCTCAGGGTCCGATTTTGTGGCCGAGGCCCCTCAGGGTCCGATTTTGTGGCCGAGGCCCCTCAGGGTCCGATTTTGTGGCCGGGGCCCCTCAGGGTCCGATTTTGTTGCCGAGGCCCCTCAGGGTCTGATTTTGTGGTTGGGGCCTCTCTGGGTCTAATTAGGTGGGCAGGGACCTTCACGGTCCGATTTGATAGGCTGGGCCACTGTAGGTCTTATTTGGTGGGAGGGGCCCCTCAGGTCCGATTTTGTGGGTGTGGCCCCTCAAAGTCCGATTTTGTGGGTTGGGCCCCTCAAAGTCCGATTTTGTGGTTGGGGCCCCTCAGGGTCCGATTTTGTGGGTGGGGCCCCTCAGGGTCTGATTTTGTGGCCGGGGCCCTTACGGTCTGATATTTTGGCCGGGGCCCCTCAGGGTCTAATTTTGTGGGTGGGGCCCCTCAGGGTCCAATTTTGTGGGTGGGGCCCCTCAGGGTCCAATTTTGTGGGTGGGGCCCCTCAGGGTCCATTTTTGTGGGTGGGGCCCCTCAGAGTCCAATTTTGTGGGTGGGGCCCCTCAAGGTTCGATTTTCTGGTTGGGGCCCCTCAGGATTCAATTTTGTGACTGGGGCCCTCAGAGTCTGATTTTGTGGGTGGGGCCCCTCAGGGTCCGATATTGTGGTTGGGGCCCCTCAGGATCCGATTTTGTGGGTGGGGCCCCTCAGGATCAGATTTTGTGGTTGGGGCCCCTCAGGGTTCCATTTTGTGGCCGGGGTCCCTCAGGGTCCGATTTTGTGGCCGGGCCCCCTCAGGGTCCGATTTTGTGGGTGGGGCCCCTCAGGGTCCGATTTTATGGCTGGGGTCCCTCAGGGTCTGATTTTGTGGGTGGGGACCCTCAGGGTCCGATTTTGTGGCCGGGGCCCCTTAGGGTCTGATTTTGTGACTGAGGCCCCTCTGGGTTCGATTTTTGTGGCCGGGGTCTCTCAGGGTCCGATTTTGTGGGTGGGGCCCCTCAGCGACCGATTTTGAGGGTGGGGCCCCTCAGGGTCTAATTTGGTGGGCGGGGCCCCTCAGGGTCCGATTTTGTAGCCGGTGCCTCTCAGGGTCCGATTTTGTGGTTGGGGCCCCTCAGGGTCCGATTTTTGGGGCCGGGGCCCCTCAGGGTCCGATTTTGCGGGTGGGGCCCCTCAGGGTCCGATTTTGCGGGTGGGGCCCCTCAGGGTCCGATTTTGCGGGTGGGGCCCCTCAGGGTCCGATTTGCGGGTGGGGCCCCTTTGGGTCCGATTTTGCGGGTGGGGCCCCTCAGGGTCCGATTTTGTGGCCGGGGCCCCTCAGGGACCGATTTTGAGGGTGGGGCCCCTCAGGGTCCGATTTTGTGGGTGGGTCCCATCAGAGTCCGATTTTGTGGCTGGGGCCCCTCAGGGTCTGATTTTGTGGCTGGGGTCCCTCAGGGTCTGATTTTGTGGGTGGGGCCCCTCAGGGTCCGATTTTGTGACCGGGGCCCCTCAGGGTCTGATTTTGTGGTTGGGGCCCCTCAGGGTCCGATTTTGTGGCCGGGGTCTCTCAGGGTCCGATTTTGTGGGTGGGGTCCCTCATGGTCTGATTTTGTGGGTGGGGCCCCTCAGGTTCTGATTTTGTGGTTGGGGCCCCTCAGGTTCTGATTTTGTGGTTGGGGCCCCTCAGGTTCTGATTTTGTGGCTGGGGCCCTTCAGGGTCTGATTTTGTGGGTGGGGCCCATCAGGGTCCGATTTTGTGGCCGGGGCCCCTTACGGTCTGATTTTGTGACTGAGGCCCCTCTGGATTCGATTTTGTGGCCGGGGTGTCTCAGGGTCCGATTTTGTGGGTGGGGCCCCTCAGCGACCGATTTTGAGGGTGGGGCCCCTCAGGGTCTAATTTGGTGGGCGGGGCCCCTCAGGGTCCGATTTTGTGGCTGGGGTCCTTCAGGGTCTGATTTTGTGGGTGGGGCCCCTCAGGGTCCGATTTTGTGGCCGGTGCCTCTTAGGGTCTGATTTTGTGACTGAGGCCCCTCTGGGTTCGATTTTGTGGCCGAGGTCTCTCAGGGTCCGATTTTGTGGGTGGGGCCCCTCAGGGTCTGGATTTGTGGTTGGGGCCCATCAGGGTCCGATTTTGTGGGTGGGGCCCCTCAGGGTCCGATTTTGTGGTTGGGGCCCCTCATGGTCTGATTTTGTGGCTGTGGACCCTCAGGGTCTGATTTTGTGTGTGGGGCCCCTCAGGGTCTAATTTTGTGGGTGGGGCCCCTCAGGGTCCAATTTTGTGGCTGGGGTCCCTCAGGGTCTGATTTTGTGGGTGGGGCCCCTCAGGGTCCGCTTTTGTGGCCGGGGCCCCTTAGGGTCTGATTTTGTGACTGAGGCCCCTCTGGGTTCGATTTTGTGGCCGGGGTCTCTCAGGGTCCGATTTTGTGGGTGGGGCCCCTCAGCGACCAATTTTGAGGGTGGGGCCCCTCAGGGTCTAATTTGGTGGGCGGGGCCCCTCAGGGTCCAATTTTGTGGGTGGGGTCCCTCATGGTCTGATTTTGTGGGTGGGGCCCCTCAGGTTCTGATTTTGTGGTTGGGGCCCCTCAGGTTCTGATTTTGTGGCTGGGGCCCCTCAGGGTCTGATTTTGTGGGTGGGGCCCAACAGGGTCCGATTTTGTGGCCGGGGCCCCTTAGGGTCTGATTTTGTGACTGAGGCCCCTCTGGATTCGATTTTGTGGCCGGGGTTTCTCAGGGTCCAATTTTGTGGGTGGGGCCCCTCAGCGACCGATTTTGAGGGTGGGGCCCCTCAGGGTCTAATTTGGTGGGCGGGGCCCCTCAGGGTTCGATTTTGTGGGTGGGGTCCCTCATGGTCTGATTTTGTGGGTGGGGCCCCTCAGGTTCTGATTTTGTGGTTGGGACCCCTCAGGTTCTGATTTTGTGGGTGGGGCCCCTCAGGGTCCGATTTTTTTGACTGGGGCCCCTCAGGGTCTGATTTTGTGGTTGGGGCCCCTCAGGGTCCGATTTTGTGGCCGGGGTCTCTCAGGGTCCGATTTTGTGGCCGGGTCCCCTCAGGGTCTGGATTTGTGGGTGGGGCCCATCAGCGACCGATTTTGAGGGTGGGGCCCCTCAGGGTCTAATTTGGTGGGCGGGGCCCCTCAGTGTCCGATTTTGTGGGTGGGGTCCCAAATGGTCTGATTTTGTGGGTGGGGCCCCTCAGGTTCTGATTTTGTGGCTGGGGCCCCTCAGAGTCCAATTTTGTGGCTGGGGCCCCTCAGGGTCTGATTTTGTGGCTAGGGCCCCTCAGGGTCTGATTTTGAGGGTGGGGCCCCTCAGGGTCTAATTTGGTGGGCGGGGCCCCTCAGGGTCTGATTTTGTGGGTGGGGCCCCTCAGGGTCCGATTTCGTGACCTGGGCCCCTTAGGGTCTGATTTTGTGACTGGGGCCCCTCTGGGTTCGATTTTGTGGCCGTGGTCTCTCGGGGTCCGATTTTGTGGGTGGGGCCCCTCAGGGTCTTATTTTGCGGCTGGGGCCCCTCAGGGTCTGATTTTGTGGGTGGGGCCCCTCAGGGTCTGATTTTGTGACCGGGGCCCCTCAGGGTCTGATTTTGTGGTTGGGGCCCCTGAGGGTCCTATTTTGTGACTGGGGCCCCTCTAGGTTCGATTTTGTGGCCGGGGTCTCTCAGGGTCCGATTTTGTGGTTGGGGCCCCTTAGGGTCTGATTTTGTGGGTGGAGCCCCCTGGGTCCATTTTGGTGGGCGGGGGCCACTCTGGGTCCGATTTAGTGGGCGGTGCCCCTCATGGTCCGATTTGGTGGGCGGGGGCCACTCTGGGTCCGATTTGGTGGGCGGGGCCCCCCTGGGTCCGATTTGGTGGGGGCGGGGCCCCTCTGGGTCCGATTTGGTGGGCGGAGCCCTTCAGGGTCCGATTTGGTGGGTGGGGTCAATCTGGGTCCGATTTGATGGGCGGGGCTCCTCGGGGTTCGATTTGGTGGGCGGGGTCAATCTGGGTCCGATTTGGTGGGCGGGGCTCCTCAGGTTCTGATTTGGTGGGCGGGGCCCCTCAGGGTCCGATTTGGTGGGCGGGGCCCCTCTGGGTCCGATTTGGTGGGCAGGGCCACTCTGGGTCCGATTTGATGGGCGGGGCCCTTCAGGGTCCGATTTGGTGGGCGGGGTCCCTCTGGGTCCGATTTGGTGGGCGGGGCTTCTCAGGGTCTGATTTGGTGGGCGGGGCTCCTCAGGGTCCGATTTGGTGGGCGGGGCCACTCGGAGTCTGATTTGGTGGGCGGGGCCCCTCAGGATCCGATTTGGTGGGCTGTGCTACTCTGGGTCTGATTTTTTGAGCGGGGCCACACTGGGTCCGATTTGGAGGCCGGGGTGGCTCAGCCTCCGATTTGGAGGCCGGGGTGGCTCAGCCTCCGATTTGGAGGCCGGGTTGGTTCAGCCTCCGATTTGGAGGCCGGGGTGGCTCAGCCTCCGATTTGGAGGCCGGGGTCAATCAGCTTTCGATTTGGCGCGCCGGCCCTTTAAGACTCATTTCGGTGCGCTGGCCCTTTAAGAATCACTGAGGCACGTCGGCCCTTTAAGAGCCAGGGTGGCTCACTGGGCTTCTAAATCCACTTTGTCGCACATTCTATCTCAGGGGCATGTGTCATGTGATGAAGCTAGATTTGCATTTGTGCTGTGGGTTTCACTTTAAGAGCTGATATTATGTGGCAGAAGCTCTGTCCTTGGGATGTCATGTGACGTTCGTAGGCGTTGGCATAGTAACTGGGTCTGCCTGCGCATATCAATGAGCTCAACTGCCTCATGGCACGTTTTGCCATTACCCATTGAAAAGCATTGGAGACAGTGCATTCCAATGACGGGAAAAAAAAATTTCAAACGCAAATTGCGCAAAAACTACAAATCCGATCGACACGAAAAATACTTAGCACACCTCTCGTGGACGCTGGCTTCGAAACAACACCTCAACGGCGTCTGTACGTGTAGCGGTTCGGGCTGTATTAATTGCGGAAATCAACTTAATAATAATAATAATAAGAAGAAGAAGAATAAGTTAGCAGCGTTCGGATTACAATATAGTGGTTTTTTTCAAACCACTATAACTAGATGTGTATTTCCTGAAGGAAGTACAGATAGTGGTTTGAAATGGTGCCCGGGCTGCCCCTTTAAGAGAGACTTGCCTGCTGCCCCTGCAAGACTTTCAACTTAGGATACGATTTAACTGTGGGTGCCTCTCAGGGGCCACTTTGGCCTCATGGTCTGATTTTGTGGGTGGGGCCCCTCAGGGCCTGATTTTGTGGGTGGGGCCCCTCAGGGTCCGATTTTTTTGGGTGGGGCCTCTCAGGGTCCGATTTTGTGGCCGGGGCCACTCAGGGTCCGATTTGATGGCCGGGGCCCCTCAGGGTCCGATTTGGTGGCCGGGGCCCCTCAGGGTCTGATTTGGTGGGTGGGGCCCCTCAAGGTCCGATTTTGTGGCTGGGGCCCCTCAGGGTCCGATTTTGTGGCCGGGGCCAATCAGGATCCGATTTTTGTGGCCGGAACCCCTCAGGGTCCAATTTTGCAGGTGGGGCCCCTCAGGGTCCGATTTTGTGGTCGGGGCCCGTCAGGGTCTGATTTTGTGGGTGGGACCTCTCAGGGTCCAATTTGGTGGGCGGGGCCCCTCAGGGTCCAATTTGGTGGGCAGGTCCCCTCAGGGTCCGATTTTGTGGGTTGGGCCCCTCAGGGTCCGATTTTGTGGCCGGGGCCCCTCAGGGTCCGATTTTATGTCAGGGGCCCCTCAGGGTCTGATTTTGTGGTTGGGTCCCCTCAGGGTCCGATTTTGTGGTTGGGGCCCCTCAGGGTCCGACTTTGTGGCCGCGACCCCTCAGGGTCTGATTTTGTGGCCACGGCCCCTCAGGGTCCGATTTTGTGGCAGGGGCCCCTCTGGGTCCGATTTTGTGGGTGGGGCCCCTCTGGGTCCAATTTGGTGGGCGGGACCACTCTGGGTCCAATTTGGTGGGCGGGGCCTCTCAGGGTCCGTTTTTGTGGTTGGGTCCCCTCAGGGTCCGATTTTGTGGTTGGGGCTCCTCAGGGTCCGATTTTGTGGCCGGGGCCTATCAGGGTCCAATTTTGTGACTGGGGCCCATCAGGGTCCGATTTTGTGGCCGGGGCATATCAGGGTCCAATTTTGTGACTGGGGCCCATCAGGGTCCGATTTTGTGGCCGCGGCCCCTCAGGGTCTGATTTTGTGGCAGGGGCCCCTTTGGGTCTGATTTTGTGGGCGGAGCCCCTCTGGGTCCAATTTGGTGGGCGTGACCACTCTGGGTCCAATTTGGTGGGCGGGACCACTCTGGGTCCGATTTGGTGGGCGGTGCCTCTCAGGGTCCGATTTGGTTGGGCGGGGCCCCACAGGGTCCGATTTGGTGGGCGGGGCCACTCTGGGTAAGATTTGGAGGCTGGGGTCGCTCAGCCTCCAATTTGGAGGCCGGGGTCGTTGAGCTTCCGATTTGGAGGCCGAGGTCAAAAAGCCTCTGATTTGGAGGCCGGGGTCGATGAGACTCCGATTTGGAGGCCGGGGTGGCTCAGCCTCCGATTTGGAGGCCGGGGTGGCTCAGCCACCGATTTGGAGGCTGGGGTCGATCAGCCTCCGATTTGGAGGCCGGGGTCGATCAGCCTCCGATTTGGAGGCCGGGGTGGCTCAGCCTCCGATTTGGAGGTCGGGGTGGCTCAGCCTCCGATTTGGAGGCCGGGGTGGCTCAGCCTCCGATTTGGTGGCCGGGGTGGCTCAGCCTCCGATTTGGAGGCCGGGGTGGCTCAGCCTCCGATTTGGAGGCCGGGGTGGATCAGCCTCCGATTTGGAGGCCGGGGTGGATCAGCCTCCGATTTGGAGGCCGGGGTGGATCAGCCTCCGATTTGGAGGCCGGGGTGGCTCAGCCTCCGATTTGGAGGCCGGGGTGGCTCAGCCTCCGATTTGGAGGCCGGGGTGGCTCAGCCTCCGATTTGGAGGCCGGGGTGGCTCAGCCTCCGATTTGGAGGCCGGGGTGGATCAGCCTCCGATTTGGAGGCCGGGGTGGATCAGCCTCCGATTTGGAGGCCGGGGTGGATCAGCCTCCGATTTGGAGGCCGGGGTGGATCAGCCTCCGATTTGGAGGCCGGGGTGGATCAGCCTCCGATTTGGAGGCCGGGGTGGCTCAGCCTCCGATTTGGAGGCCGGGGTGGATCAGCCTCCGATTTGGAGGCCGGGGTGGCTCAGCCTCCTATTTGGAGGCCGGGGTGGCTCAGCCTCTGATTTGGAGGCCGGGGTGGCTCAGTCTCCGATTTGGTGTGTCGGCCCTTTAAGACTCATTTGGGTGCGCTGGCCCTTTAACAATCACTTAGGCACGTTGGCCCTTTAAGAGCTAGTTTGGCTGACTTGGCTTCTTTTAAATCCACTTTTGCGCACACATTCTCTCTCAGGGGCATGTGTCATGTGATGAAGCTAGATTTGCATTTGTGCTGTGGGTTTCGCTTTAAGAGCTGATATTATGTGGCAGATGCTCTGTGCTGGGGTTCAAGTGAAGTTCGTAGGCGTTGGCATAGTAACTGGGTCTGCCTGCGCATATCAATGAGCTCAACTGTCATTTCAATCGCCTCAGGGCACGTTTTGCCATTTCCTATTGAAAAGCATTGGAGACAGTGCATTCCAATGACGGGAAAAAAAATTTTCAAACGCAAATTGCGCAAAAACTACAAATCCGATCGACACGAAAAATACTTAGCACACCTCTCATGGACGCTGGCTTCGAAACGACACCTCAACGGAGTCTGTGCGTGTAGCGGTTCGGGCCGCATTAATTGCGGAAATCAACTTAATAAGAAGAAGAATAAGTTAGCAGCGTTCGGATTACAATATAGTGGTTTTTTCAAACCACTATAACTAGATGTGTATTTCCTGAAGGAAGTACAGATAGTGGTTTGAAATGGTGCCCGGGCTGCCCCTTTAAGAGAGACTTGCCTGCTGCCCCTGCAAGACTTTCAAGTCAGGATACGATTTAACTGTGGGTGCCTCTCAGGGGCCACTTTGGCCTCAGGGTCTGATTTTGTGGGTGGGGCCCCTCAGGGCCTGATTTTGTGGGTGGGGCCCCTCAGGGTCCGATTTTGTGGCCGGGGCCACTCAGGGTCCGATTTTGTGGCCGGGGCCACTCAGGGTCCGATTTGGTGGCCGGGGCCCCTCAGGGTCCGATTTGGTGGCCGGGGACCCTCAGGGTCTGATTTGGTGGGTGGGGCCCCTCAAGGTCCGATTTAGTGGCTGGGGCCCCTCAGGATCCGATTTTTGTGGCCGGAACTCCTCAGGGTCCAATTTTGTGGGTGGGGCCCCTCAGGGTCCGATTTTGTGGCTGGGGCCCCTCAGGGTCCGATTTGGTGGGTGGGGCCCCTCAGGGTCCAATTTGGTTTCCAGGGCCCCTCAGGGTCCAATTTGGTGGGTTGGGCCCCTCAGGGTCCGATTTTGTGGCTGGGGCCCCTCAGGGTCCGATTTAGTGTCAGGGGCCCCTCAGGGTCCGATTTTGTGGTTGGGGCCCCACAGGGTCCAATTTGGTGGGCGGGGCCCCTCAGGGTCCTATTTGGTGGGCAGGGCCTCTCTGGGTCTGATTTGGTGGGTGGGGCCACTGTGGGTAAGATTTGGAGGCTGGGGTCGCTCAGCCTCCAATTTGGAGGCCGGGGTCGTTGAGCTTCCGATTTGGAGGCCGAGGTCAAAGAGCCTCAGATTTGGAGGCAGGGGTCGATGAGCTTCCGATTTGTAGGCCGGGGTCGATGAGCCTCCGATTTGGAGGCCGGGGTGGCTCAGCCTCCGATTTGGAGGCCGGGGTGCCTCAGCCTCCGATTTGGAGGCCGGGGTGCCTCAGCCTCCGATTTGGAGGCCGGGGTGCCTCAGCCTCCGATTTGGAGGCCGGGGTGCCTCAACCTCCGATTTGGAGGCCGGGGTGACTCAGCCTCCGATCTGGAGGCCGGGGTGGCTCAGCCTCCGATTTGGAGAACGGTGTGGCTCAGCCTCCGATTTGGAGGCCGGGGTGGCTCAGCCTCCGATTTGGAGGCCGGGGTGGCTCAGCCTCCGATTTGGAGGCCGGGGTGGCTCAGCCTCCGATTTGGAGGCCGGGGTGGCTCAGCCTCCGATTTGGAGGCCGGGGTGGCTCAGCCTCCGATTTGGAGGCCGGGGTGGCTCAGCCTCCTATTTGGAGGCCGGGGTCGATCAGCCTCTGATTTGGAGGCCGGGGTCGATCAGCCTCCGATTTGGAGGCCGGGGTCGATCAGCCTCCGATTTGGAGGCCGGGGTCGATCAGCCTCCGATTTGGAGGCCGGGGTGCCTCAGCCTCCGATTTGGAGGCCGGAGTGCCTCAGCCTCCGATTTGGAGGCCGGGGTGGCTCAGCCTCCTATTTGGAGGCCGGGGTGCCTCAGCCTCCGATTTGGAGGCCGGGGTGGCTCAGCCTCCGATTTGGAGGCCGGGGTGGCTCAGCCTCCGATTTGGAGGCCGGGGTGGCTCAGCCTCCGATTTGGAGAACGTGGTCGATCAGCCTCCGATTTGGAGGCCGGGGTGGCTCAGCCTCTGATTTGGAGGCCGGGGTCGATCAGCCTCCGATTTGGAGGCCGGGTTGGCTCAGCCTCCGATTTGGAGGCAGGGGTGGCTCAGTCTCTGATTTGGTGTGTCGGCCCTTTAAGACTCATTTGGGTGCGCTGGCCCTTTAACAATCACTTTGGCGTGTTGACTCTTTAAGAGCTAGTTTGGCTGACTGGGCTTCTTTTAAATCCACTTTGGCGCACACATTCTCTCTCAGGGGCATGTGTCATGTGATGAAGCTAGATTTGCATTTGTGCTGTGGGTTTCGCTTTAAGAGCTGATATTAGTGGCAGAGGCTCTGTGCTGGGGTTCAAGTGAAGTTCGTAGGCGTTGGCATAGTAACTGGGTCTGCCTGCGCATATAAATGAGCTCAACTGCCATTTCAATCGCCTCAGGGCACGTTTTGCCATTTCCTATTGAAAAGCATTGGAGACAGTGCATTCCATTGACGGGAAAAAAAAATTTCAAACGCAAATTGCGCAAAAACTACAAATCCAATCGACACGAAAAATACTTAGCACACCTCTCGTGGACGCTGGCTTCGAAACAACACCTCAACGGCGTCTGTGCGTGTAGCGGTTCGGGCTGTATTAATTGCGGAAATCAACTTAATAATAATAAGAAGAAGAAGAATAAGTTAGCAGCGTTCGGATTACAATATAGTGGTTTTTTCAAACCACTATAACTAGATGTGTATTTCCTGAAGGAAGTACAGATAATGGTTTGAAATGGTGCCCGGGCTGCCCCTTTAAGAGAGACTTGCCTGCTGCCCCTGCAAGACTTTCAACTCAGGATACGATTTAACTGTGGGTGCCTCTCAGGGGCCACTTTGGCCTCATGGTCTGATTTTGTGGGTGGGGCCCCTCAGGGCCTGATTTTGTGGGTGGGGCCCCTCAGGGTCCGATTTTGTGGTTGGGTCCCCTCAGGGTCCGATTTTGTGGTTGGGTCCCCTCAGGGTCCGATTTTGTGGCCGCGGCCCCTCAGGGTCCGATTTTGTGGCCGGGGCCCCTCTGGGTCCGTTTTTGTGGCAGGGGCCCCTCTGGGTCCGATTTTGTGGGTGGGGCCCCTCTGGGTCCAATTTGGTGGGCGGGACCACTCTGGGTCCAATTTGGTGGGTGGGGCCTCTCAGGGTCCGATTTTGTGGTTGGGTCCCCTCAGGGTCCGATTTTGTGGTTGGGGCCCCTCAGGGTCCGATTTTGTGACTGGGGCCCATCAGGGTCCGATTTTGTGGCTGCGGCCCCTCAGGGTCTGATTTTGTGGCAGGGGCCCCTCTGGGTCCAATTTGGTGGGCGGAGCTCCTCTGGGTCCAATTTGGTGGGCGGGACCACTCTGGGTCCAATTTGGTGGGCGGGACCACTCTGGGTCCAATTTGGTGGGCGGGACCACTCTGGGTCCGATTTGGTGGGCGGGGCCTCTCAGGGTCTGATTTGGTGGGCGGGGCCCCACAGGGTCCGATTTGGTGGGCGGGGCCACTCTGGGTAAGATTTGGAGGCTGGGGTCGCTCAGCCTCCAATTTGGAGGCCGGGGTCATTGAGCTTCCGATTTGGAGGCCGAGGTCGATGAGCCTCCGATTTGGAGGCCGGGGTCGATGAGCCTCCGATTTGGAGGCCGTGGTCGATGAGCCTCCGATTTGGAGGCCGGGGTGGCTCAGCCTCCGATTTGGAGGCCGGGGTGGCTCAGCCTCCGATTTGGAGGCCGGGGTGGCTCAGCCTCCGATTTGGAGGCCGGGGTGGCTCAGCCTCCGATTTGGAGGCCGGGGTGGCTCAGCCTCCGATTTGGAGGCCGGGGTGGCTCAGCCTCCGATTTGGAGGCCCGGGGTGGCTCAGCCTCCGATTTGGAGGCCCGGGGTGGCTCAGCCTCCGATTTGGAGGCCGGGGTGGCTCAGCCTCCGATTTGGAGGCCGGGGTGGCTCAGCCTCTGATTTGGAGGCCTGGGTCGATCAGCCTCCGATTTGGAGGCCGGGGTGGATCAGGCTCTGATTTGGAGGCCGGGGTGGCTCACTGTCCGATTTGGAGGCCGGGGTGGCTCATTGTCCGATTTGGAGGCCGGGGTGGCTCAGCCTCCGATTTGGAGGCCGGGGTGGCTCAGTCTCCGATTTGGTGTGTCGGCCCCTTAAGACTCATTTGGGTGCACTGGCCCTTTAACAATCACTTTGGCGCGTTGGCCCTTTAAGAGCTAGTTTGGCTGACTGGGCTTCTTTTAAATCCACTTTGGCGCACACATTCTCTCTCAGGGGCATGTGTCATGTGATGAAGCTAGATTTGCATTTGTGCTGTGGGTTTCGCTTTAAGAGCTGATATTATGTGGCAGAGGCTCTGTGCTGGGGTTCAAGTGAAATTCGTAGGCGTTGGCATAGTAACTGGGTCTGCCTGCGCATATCAATGAGCTCAACTGTCATTTCAATCGCCTCAGGGCACGTTTTGCCATTTCCTATTGAAAAGCATTGGAGACAATGCATTCCAATGACGGGAATAAAAATTTTCAAACGCAAATTGCGCAAAAACTACAAATCCGATCGACACGAAAAATACTTAGCACACCTCTCATGGACGCTGGCTTCGAAACGACACCTCAACGGAGTCTGTGCGTGTAGCGGTTCGGGCCGCATTAATTGTGGAAATCAACTTAATAATAATAATAAGAAGAAGAATAAGTTAGCAGCGTTCGGATTACAATATAGTGGTTTTTTCAAACCACTATAACTAGATGTGTATTTCCTGAAGGAAGTACAGATAGTGGTTTGAAACGGTGTCCGGGCTGCCCCTTTAAGAGAGACTTGCCTGCTGCCCCTGCAAGACTTTCAACTCAGGATCCGTTTTAAGTGTGGGTGCCTCTCAGGGGCCACTTTGGCCTCAGGGTCTGATTTGGTGGGTGGGGCCCCTCAGGATCCGATTCGGTGGCCTGGGCTCCTCAGGGTTTTTATTGGTGGCCGGGATGCCTCAGGGTCCAGTTTTGTGGGTGGGGCCCCTCATGGTCTGATTTTGTGGGTGGGGCCCCTCAGGGTCCGATTTTGTGGGTGGGGCCCCTTATGGTCCGATTTTGTGGGTGGGGCCTCTCAGGGTCCGATTTTGTGGTCGGGGCCCCTCAGGGTCTGATTTTGTGGCCAGGGCCCCTCAGGGTCCGATTTTGTGGCCGGGACCCCTCAAGGTCCGATTTTGTGGCCGGGGCCCTTCAGGGTCCGATTTTGCGGGTAGGGCCCCTCAGGGTCCGATTTTGCGGGTGGGGCCCCTCAGGGTCCGATTTTGCAGGTGGGGCCCCTCAGGGTCCGATTTTGTGGCCGGGGCCCCTCAGGGTCCGATTTTGTGGCTGGCGCCCCTCAGGGTCCGGTTTTGTGGGTGGGGCCCCTCAGGGTCCGATTTTGTGACCGGGGCACCTCAGGGTCTGATTTTGTGGTTGGGGCCCCTCAGGGTCCTATTTTGTGACTGGGGCTCCTCTAGGTTCGATTTTGTGGCTGGGGTCTCTCAGGGTCCGATTTTGTGGTTGGGGCCCCTCAGGGTCTGATTTTGTGGCCGGGCCCACTCAGGGTCCGATCTGGTGGGCGGGGCCACTCGGAGTCTGATTTTGTGGGTGGAGCCCCCTGGCTCCATTTTGGTGGGCGGGGCCACTCTGGGTCCGATTTTTGAGCGGGGCCACACTGGGTCTGATTTGGAGGCCAGGGTGGCTCAGCCTCCGATTTGGAGGCTGGGGTGGTTCAGCCTCCGATTTGGACGCCGGTGTGGCTCAGCCTCCGATTTAGAGGCCGGGGTCACTCAGCTTTCGATTTGGCACGCTGGCCCTTTAAAACTCATTTCGGTGCGCCGGCCCTTTAAGAATCACTTTGGCACGTCGGCCCTTTAAGAGCTGGGCTTCTAAATCCACTTTGGCGCACATTCTCTCTCAGGGGCATGCGTCATGTGATGAAGCTAGATTTGCATTTGTGCTGTGGGTTTTGCTTTAAGAGCTGATATTATGTGGCAGAAGCTCTGTCCTTGGGGCGTCATGTGACGTTCGTAGGCGTTGGCATAGTAACTGGGTGTGCCTGCGCATATCAATGAGCTTAACTGCTATTTCAATCGCCTCAAGGCACGTTTTGCCATTTCCCATTGAAAAGCATTGGAGACAGTGCATTCCAATGACGGGAGAAAAAATTTTCAAACGCAAATTGCGCAAAAACTACAAATCCGATCGACACGAAAAATACTTAGCACGCCTCTCGTGGACGCTGGCTTCGAAACGACATCTCAACGGAGTCTGTGCGTGTAGCGGTTCGGGCCGCATTAATTGCGGAAATCAACTGGAAAGTAAGAAGAAGAACTAGATGTGTATTTCCTGTGTTAAGGGGAAAATATATGGCATATGAATATATACAAGAATCAAAACTGTAACACTATATGGACGCTTTGCTGAATATTTCTGATCTTCTGGGATCATGTTGCTTTAAGATATTTCTGATTTTCTGCTGAATTGTTTCTGTGGATGACCCACCTAGGCTTCATGTAATACCGCAATACTGGGTGGACTAGGGTGGATCGGGCTAAAGAACAATACTTATGTACACGGTGATTGTGTAACATATGGGAATAGTAAACGGTAACTTAGGGATGTACATAGTGATTGTGTACCGATATGGGAACAGTAAACAGTACCTTGGAAATGCACTGTTGATGTAACACAATGAGATAGCATAATTTCTGTTATAAAAGCTGCACACTCTGAATTAAAGACAGAGGAGAATCATTTTGACATGATACATTCTGTCTTGTGTATTCTTTTCTCCGTGCACGTAAAATCTCTGCCAGAGATCCAATTGGGCCACAGACAATTAAGATGGCGACACACGCATTCTGTGTGCTATAACATTTGGCGCCCAACGTGGGGCTAGGACGAAAGTTCGAACCTGACCAGCCGCAAAGAAGACCTCCAATCTTGGACCGGACCACTCGAGGGTGGAGATGTGCACCTCCTACTAGGTAAGAAAATTATTCATCTTACCTATAACCCTCCAGTGTTTCCATGCTGAGATGAAGGTCAGTCGGCTGTCAGGTTCGGACATAGTGACCAATCTACAAGTCCTAGCACCAAAAACCCACCCTGGTCACGATTTCCTTAATTGTCTGCCTTATCTGCTTTGCTTCTCTGATTTGCTGTTTTGGTTGTTTGCATACGTGATTGTTACGTCAGCCAGCCTGAAAAGGAAAAAAAAAAAATATATAGATAGGGAGACGTACTGAGCAAATTCACTGTCACTCTGGTTCCGGTCCTGCTCTCGGCTTGACCGATGATCGCAGAAGTCTCAACTGTGTCTCTCCCAGTGGGCAAGTGGGAGTATGGGCTTGATTACTCTGAGTGATTTTCCAACCTCTAAGTGGTTGGTGACTTCTTGCGGGGTTCCCACCG
Source organism: Dendrobates tinctorius (assembly GCF_039654945.1). Lineage (NCBI taxonomy): Eukaryota > Metazoa > Chordata > Amphibia > Anura > Dendrobatidae > Dendrobates > Dendrobates tinctorius. The sequence continues at coordinate 672,875 of NW_027361755.1, forward strand.
GACATCACCTGGCTAAGGTGATGGTGTTTTAGCTGCAGCATAGGTTCATAAGTTATACGGGTGGAAGGGTAATTTCAATTACCATGTTGATGTGACTGAGTGATTGCTCTCTCCCTGAAAAGTATGGTTTGCCCAGGTGTAGATTATTCACCTCTACAAATCAGGCTGGCATATGGATAGGTGAATTGTAAATTGTTTTGGTGTCAAGGATTCGCAGTATTTGATGTCAGTACCAGTTTTAAATTCATTGTCTTTTGTAGTGTGTATGATTTGCCGGCAGGAGGCGTACTAGCATGAGGTTAACATTTTTGAATGCATTTTATGTGTGTATACATATATATATGTTGTGAAATTAGAGAATTAGTTAAACTAGTTTTGTTCTGCATACTATAATTATAAGGTTAGTTGTTAAAATTTGTTCAGGTAGAAAGAGAATTACTTGAATGGTAATTGCTTCGATTTGTACAGATATCTCTGTGAGATCCGAGGTCTATTGTTACTTTTTAGTTATTGTTTTACTAATGTCACTACATTTCTCTATGAGATGGTTTTCTTTGAAATGTTTTAGAGCGAAAGTTTGAGGAAACAGAAATGTTAACAATTTATTAGGTATTTTTTGACTACGCAGTTTCTGGATACACAAGATCTGTGAAATACTCTGGTGTTAGTTGTTGGTTAATTTTCTATATTACTGTGTTCAAGATAGCTAGACATCACTATGTTCACTGAAGACCCCTTTACTCGGATATAAGGAGTACATACAGCTTTTACAGTCACATATCCAACTGTTCATAACCCCGTGAGAATTTATTTCAAGACGCACACATACATATGTTTTTTAGATATACTCAGAATTCAGATCATAGAATGGGTGGGAGCAGTCAGTCGATATCTATAAGACAGATATGACCCATAGTGGAGTGAGAAAGAAAATGTACGTTAAGAAACCCTCCGATCACGAGGGGAGGAGCATTAGATAAGAAGGGATAGAAGAATGTGTTAATGAGTAGAGAGCAGCGTCCCAGCCTCAGGTATTATGAGGTGTTACAGGACCCTGAAGCATTTTATAAGATGGCAGAGGAAGTTAGGAAAAAAGGCATGAGGAGAAGAATATAACAAGATTGCTGAATTTTGTGCAAAACAAATATTTACACAGGAAGATGTCAGTTGCAATATCTGCATTACATTCATTTATACTTCAATATACATTCCCGATGACTGGACATGTGCCAGCTGTCAAACGCAGAATGCAGAATATCATGAGACTTGTTCTGACTGTCAGATGACCAATTCAAGTAGTTTACCCTCTGTCCAACTATTTATATAGAAGGCACGCCTCATGCTACATCCTGTCCAGCATCCATTACAGTTTTATTAATGTAGTTTATGAAAAGAATAATGAAGAAAAAGATGAATATGACATGGATGTATATAATTAAAGAGAACAGGAGAAGACAGGAAATAAATAGCTCAGACTGATAATCTACAGTATTTATGGTTATATGGTGGGGGGACATAATCATAATCATCATCATCATCATCATCTTTTAAGCCTCAAAGCTCATACTTTTGTACACAATCTACTCCATACAAGGACTCCAAGAAATACCAGGAGACAGATACCCTAGTAAGCAGCTTGCCAGACCCCCATATTCCAGGATGTCATGCAGGGAAAAGGAGAACCTGTGGATAATTTCTTCCACCAATGTAACAAAAAGATTCTGGATCTCAGATTTGAAATGCAAATTAGTTCCCAGTTGGAAGAAGCTTGACACCCACCAACATCGAGCTCCAGATTTTAATAGGGTATTGGCATACTGATTCCACAACCCATGAAAGTACATATACTATTACAGCCCCCCCACAAAAATACAATGGAGAAACAACATCTCTCACCCAGACAGAGGTTGAAGATACTCCGCTCAAATTTCTGGTGGGTCCCGATGCAATCAGAAGAGTAATCAGGGATATTGATCTACTCGCCGAAGAAGTATGTAGTCTTTTCTTTTTTACAGGACACATCTGTAGATCATGTGGGCGTTGAACTAATGGCACTGATCCCAGACTCAATATTGGAATATTGGCAAGCTGAAAATCCAGTTTGTAAAGGTGGGGCCGAAGCCAGTAGCTTTGCTGCCAAGGAAATTGCAATTTTCACCCTCCATTTCATAATTTGTAATTATTTTTATCAAGTAATAGATGATACATAACTTGTGTGCTGTCAATGAAGTTATAGTACTGGACACATCTATGGTCCCAAACCCACACACTATGTTTTTATCAATTCTATTTATTTTTCTATGGTTTACGGTGATTGACCTGGCCAATGCTTTCTTCAGTTTATTTCTACATGCTGCAAGCCACTACCTGTTTGTTTTCACACATGAGGGCCAGCAATATACTTGGACTATGATGCCTCAAGGGGCACAGTATAGCCTCTCTATGTTCACCTGAGCCATGACCATGGTCCTGGAGCCCAGGAAGAAGACACATTCCATTGTTATTTTTTTACAATATATATATATGGATGACCTCTTCCCCTGACTGAAGACAGCCAAGCCAATACTGCTTTTCTATATATGCAATTTTTTATAACTATTTTAAGGTTAACCAAAGAAGGCATCAATGGGTTTTATATGCTAAATTGCAATCACATTTTCACAGCTCTAGGACTGCCAGGCTATACCGAACTGTTTTGTCTGTTTGTCATGAAGAAGCCTGACCATGTAAATGGAGTCCTAACACAGCTTCACGGAGGAAGACAATGCCCTCCTGGCTTCTACTCTCCAAGACTTGACCCAGTGGCTCGTGGAGTCCCAACCTGCATGAGAACCGTGTTTGCAACCCACCTGTGCTGGACAAAGCTTCTGATATTTTTATGGGTCAGCAGTTGAAGATCCTGGCCCAAAGCACCTGTCTGCAATGCCCTACTCTGCTCCCAGACAACGTCACCATCTCCAGATGTGCTGTCCATAATCCAGCTACTCTCCTACCTCTGCCAAAGGGGGGAGGAAGATGGAGGATGAAAACCACATCTCTGATACATTAGTGGAAGAGGTAGTCGACTCTGAAATGGCTGAACGCGATTGTCTTGCTGTCATGAGGCAAGAGAACACCTGGAAGATCCTGACCTGACGCTCTTTCTGGATAGACCAAGGTATGCAGACCAAGAAGGCCGTTCGCACACTGGTATAGCAGTAGCCACAGAAGTAACTTGCTGCCAGCAAAACCACTGCCTACACCCAAAGGCAGGACCGCAGGCCTTGACAGAAGCATACGAGAGGTCCACTCAACATGAAGCTGTCAAGATCAATCTGGAGGGAAAGAGACTCCATCACGGCTAACGGAAAGCCGGTCAGACACCACAAAGCCATACAAGAATTAATGGAGTCCTTGTTGATGCCAGGAAGAGTTTCGGTGGTAAAAGTAAAAGCACACACACTGGAGACACTTCAAGGGAAGCAGTGGGCAACAGACTAGCTGAAGTAACAGCAAAAGAAGCAGCAGTAATACCGGTTGACACGGAAACAGAGGAAAAGGGATAACCCTGGAAAACGATGTTCTGACACTCCAGAAACAAGTATCCAAGGAAGAAAAGAAGAAATGGACCTAAGATGAAGTTATACAGGATGAAATGCGCCTAAGGATGAACAAGGAAAATTTAAGGCCTCGAACAAAACTTGATATATACTTGATGCTATACAGGAAACAGGGGAGTCATAGCATAAGAGTTTAGTCTTTCCCTTGGGTCACATATACGCACAAATACACACACATAATAGCAGGTCCAACAAAACTCAGCCCTATAAGATCCTACTTGTAAATATTCACAGTTTAGGATTATATTTTGTTCTTTATAATTGCCTAAATGTAGACTAAGTTTAAAAAACATGTGACTAAAATGCATTTTCGAGTCTTTTCATCCATCCCAGATCCTGAGACATAGGAGCCCACCAGATCCTGCCCGGTGGCTGAGTCCTCATCACCAAGAGGTTCAACAGACGTACCCTTGAACCTAGAGATGACAGCCTGTTCCAAGTCCTGTCAACTATCGCAGCAGTCCATGGGTCCACGTTTCCCACTGCAAGGAGATGCCGGATCCAGAGTCCAGTAGCGGCTGCCACTCTTCATCCATCTGGCACTTATTCTTTTCCTAGCTCAAGGGGTAGTCAGTCACCAAGGGGTAGTCACTCATGAGAAGGGCATACTGACTTTCTGGTATAATGTTTCCACCCCAAGAGTAACATATCAACTTGACTACTGTCCCACAATAAGAATGTCCAGGCCCCATGGTACAGTTTGACATCTGGTTAAGTGCACAATTCATCTGTGTCACTACTGTTGAAACGGGAAGGTTCAAACTGTGAGGACTGGTCACTTGTTGGGTGGCACACTGGTGAAAGTGACTGGAGACATCAACCAGTCCAGGCCCTACAGCGAAGGGACAAATGGGGAATAAGCCTATTCAGTCGCATGACCCTGTCCAAAGCCCATTTTAAGGGTCAGAGTGGCCTTCCAGATTCAATACTCCCCGTCACTGCCGCTCACTGCCCAAGGAGGGATGCATAGTTCTGTACCTCACCATTGAGAACCCCTCAGAGAATGAGCAAGGGTTATATGTACTAGGCTCAAGTACTAAACTTTTGGAGGGAAAATGGTGACACAAAAGGTAAATTTTGGCTAAGAAGTATAGATATTAGTGGGGGCACACAGGGAGCACCTGACAAATTCAAAGTCGAGAACAAGACAATAGTTGTGTTTAAACCCACCATCCCCGTAAATAAGAATGCAAAGTGGATAAACTATTTATACAATAATCAACAACAGTTTATAAAATACACTGGGGATGCCATTAAGGCAATTATTGACCCATTAAGTTTGCAATAGTTATTTTATGTCCTTTGATCATATTTTCCTTAATTCTATGCTGCATAGCCCCATGCCTTAAGAAAATGATGACGATGACCATGGAAACTACAGTGATGACCATGCATGCCGATTTTGAAGATCCCCTGTATGAAAGATGTCCCAATGAAAACATGCAAGCACCACCACCGGAATATGCCTGCTTGAAGCAAACCAACGAGGGAAAGTCCAGGATCTGACTTCCTCCTGTGCAAAGTCCGTTAGGAGGGGGTCCATCTACTAGAGATGGGTCGTCTCGTATATACGGTGAAGATTAGTTAGTTAGGTTCCAGCATTGTTGAGATAGGTAGGCCGGGAGGACAGATCGATAGGTTCGACGAGATTAGGATTTTGATTTTGCATATCTCCAAAGGAGGGACTGTTAAGGGGAAAATATATGGCATATGAATATATACAAGAATCAAAACTGTACCACTATATGGACGCTTTGCTGAATATTTCTGATCTTCTGGGATCATGCTGCTTTAAGATATTTCTGATTTTCTGCTGAATTGTTTCTGTGGATGACCCACCTAGGCTTCATGTAATACCGCAATACTGGGTGGACTAGGGTGGATCGGGCTAAAGAACAATACTTATGTACACAGTGATTGTGTAACATATGGGAACAGTAAACGGTAACTTAGAGATGTACATAGTGATTGTGTACCGATATGGGAACAGTAAACAGTACCTTGGAAATGCACTGTTGATGTAACACAATGAGATAGCATAATTTCTGTTATAAAAGCTGCACACTCTGAATTAAAGACAGAGGAGAATCATTTTGACATGATACATTCTGTCTTGTGTATTCTTTTCTCCGTGCACGTAAAATCTCTGCCAGAGATCCAATTCGGCCACAGACAAGATGGCGACACACGCATTCTGTGTGCTATAACACCTGAAGGAAGTACAGATAGTGGTTTGAAATGGTGCCCGGGCTGCCCCTTTAAGAGAGACTTGCCTGCTGCCCCTGCAAGACTTTCAACTCAGGATCCGTTTTAACTGTTGGTGCCTCTCAGGGGCCACTTTGGCCTTTGTGACCCCTCAAGGTCTGATTTGGTGGGTGGGGACCCTCATGATCTGATTTGGTGGCCTGGGCTCCTCAATGATTGAATTGCTGGCCAGGGTCCCTCAGGGTCCGATTTTGTGGGTGTGGCCCCTCAGGGTCCGATTTTTGGGTGGGGCCCCTCAGGGTCCGATTTTGTGGGTGGGGCCCCTCAGGGTCCGATTTTCTGGTTGAGGCCCCTCAGGGTCCGATTTAGTGGGTGGGGCCCCTCAGGGTCCGATTTTGTGGCTGGGGCCCCTCAGGGTCCGATTTTGTGGCCGGGGCCCCTCAGGGTCCGATTTTGTGGCCGGAGCCTCTCAGGGTCCGATTTTGTGGTTGGGGCCCCTCAAGATCCGATTTTGTGGCCGGGGTCCCTCAGGGTCCGATTTTGTGGCCGGGGCCCCTCAGGGTCCAATTTTGTGGGTGGGGCCCCTCAGGGTCCGATTTTGTGGTTGGGGCCCCTCAGGGTTCGATTTTGTGGTTAGGGCCCCCTCAGGATCCAATTTTGTGACCGAGGCCCTCAGGGTCTGATTTTGTGGGTGGGGCCCCTCAGGGTCCAATTTGGTGGGCTGGGCCACTCTGGGTCTGATTTGGTGGGCGGGGCCACTCTGGGTCCGATTTGGTGGGTGGGGCCACTCTGGGTCCAATTTGGATGCCAGGATGGCTCAGCCTCCTTTTTGTAGGCCAGGGTCTATCAGCCTCCGATTTGGAGCCTTGGGTCACTCAGCTTTCGATTTGGCGCGCTGGCCCTTTAAGACTCATTTTGGTGCGCCGACTCTTTAAGAATCACTTTGGCGCGTCGGCCCTTTAAGAGCCAGGGTGGCTCACTGGGCTTCTAAATCCACTTTGGCGTACATTCTCTCTCAGGGGCATGCGTCATGTGATGAAGCTAGATTTGCATTTGTGCTGTGGGTTTCGCTTTAAGAGCTGATATTATGTGGCAGAAGCTCTCTCCTGGGGGCGTCATGTGATGTTCGTAGGCGTTGGCATAGTAACTGGGTCTGCCTGCACATATCAATGAGCTCAACTGCCATTTCAATCGCCTCAGGGCATGTTTTAAGCTTCCCATTGAAAAGCATTGGAGACAGTGCATTCCAATGACGGGAAAAAAATTTTCAAACGCAAATTGCCCAAAAACTACAAATCCGATCGACACAAAAAATACTTAGCACACCTCTCATGGACGCTGGCTTCGAAACGACACCTCAACGGATTTTGTGCGTGTAGCGGTTCGGGCTTCATTAATTGCGGAAATCAACTGAATAATAAGAAGAATAAGTTAGCAGCGTTCGGATTACAATATAGTGTTTTTTTCAAACCACTATAATAAGTTAGCAGCGTTCGGAATACAATATAGTGTTTTTTTCAAACCACTATAACTAGATGTGTATTTCCTGAAGGAAGTACAGATAGTGGTTTGAAATGCTGCCCGGGCTGCCCCTTTAAGGGAGACTTGCCTGCTGCACCTGCAAGACTTTCAACTCAGGATCCGTTTTAACTGTGGGTGCCTCTCAGGGGCCACTTTGGCCTCAGGGCCCGATTTTGTGGGTGGGGCCCCTCAGGGTCCGATTTTGTGGCCGGGGCACCTCAGGCTCCGATTTGGTGGGTGGGGCCCCTCAGGGTCCGATTTGGTGGCCGGGTCCCCTCAGGGGCTGATTTGGTGGGTGGGGCCCCTCAGGGTCCGATTTTGTTGCCGGGGACCCTCAGGGTCTGATTTGGTGGTTGGGGCCCCTTAGGGTCCGATTTGGTGGGTGGGGCCCCTCAGGGTCCGAATTGGTGAGCGGGTCCCCTCAGGGTCCGATTTGTTGAGTGGGGCCCCTCAGGGTCCGATTTGGTGGGCAGTGGCCATTCTGAGTCAGATTTGGAGGGCGGGGCCCCTCAGGGTTCGATTTTGTGGGTGGGGCCCCTCAGGGTCCGATTTGGCGGGCGGGTCCCCTCAGGGTCCGATTTGGTGGGCGGGGCCCCTCAGGGTCCAATTTTGTGGCCAGGGCCAATCAGGGTCCGTTTTTGTGGTTGGGGCCCTTCAGAATCTGATTTGGTGGGCGGGGCCCCTCAGGGTCCGATTTGGTGGGCAGGGCCACTCAGGGTCCAATTTGGTGGGGGGCCCCTCAGGGTCCGATTTGGTGGGCGGGGCCTCTCAAGGTCCGATTTGGTGGGCGGGGCCCGTCAGGGTCCGATTTGTTGGGTGGGGCCCCTCAGGGTCTGATTTTTTGGGAGGGGCCCCTCAGGGTCCGATTTTGTGGGCGAGGCCCCTCAGGGTCCGATTTGGTGGGCGGGGCCCCTCAGGATCCGAATTGGTGAGTGAGGCCCCTCAGGGTCCGATTTGGTGAGTGGGGCCCCTCAGGGTCCAATTTGGTGGTCGGTGGCCATTCTGGGTCAGATTTGGAGGGCGGGGCCCCTCAGGGTTCGATTTTGTGGGTGAGGACCCTCAGGGTCCGATTTTGTGGGTGGGGCCCCTCAGGGTCTGATTTTGTGGGTGTGGCCCCTCAGGGTCTGATTTTGTGGTCAGGGCCCCTCAGGATCTGATTTTGTGGGTGGGGCCCCTCAGGGTCTGATTTTGTGGGTGGGGCCCCTCAGGGTCTGATTTTGTGGCCGGGGCCCATCAGGGTCTGATTTTGTGGGTGGGGCCCCTCAGGGTTCAATTTGGTGAGCAGGGCCCCTCAGGGTCCGATTTGGTGAGCGGGGCCTCTCAGGGTCCGATTTGGTGAGCCGGGCCCTTAGGAGTTCAATTTGGTGGGCGGGGCCCCTCAGGGTCCGATTTGGTGGGCGGGGCCCCTCAGGGTCCGATTTTGTGGCCGGGGCCCCTCAGGGTCCGAATTGGTGAGCGAGGCCCCTCAGGGTCCGATTTGGTGAGTGGGGCCCCTCAGGGTCCGATTTGGTGGGCGGTGGCCATTCTGGGTCAGATTTGGAGGGCGGGGCCCCTCAGGGTTCGATTTTGTGGGTGGGGCCCCTCAGGGTCCGATTTTGTGGGTGGGGCCCCTCAGGGTCTGATTTTGTGGGTGGGTCCCCTCAGGGTCTGATTTTGTGGCCGGGGCCCCTCAGGGTCTGATTTTGTGGGTGGGGCCCCTCAGGGTCCGATTTTGTGGGTGGGTCCCCTCAGGGTCCGATTTTGTGGCCGGGGCCCATCAGGGTCTGATTTTGTGGGTGGGGCCCCTCAGGGTCCGATTTGGTGAGCGGGGCCCCTCAGGGTCCGATTTGGTGAGCGGGGCCTCTCAGGGTCCGATTTGGTGAGCCGGGCCCTTGAGAGTTCAATTTGGTGGGCGGGGCCCCTCAGGGTCCGATTTGGTGGGCGGGGCCACTCAGGGTCCGGTTTTAGGAAGTTTCGCCCCCAGCAGTTCGCCCCCAGCAGTTCGCCCCCAGCATTTCGCCCCCAGCAGTTCACCCCCAGCAGTTCGCCCCCAGGTACACTTCGCCCCCGAATATTTCACCCCCAGAATTTCGCCCCCAGGTTGTTTCGCCCCCGCACATATCGCCCCCGCACATTTCGCCCCCAGCAGTTCGCCCCCGGATGTTTTGCCCCCGGATGTTTCGCCCCCAGCAGTTCGCCCCCGGATGTTTCGCCCCCAGCAGTTCGCCCCTGGATGTTTCGCCCCCAGCAGTTCGCCCCCGGATGTTTCGCCCCCGGATGATTCACCCCCAGCAGTTCGCCCCCGGATGTTTCGCCCCCAGCAGTTCGCCCCCGGATGTTTCGCCCCCAGCAGTTCGCCCCCAGCAGTTCGCCCCCGGATGTTTCGCCCCCAGCAGTTCGCCCCCAGCAGTTCGCCCCCGGATGTTTCACCCCCAGCAGTTCGCCCCCGGATGTTTCACCCCCGGATGTTTCGCCCCCAGCAGTTCGCCCCCAGATGTTTCGCCCCAGCAGTTCGCCCCCGAATGTTTCATACCCAGCAGTTCACCCCCAGATGTTTTGCCCCCAGCAGTTCGCCCCCGGATGTTTTGTCCCCAGCAGGTCGCCACAGCAGTTCGCCCCCGGATGTTTCGCCCCCTGCTTTTTGCCCCCAGATGTTTCGGCCCCAAATTAGGCAGGGAATTTTGGCCTTGTGTTTTAGCCCTAAGACCGCTTTCACAGTAGCCACTTTCCCAAGTGCTAAGCACTGGAAAATCGCTAAGAAGATTGCCAATTTTGAATATACTACATGGTGGCCCGATTCTAATGTATCGGGTATTCTAGAAGGCACAGCCACGTGGTATGTTGCACAGGTTATGTAGTATATTGGACAGTCCATGTAGTACATTGTACAGGCCACGTAGTATATAGGACAGCCGACGTAGTATTTTGGACAGCGCACGTAGTAAATTGCACAGTCCACATAGTAAATTGCACAGCGCACATAGTAAATTACACAGCGCACATAGTATATTGGCCAGCCAACGTAGTATATTGCACTGGTCACGTAGTATATTGCACTGTCCACGTAGTCTAGAAATGTGGGCACTATATTCGTGTTTAAAAAAAAAATAATAAAGATATACTCACCTCAGCCACGGGCCCTGAAGTCCTCGCGCCTCTCTGCAGTGCTGGCGGTGGCTTCCGGTCTGAGCGTAGGACCTGCGATGATGTCGCGGTCACATGACCGTGACATCATCGCAGGTCCTGGATGGTGTGCATTGGAGAGAGGCGCGGAGGACAGCGCGACGTTGGAGGGGGTGAGAATAACTTTTTTTTTATCATTATTTTTAGCATTACATCTTTTCACTATTGATGCTGCATAGGCACCATCAATAGCGAAAAGTTGGTCACACAGGGTTAATAGCAGCGTTAACGGAGTGCGGTACACCGCGATCCGTTAACGCTGGCATTAACCCTGTGTGAGCGGTCAGCGGTGAGTGCAGGGCAGTGAAGCAGCGGCCATTTTTATGGCAGACTGTGACCGTCGCTGATTGGTCGTGGGCATTTTGCCAAGACCAATCAGCGACTTGGATTTACATGACAGACAGACGCCGCGACCAATGAATATACGATTAAAACGTTACAGACAGAAAGACGAAAATGACCCTTAGACAATTATATAGTAGATAAGTCAATGGCTAGAAAAGCGAGGTGTTGTTTTGGCCAGCTCATTTTATTTTATTACAGGAGCTATTTTTGAGCACTTAGCATTCATCAATAGCCTGTATCTTATGGGTCATTACCGAGAGCGCTCACAAAAGCGCTCTGAAAAATGCCAGTAAAGCACGTGCTTTGGAGTTCTAAAACAGTGGCAGCATAAGGGTGCTTTCACACTTCCGCTACATATGCACTACAGGCCACCCGTTCGCTTCTGTAATGCCGCATTCCGCTAACCTGCAGCGGAACGAAAAGAAGAAAATGCTCTTCTTTTTGTTCTGACACTGATAGCGGAATGCGGCATTACGAAAGCGAACGGGCGTCTGCAGATCGCGGAACCCAGCCGTTCACTTCTATGGGCAATGCAAGCGGAATGCCAGCATTCAGCCAGCATTGCCCTGGGGTCAGCTGGATGTCAGATCCAGAGCGGATCGACCTCTGGCGGCCACAAACACAAGTGTGAAACCACTCTAAAATTACAGTGTGCAAGAGGCCTAAAATCTAAACAATTTTGAACTTTTACCTGACCCAGCACTGACCTGCTTTGTTGCAAGTTTTGTTGCAGATGTAACAAGTAGCATGGTCACATGCCCTGCAAGTTACATTAGACTAGCTTTTATTCCATCTGTACACCAGAATATAGCAGTGTCTGAAATCTCCACAAAGAGAGAAGTGTACTGCCACAAAAAATCAGTCAGCTTCCACAGCAATTCACTTTCTACAACTATGAATTCAGTTCTGTCCAAACGTGGAAGGAGGAAGTTGGTCCATGAGATTCACATTTACTTATTTTCCAAACGAACCGCTGACGATGTTCATTCCATCTGGGTATGTGAAAAACGGTCGACTTGCAAGGGACGTGTTTGGACCAATGAAGAATCTGGCGAAGTTGTGAAAGTAGTCAATCTTCACAATCACGCAGCACAAGCTGCAAGACCTGAAGCAATCCGACTTGTTAATGATGCTGTGACCAGGGCAAGGACAACACAGGAGACACCACAACAGATTCTCACAGACGTCGTTTCAGGAGCCCATTCTAATGTTGCAGCACTTCTCCCAAGGAAAGCATCACTGAAGAGGACAATACGATTAGCAAGGCAACTTAGCAATATCCCAAGGTTACCTCAAACCCTTGATCAACTTGTTATCCCCCTCAAGTTCCAGGAGATCAGTATTGATGGTGTCCAGCAGCAGTTCCTTCTGCATGACTCTGGTAAGCTACTTAACCATTTAACATTGTATTAAAACAATTCCATTATGCATAATTATTGCAAAGTTTATTTTGCACAAATGTGAAAAATGCTACACTATAAGGTGCTGATATAAAATACTATGTGATTTTTGCCTTCAAGGGAAACTTTGAGGGTAATATAATGTAGTGAGGCCTACTGATTCCAACTAGTGTTGGCCGATCACTGGAAAGATAGGATCAGATCGGGCTGATCATACCGAAAGATTGGAATTAATTCAGATCCAATCTCCAGAGCTAGATGTAGATATATATATATATATATATATGCACACTGTACGCCCGAACAGTGTGTGTGTGTATATATATGCATATATGTGGGTGGGTGATGGTGGTCTGGCACTTTTGGAACTTTGAAATGCAATAAAGGATTTGTATAAGACTTCAGCAGCGCGGAGGTCTTCATGGATGCATGTTAAGTACGGGCGGAAGCCAACCCCTACTCTAGCAGCACACTGAGTCCTCAGCAACAATCTCAGTTGAGCCACTCTTCTTCCAGCTTTCTTGCATATATATAATGGCCCCAAGCTGCGCTGTTAAAAAATAAACAAACCCAGTTATTCAACTCCAACTCTCTCTCCGGTGTCCAGCGCTGTCTCCGGCGGTGCAGGGAATTCCGAAATCCCAATGCTATGCATTCTGGGTTGTGCATCACCACCTCTGCACATGTGCCGGGCTGTTCTGTGACGTGATGTGGTGCTTTCCCAGGACCGTCTAGTGAGCAGTCCTGGGATCACTCTCCACTGTAGTTATAGTACGGCAGGCACAGAGGCGGCGATGCGCCGCCTGGATTTCGGGATTCCCTGCACTGCTGGGCTAGGAGCCGGAGCCAGTACTGGACACTGGAGAAAGAGGTGAGTAACTGGGTTTGTTTATTTTTTAACAGCGCAGCCTGGAGCCATTTACTAAAGCTAAATATGCACACACGCTGTACACCTGTATAGTGTGTGTGTGTGTGTGTGTGTGTGTATATATATATATATATGCGCACACTGTTCGGGAGTGTATGCCCGGACAGTGTTTTCAGATTACGGAGGATTCCGATTTCTAATAAAGATCATCATCATGATCTGGCTACAAATCGGATCGTAATTTAAAATAACGATCAGCCTGAAAATCGTAATAAATTACGATCTTCAGTGATCGGACCGGCCAACACTAATTCCAAATATGCAGCATTGTACTGGCCATACCTGTCCTGGATGCTGCCCCGGAGTTCAGCCTCGCCTGTCTGCGGCATGCACAGACTGAACTGCCATCGCCGGCTGATTCCTCGGCTCTCGTAGTTCAGTCCTGCAGATCCGTGGACAGGTCGGGCTGAACTCCGGAGCTCAGGTGAGATACGCCATGATTTGCAGATGCGTTTTGCCTGCTGCTTCCAAGCACTTTTTAAGCACTTTGCAAGCGCTTTGGCAAAACGCTTCTGCAAATAGGGGACGTGGCCAAGCTCTGCTATGGGCGTGGCCATGCCCTGCTATGGCCTAAACCGAGCGTATTTGGCGTGGTTTGCAGGCATTTTTCGGGAGGTTTCCCTCTTGCCCATTCCCATTCCTTCCGGGATCCGCCGGAAAATAGCTTTGAAGCTATTTTCCGGTGGGGCGTTTTCCGGCCCCGGCCGGAATCCGCCCGTAACCCGCACCATAGACATGAAAGGGCGGGTTTCAGGCAGGAAACACAGCACGGAATACGCCTGTAAATCCAGCTTGTCTGGATAAAGCCTGAGGCCTCGTGCCCACTGACGGAAGGGGATTGTGGAGCGGCATCTCCGCAGCGGCTGTAATTGCGGTAGCAATTGGAGATCCCACAGGAATCTATTTGTGCCTGCAATTGTGGCCACTATTGTGGTACCCTAATTCTGTATCAAAATCTTCACTTAACTCTATGGATTTAGGTACAGGTTTTAGTGCAGGATTTCAGCCCCTTGTCTGAATGGCTGGAATTTTGTTTGTATAATGGCAGCATACATTGACATGCTGCACTGCATGTTTTTTTTTTGTAAACAAAATTTTTTCATCAGCATGTGGATGGGATTTACACATTAATGCTGCATATGACCCCAGCCTAATGGACCATTCAGTTATGCCTTAGGCCAAAAGCACACTGGTGATTTTACTGGCGTTTTTTGCGTCCTGCACAATCCTCTCAATGAGACAGCATAGGCAGCGCGGACGTCACGAACGTCCGCGCTGCCCACCCGACGACTAGCGTGCCCATCCGCCTGAATGGAATGCCCCATTCAGGCGGGCGGACCGCCCAGTCGTTCATTCAGACGTCCAGCCGCACGCCGCGTCTGGATGCGGCTGTCAACTAGACGGCCCGTTCAGCATAGTGGCGATCGGCCGTGCTGAACGGCCGTCTAGTTGAAGGGTCTAAAGGTACCCTAAAAATGTGACCTATTTCAAGTTTGGAAGTAATTTTAATTTTAAACAAAAATATATAATTTTCCACTGGGACAATATATGTTGTAAAAAACTATTGGTTGGCCCCTTCACACTAGATTTTGCTTCAGTTTTTTATTATGAAATCAGAAAATCTGGAGCAAAATGTGAGTATTTAATGTGAGATATGAACAGAGTCTTCTGATTAGGATATTTTTTTTGTGAATTTATCCCAAAACTCTGTCTGCTGCTTGTTACACTTTTTCTGTTATTTCCTCTACTAATACTTTCATTTTAAATTAGGAAATGGACACAGCCGTATGTTGATATTTGGAACAAGAGACAATCTCCATCTACTGGCACAAAGTAAAGAGTGGTTTGCTGATGGCATGTTTTTCACTACACCAGCCTTGTTTAAGCAACTTTACACAATCCATGTAGTCCACAGCGGCCTTGTTGTTCCTGTAGTGTACACCTTGCTGACAGACAAGAGCCGTTCTACATACCAGAGGTTGCTGCAAGAGCTGAAGAACTTGCAGCCTGGACTGCAGCCAGACAACCTGATGTTGGATTTTGAACTAGCTGCAATACAGGCATTTGAAAGTGAATTCCCCAACCTTGTGAAGACTGGTTGCTTTTTCTACCTATCACAGTCGGTTTGGCGTAAAGTTCAAAATGAAGGACTCAAGATGCAATACCAAGGTGACCATGAATTTGCCCGTTGGATACGCATGATACCTGCCCTGGCCTTTCTACCACCACAGAATGTTGTGCAATCATTTGAAGAATTGGTGGAAGATCCTGACTTTCCACAAGAAGCAATACCTATTGCCAACTATTTTGAAGACAGCTATATCGGTCGAATGAATCGCAGAGGACGTCAAGCACCTTTGTTTCCAGTTCAATTCTGGAATGTGTATGAACGAACATTGAATGATCAACAGCGAACAAATAATGATGTCGAAGGATGGCACCGTAGCTTTCGAGAAACATGTGGTACTCTTTTCCAAAATATATACCGGTTCATTAACTGTCTGAAACATCAGCAAGAGCTCCATAGTTTTGAAATTATTCAGATAATAGCAGGAAATCCCATCGCTGCAAGAAACAAAAAGTATGCTGCAATTTCAGCAAGGGTTAAACGTATCGTGCAAGATTTCGATAATAGAATCATAGAATCATAGAATCGTAGAGTTGGAAGGGACCTCCTGGGCCATCTGGTCCAACCCCCTGCTCAAAGCAGGATTCGCTAAATCATCCCAGTCAGATGTCTGTCCAGCCTCTGTTTGAAGACGTCCATTGAAGGAGAACTCACCACTTCTCGTGGCAGCCTGTTCCACTCATTGATCACTCTAACTGTCAAAAAGTTTTTTCTAATATCTAATCTGTGTCTCCTCCCATTCAGCTTCATCCCATTGCTTCTAGTCTTTCCTTGTGCAAATGAGAATAAAGTTGATCCTTCTACAATGTGACAGCCCTTTAGATATTTGTAGACAGCAATTAAGTCTCCTCTCAGTCTTCTCTTTTGCAAACTAAACATTCCCAAATCCTGCAACCTTTCCTCATAAGACAGGGTTTGCAGACCGGTCACCATTCTGGTCGCTCTTTTCTGAACTTGCTCCAGTTTGTTGATGTCTTTTTTAAAATGTGGTGCCCAAAACTGGACACAATATTCCAGATGAGGTCTGACCAAAGAGGAGTAGAGGGAAATAATGACTTCACGTGATCTAGACTGTATGCTTCTGTTAATACATCCTAGAATTGCATTTGCCTTTTTTGCTGCTGCATCACACTGTTGACTCATATTCAGTCTGTGATCTATTAGTATACCCAAGTCTTTTTCACATGTGCTGTCACTTAGCCCTATTCCTCCCATTCTATATATGCTTAATGGAAGCTTGATGGATTATCTGAGAGGCATTGCCTACAGCTTTGATTTTTAGTTCATGGTCACATATTGTATGTTTTGAGAGCAGTGTTTTTAGCTGTAAAATAATTCAAGCATTATAACCTGCAATTTGTTTTTTATTTCTTTTTCTCTAATCCTTCCCCTCTATACCTTTTTATGTTTCTTGTTAAAACAGTTTTGATATATACAGTTAAAGCATAACTCTGCAAAAAACATGTTATGTTATAGTACCTGTGCCCATGATATTCATTTCCAAAGGAGACCGTCCAGCAGCTTCACTTCTGTGTGAAAAGTCTCATCCAAGTTAAAGCTCCATGTGCTGCAGGATTTTAGTGGTTGCTAAGGAGGTTGTTTCTCCTTAGTAGCAGTACTTGTGGATGGATTCTAGAGGGCGTGGCTGCACAGGAGCATGCAGCTAACAATATATTCCCTATGATGTATAAAGGGCTGCTGGTTTACAGCCCTCTGCAAAGCCCCCCTATGTGTTCCGTCCTGTAAAGGCTTTACACAGGCAGGGGGGAGCCCTCCTCTTGTCCAGGACAGAGCACATGAGCGGAGGGTGAAGGGGTGCTTTGCAGAGGGCTGTGAACAAGCAGCCCTGAATGTATCATAGGGAGAGAGGAACCGTTCTGCTCCCAAGGGGGCACGACCTCCTTAGTAACCAATGAAATCCTACTATTTTCCTGTCTGTTTGTAAAATTACTCATCTAGAAAACAAAGTTTGAGAATAAAAAAAACTAATTTGATCAGAATTGTATATCTTAGACTCATATGGTGTATTATTAGTGATAAGCAAACCTGCCAATGTTCAGTTCAGGCAGGTTTTTCCCAGATGCGAAAGATCCAGGAGCAAATTGCTAGAGGCAAAACATTCAGGGATGAACTGCTGGGGGCGTACTGACAGGGGGCGAAACATCCGGGGGTGAAACATCCGAGGGCGAACTGCTGGGGGCGAAACATCCGGGGGCGAACTGCTGGGGGCGAAACATCTGGGTACGAACTGCTGGGGGCGAACTGCTGGGGGCGAAACATCCGGGGGTGAACTGCTGGAGGCGAACTGCTGGGGGCGAAACATCCGGGGGCGAACTGCTAGGGGCGAGACATCCGGGGGCGAAACATCCGGGGGCGAACTGCTGGGGGCGAAACATCCGGGGGCGAACTGCTGGGGGCGAAACATCCGGGTACGAACTGCTGGAGGCGAACTGCTGGGGGCGAAACATCCGGGGGCGAACTGCTGGGGGCGAAACATCCGGGGGTGAACTGCTGGGGGCGAACTGCTGGGGGCGAAACATCCGGGGGCGAAACATCCAGGGGCGAAACATCCGGGGGCGAACTGCTGGGTGCGAAACATCTGGGGGCGAAACATCCGGGGGTGAACTGCTGGGGGCGAAACATCCGGGGGCGAACTGCTGGGGGCGAAACGTGAGGGGGCGAAATGTGCGGGGGCGAACTGCTGGGGGCGAAATGTGCGGGGGCGAAACAACCTGGGGGCGAAATGTTCGGGGGCGAAGTGTACCTGGGGGCGAACTGCTGGGGGCGAACTGCTGGGGGCGAACTGCTGGGGGCGAAATGCTGGGGGCGAACTGCTGGGGGCGAAACTTCCAACTCCCGGGGAAACAACAGAACAACTCGAAAAACGAAAAGCCGATATTAGGGACTATCTACAATTGGTTAATTTACTAAAACTCTCCGAGGGTCAACAACACGGGCTGACTAATCCCTTTACATTACAGGAACTCCAGTCTGCCCTGTCGAACTGCCCAGTGGGCAAAAGACCGGGTCTGGATGGCCTCCCTGCCTCCTACTACAAAACCTTTCCAGAGATTTTAAACCCCCAACTTTTGAAGTTGTGTAATGAAGTGCTATCAGGAGCGGCTTTCCCGAAGCAGACGTTAGAAGCACACATCTCCTTAATTCATAAAGAGGGCAAAGACCCCGAGCTATGTAGTAATTACAGACCAATCTCACTATTAAATAATGATCTTAAGCTCTTTGCAAAAATGATTGCCAAAAGGGTGAGTTTGGTCTTAAGGTACTGTCACACTTAGCGATGCACCAGCGATCCTGACCAGCGATATGACGCGGTCAGGATAGCTGGTGCATTGCTAAGTGGTCGATACTTACCTGTCACACTAGGTGATCCTGCGTCCTCCCGCCTGGCTCCACGCTCGTCACTCGTCTCTCCACAGGAAGCGCCCGACGAGAAACAGTCCAGGACGTTCTCGCGCGATCAGCGATAACCAGCGGGGGAGCGGGTCATAGGTAAGTATCAGACACAGTGATATCGCTAGCAATATCGCCATAACGTCACAAGTTATAGCGATATTGCTAACGATATCACTTAGTGTGACAGGCCCTTTAGACTCATTGATATCACGAGACCAAATGGGATTTGTGAACGGCAGGGAAGGAAAAGACAATTCTCTAAGAATCCTATATTTGATGCAACACGCACACCTCAATAGGAGGCCCCTAATACTTATAGGAATGGATGCAGAAAAAGCGTTCAACAGGGTGGACTGGATTTTCATGCAGGAGACTCTTGAAATTTGGCTTTCCTGATATGCTAATTACAGCTATGTTTCAAATGTATACTGTAAGTGTCCAACAACGAAGGTGAGAGGTAATGGAGATTTATCCATACCATTTGAGATTAGGAATGGCACTCGACAGGGTTGTCCGCTCTCACCTTCTTTATTCATCTTAACTATCGAAACTTTGATTCAAAGCATCAGACAACACCCGGATATTAATGGGGTTCAGATAACGGGGACATCTCATGTGGTAGCAGCCTTCACGGATGACTTGTTACTGCTATTGACTAATCCGAATAGAGAAATACCAGCAGTGCCGGAGTTGTTTGAAAAATTTGGAGGTCTCTCGAATTTTAAAATAAACCTTGATATATCAGAAGTGATGAGTATGAATATCCAGAGCTCGACACTCCAGGAAATCAGGTCCAAATTCCCAATTAAGTGGAACTCGAGCCACATCAGCTACCTAGGGATTAAATTAAGTCCTCACTGGCACTCACTGCACTTAATTACCTACCATTACTAAACTCCATGTTAGAATCAATCAGGACATGGAGAGCGCCCTTTGTATCCTGGATGGGGCGGAAAAACTTATTAAAAAGCTTTATATTAGCCAAGTTCAGTTACATATCAAGAATGCTCCCTATTAAAATACCTGCTACATTTTTTCAAAGGGTGCGTTCCATTTTTGGGAGGTATATTTGGAAAGACTCCAAACCTAGACTCAGTTTTAGAACACTTTCACTACCTAGAACAAGAGGAGGTATGGGAGTTCCTGACCCACAAAAATATCACATAGCAGCAACACTGTCTTTGATAATAGATTGGGCGAGGAGCCACAAACAAAAACTATGGACAAGGATAGCAGAGGACACAATATCAATACCGATTACTACCATATTACATGCATCCAAAGAGTTTATTTATAAACTAGACATACCCAATGCTATTACCAGATATATAGTACAAACTTGGGCAAACTATTCCACTTCATTTATGCCACTCCCGTCACCTCTAGCCAGAGTCATGGACCTACCGGGACTGTACTTAGACCAGACCAACACTAAATCCACAAATTTCCTACACCTGATTAGAGACAATGTGGGCGCTCTTATGACGGATGGCACGCTACTTTCGTTGCAAGACTTACATAATAAGTTCCCAAAATACCTTCTTAACTTTCTACACTATAATAGACTCAAAAAAGCTATGGGGTCGTATCTGCAACCTGGAATCCCAACCAGGAAGTTGACGATTTTTGAATCGTTACTAACCCAGAATAAACAGCCAAAGGGTGTATTGGCAAATCTGTATCAGACACTCTTGAGTTACTCAATTCCTGCAAAACGGGCTTATATACGAGCTTGAGAGGAAGAATTGGGCATCGAGCTACAGGATTGGGAAGTTGAAAGTATTTACAAAAACTCTTATGGCCCATCCAATTGTGTTAGAGTTCAAGAAAACTCATACAAGGTCATCACAAGATGGTATACCACTCCGGTGGCAACTCATGTATGGTGCCCCAGTGTCCCACCAACCTGCTGGAGATGCACTTTGAATAGGGAGACGTTTCTACACCTCTGGTGGGCCTGTGATAAGATAAGGCCATTTTGGGGGGAAGTTATGAGAATTACAACTAAAATATGCGGACTTACAAAACCACTACAACCGAACCTTATCTTCCTCAATTGGTCTAGTGATTTCCCACAAACAAAGTACAAATCTGTATTGCTATTCTTGGTGGCGGCTGCCAAACTACTTATACCTCCAAACTGGCGTTCCCAAAGCTGTCCGAGTAGCTCAGCGTGGTTACAAAAAGTGGATCGGCTATATTATATAGAAGAAATAGTGGCATTTTCACACCTTTCGACTGCTAAATTTAGGGAGACTTGGGCCCCATGGGTATCATATAGGGAAACAGATGAATATTCAAAGTTCAGGAGCACCGAGTAACTGAACTATCCTGGAAGGTGA
The DNA here is from genome assembly GCF_039654945.1 of Dendrobates tinctorius. Classification (NCBI taxonomy): domain Eukaryota; kingdom Metazoa; phylum Chordata; class Amphibia; order Anura; family Dendrobatidae; genus Dendrobates; species Dendrobates tinctorius. Next base: position 693,919 of record NW_027361755.1, read on the forward strand.
TCTCGGATCTCGATTGAAAGGTGAGCTGTGTAATATGTGACTTACACTACTCTCCCTATAGGCCTTCTGTATTATGTTCGAATCAGATACCATCTCAGCCTCTCCCCTGTTTGGAAGTCTCTCCTATCACCCTATCCCTCTCTCCCCCCTACACCTTCCTCACTTTTACCTTAAAACTTAAAAGAAATAGGATTATATGTACAGGCATTAATTCTTCGAAATTATGAAAATCTTGGAGTTAGAACAGTACAGAATTGGAAACGTAAGCTCAAAAATTCAATTTGGAGTATGAGGGGAGCATTACTAATTATTTATAAGTAAAGTACAACCTTTATTGAATCAAAAAACAACAACAAACACACAGAAATCCACAAACAACCGTGTCACCTATATAGGCCCTAAATCGGGGCCCTGATAACAGCTACCTACCAGCGGAGATTGGCACCCTAAACACAATCGAGATTGGCGCCCCCGCTCCACAATGGCTGACCCTGTTACTCCTAGATAACCCTGGACTGGTGCAACACACAATCCCCTTTTAACCAGGAAAGGAGTGTAAAGGTGTCGCCGGTAAGGGTAGGTTTAGGCAACAATAGAAAAGGTGCAAAAAAGTGCTGCAAACACGAGACATAAAGTGACAAGTGCAAACAAATGAGTACCTGACTATAATGTTCCCTGTGACTGAACACCTTCCTGTCAGCGGAGGTTGGCACCCTACTTGTCAGCGGAATGGCGCCCCCGCTCCACGACGGCTATCCCTGAAGTCCCTGATATAACTGATAAATTAAACAAGGATAGCAAAAGCTAGATAGCCAGAAGGTGCATTTAACCCATAAGGCCAATATTGGCCCACAAGAGAGAAAGATACTAATGACAAATAATTAAATCATATTGATAACAATAAAAGGGTACTCAAAGTTGGTGGTTGATGGAGTGAAATCTCAACGCGTTTCTCCTTTTAGGATCATCAGGAGGCAGATAATCAGATGCTGTGCGCAGACCGACCAAACTCCCCATATATATAGCATAATAGTCAATAGATGCCAATCAATCCTCCATGTTGAAGAGGTCCAATCAATAAGATACAGCAAATGGGGATAGCCACAGACAAACACATACACATAGCCCATTTCCGGTTTAGAGAGGATAGGGGCATGGCTTTGTGTCATAGGTGGATCAGCCCACCATAGGAAGACATAGCTGTCAATCACAAATGCAACCAATGGGTTAATAAGCTACTGGGCGGTAATGCTTGGTGTGCATTCCACATGGAGCGCAATTATGTCCACAGCTGATGACACATACAGCCAGGAAGTATAGTCACACTAAATGCGCTTCCTGTTCCATATGAGGGAGCGCAGATGAATGATCTACTGCGCATGTCCGCCATAGTAGATGCTGGCGTTGAAGCCACGTGAGACCCGGGTGTCTCCCGGGCAACAAGCTCCACCCCCTCTAATCACTGTGGACGCCAGTGACGCGCATGCCCGGAGCACCCCCCGGAAGTGCATCAGTGCCTGCTCAGCCCACCGCTGATAATCGTGGGCGCTACTACCGCGCATGCCCGGGGCTCCTCCCAGGGAGTGCACCAATAATTATTCAGCCCACCGCTGATGATCGTGGGTACTGTTACCGCGCATGCCCGGGGCATCTCCCGGGCAACCAGAGGACACGTACACTACACACCCCTTGTATATTAGAGCCGCCCTGATTGTTTTCAAAGGACATTCCGCCCTGATTGTTTTCAAGAAACATTAGTATCCACCCCCATAGGTGTCTCCAGGGGAACAGGATGCATCATTTACAGATAAAGAAATAAATGAAGCGCACATTACACAGCTTACTATATCCGCATAAGACAAGAATACATATATTGTTGCAGGTGTTTGGGTCTAACAATCAAAGAGGGGAGGACAATATTTTGAGAGTAAAAATTAACATTTCCCATAATAAAGTATAGACACAACATAATATCACATACTGTCAATAGGAGATGCATATTGGAGGAAATTTGGGGAAGAGGAGAGATCAAAAATTATATTCACAATAAAGGGATACAATAATCACCGAAAATATATACAAAAAATTGATACCAAATCTATTATATAAAGCTCAAGTGTGTGTATGTATGTATGTCCGGGATAGGCATCCGCACCGTCGCAGCTACAGCCACAAAATTTGGCACAGTCGCACGTCTGGACCCCGAGAGCATCCTAAGCTATGTTGTGAGGTGAAATTTTAACCCCGCGTGTTCCAATTCACCAAACAATTTTGCCCCTATCTACATACTGGGGAAAAAGTGTGTGCGCGTCAAGCCCCGCCCCTCATTATGGTGTCATAATGCCCCTATCTACATAATGGGGAAACAGTGTGTGCGTATCAAGCCCCGTCCCTCATTATGATGTCACAATGGTTGCCATGGCGACGCTGATGTCATCATAGAGGATATGTATGATGGGTATATAGGCATGGGACTATGAGATGAAGGATGTGTGATGGGTATATGGGCACTTGACTATGGGATGGCGAATATGTATGATGGGTATATGGGCATGGGACTATGGGATGGAGAATATGTATGATGGGTATATGGGCATGGGACTATGGGATGGAGGATGTGTGATGGGTATATGGGCACTCGACTATGGGATGGAGGATATGTATGATGGGTATATGGGCACGGGCCTATGGGATCGTGGATATGTATGATGGGTATAAGGGCATGGGACTATGGGATGGAGGATATGTGTGATGGGTATATGGGCACTCGACTATGGGATGGAGGATGTGTGATGGGTATATGTGCATGGGACTATGGGATGGAGGATGTGTGATGGGTATATGGGCACTCGACTATGGGATGGCGAATATGTATGAAGGGTATATGGGCATGGGACTATGGGATGTAGGATGTGTGATGGGTATATGGGCATGGGACTATGGGATGGAGGATGTGTGATGAGTATATGGGCACTCGACTATGGGATGGAGGATATGTATGATGGGTATATGGGCACGGGTCTATGGGATCATGGATATGTATGATGGGTATATGGGCACGGGACTATGGGATGGAGGATAATTATAATTTGCTATAACCACAGTTAGTTACTATGCCCGGGCAGCGCCGGGCTATTCAGCTAGTTTTAAATAAATCACAATAATTTGTGAATCCCCAAAAGAAGGGGAAAAAATGTATTGCATGGCAAGAAAAGCCCCAGCAACAACCGAAGCCTCATAAGAAACACGCATAGGAAAGATTTTCATTTAGGCCACTTGGCCCCATGGGCTCCAACCTGTGGATCCATCTACATTATCTTTGTAACAAAAACCTGTCAAAATTGCCACCTCTGGGGTTCCTCTTGACTACCTCAATGACAGAGAAATGAATCTCTTCCAGGTTACCCTTATGTGACTCGTTTAAATGTTTTGCCAGAGGGGTATCCCGGTCATGCCTTTATTGGAAACAGCAAGGGCAGCTAATTTGATATCTAAAAATGAGTTTGAATTTCTATACCCGTCTCAACCTCTGATTGCCACCTTTTACACCTTACCGAAGGTGCATAAGGGACTCACCCCCCTTAAAGGACGTCCAATTGTTTCGGGGTCGGACTCCCTCATTCAAAATTGTGGGGTATATATTGATCAGATCCTCCGTCCTTTTGTTTTGGCTTTACCGTCGTACATCAGGGATACCTCAGATCTCCTACTGAAGCTTGAGGGCATTCAGTTGACGGAGAACTCCATGTTGGCTTCAATAGACGTCGAGGAATTATACAGTAATATCTCACATGATTTAGGCCTTGAGGCGATTGGATATTTTTTGAAATCAAGAACAATACAATATAAGACCCATAACGAATTTGTGCTTGAGTTATTACGGTTTACCCTTACCAAGAATTTCTTTATCTTTGCTAGGAAGTACTTCCACCAGCTCAGGGGCACCGCCATGGGCAGTCCCTGTGTGCCTACATATGCTGGGTTGTTCCTGGGCTGGTGGAAGAAAACCTTGATTTTCCCTGATGAACCTAGATGGTGGCAGGAGCATATTGGGACATGGTACAGATTCATTGATGACATTTTTATTATCTGGCAGGGGACTGAATGTGGTTTCTTGAAATTCATCGATGAATTAATTGACAATTCAATTGGTATAAATTCACCTATGAATTAGGTAAGACAACCTTGCCATTTCTTGATGCTCTGATTGAGAAAGGGGAGGACGTTTTTTTGAGATCTGAAATATACCGTAAGCCAACCTGCACAAATAGTTTATTACGTTGGGTGAGCCATCACCCAGAGGCACTTAAGTGTGGCATCCCAAAAGGTCAATTTTTAAGATTAAGAATAAATTGCTCAGACATGGAGACTTTTAAACATCAGTCAGTAGATATGAAGAGGAGATTTTTGGAGAAGGGTTACCCTAGGCCTATCATTGAAAAATCATATAATTTTGCCTTGACTCAAGACAGGAACTCCCTGCTACAAACTAAATCTAAGAATTCTGAGAAAACATTGGATGTGACCAGGATTATTGGCACCTTTGACTGCCAGAATAAAAGAGTTAGGGGGATTTTAAATAAACATTGGGATATCCTAACATCAGATCCCTGAGTGGGATTGTGGGACCGCGCCCCATGATAACATTCAGGAAGGGGCGCTCCATTAAGAACAGTTTGGTGCATAGCTTCTTTAGAAGAACTAATCCAGCGGGCACCTGGCTGGACCGCAAAATTTGCGGTTTCTTTAAATGTGGCAGCTGTGTGAACTGTAAATATATGAAACAATGTAAATCAATCACTAGTTCCTCAAATTGTAGAGTATTCCATCAGAGTGATTTCTCTAACTGTAAGACTTCGAGTCTGTTATATGTGGCAACATGTAGCTGCCCAAAGGATTATGTGGGCAAAAACCTAAGGGAATTTTGGCGTAGAGTAGGGGAGCACATTGGTGATGTGAGGCATGACCGTGATACCCCTCTGGCAAAACATTTAAACGAGTCACATAAGGGTAACCTGGAAGAGATTCATTTCTCTGTCATTGAGGTAGTCAAGAGGAACCCCAGAGGTGGCAATTTTGACAGGTTATTGTTACAAAGATAATGTAGATGGATCCACATGTTGGAGTCCATGGGGCCAAGTGGCCTAAATGAAAATCTGTCCTATGCGTGTATCTTATGAGGCTTCAGTTGTTTCTGGGGCCTTTCTTGCCATGCGATACATTTTTTCCCCTTCTTTTGGGGATTCACAAATTATTGTGATTTATTTAAAATTTGGTATCAATTTTTTTGTATATATTTTCGGTGATTATTGTATCCCTTTATTGTGAATATAATTTTTGACCTCTCCTCTTCCCTAAATTTCCTCGAATATGCATCTCCTATTGACAGTATGTGATATTATGTTGTGTCTATATTATGGGAAATGTTAATTTTTACTCTCATAATATTGTCCTCCCCTCTTTGATTGTTAGACCCAAACACCTGCAACAATATATGTATTCATATCTTATGCAGATATAGTAAGCTGTGTAATGTGCGCTTCATTTATTTCTTTATCTGTAAATGATGCGTCCTGTTCCCCTGGAGACACCTATGGGGGTGGATACTAATGTTTCTTGAAAACAATCAGGGCGGAATGTCCTTTGAAAACAATCAGGGCGGCTCTAATATACAAGGGGCATGTGGTATACGTGTCCTCTGGTTGCCCGGGAGACGCCCCGGGCATGCGCGGTAAAAGTACCCACGATCATCAGCGGTGGGCTGAATAATTATTGGTGCACTCCCTGGGAGGAGCCCTGGGCATGCGCGGTAGCAGCGCCCACGATTATCAGTGGTGGGCTGAGCAGGCACTGATGCGCTTCCGGGGGGGGTGCTCCGGGCATGCGCGTCCACAGTGATTAGAGGGGGTGGAGCTTGTTGTCCGGGAGACACCCGGGACTCGTGTGGCTACAACGCCAGCGTCTACTATGGCGGACATGCGCTGTAGATCATTCATCTGCGCTCCCTCATATGGAACGGGAAGCGCACTTAGTGTGACTACTTCCTGGCTGTATGTGTCATCAGCTGTGGACATAATTGCGCTCCATGTGGAACGCACGCCAAGCATTGCCGCCCAGTAGCTTATTAACCCATTGGTTGCATTTGTGATTGACAGCTATGTCTTCCTATGGTGGGCTGATCCACCTATGACACAAAGCCCATTTCCGGCTTAGAGAGGATAGGGGCATGGCTATGTGTATGTGTTTGTCTGTGGCTAGCCCCATTTGCTGTATCTTATTGATTGGACCTCTTCAACTTGGAGGATTGATTGGCATCTATTGACTGTTATGTTATATATATGGGGACTTTGGTCGGTCTGCACACAGCATCTGATTATCTGCCTCCTGATGATCCTAAAAGGAGAAACGCGTTGAGATTTCACTCCATCAACCACCAACTTCGAGTACCCTTTTATTGTGATCAATATTAATTAATTATTTATCATTAGTATCTTTTTCTTGTGGGCCAATATTGGCCTTATGGGTTAAATGCACCTTCTGGCTATCTAGCTTTTGCTATCCTTGTTTAATTTATCAGTTATATCAGGGATTTCAGGGATAGCCGTCGCGGAGCGGGGGCGCCATTCCGTTGACAAGTAGGGTGCCAACCTCCGCTGACAGGAAGGTATTCAGTCACAGGGAACAATATAGTCAGGTACTCATTTGTTTGCATTTGTCACTTTATGTCTCGTGTTTGCAGCACTTTTTTTGCACCTTTTCTATTGTTGCCTAAACCTACCCTTACCGGCGACACCTTTACACTCCTTTCCTGGTTAAATGGTGATTGTGTGTTGCACCAGTCCAGGGTTATCTAGGAGTAACAGGGTCAGCCATCGTGGAGCGGGGGCGCCAATCTCGATTGTGTTTAGGGTGCCAACCTCCGCTGGTAGGTAGCTGTTATCGGTGCCCCGATTTAGGGCCTATATAGGTGACACGGTTGCTTGTGGATTTCTGTGTGTTTTGTTTTTTGATTCAATAAGGCTATGTGCACACGTTGCGGATTCCGCTGCGGTTTTTTCCGCTCGGAAACGCAGGTAAAACCGCAGGTAAAGTGACCTGCGGTTTTGCTGCGTTTTGGCCTGCGGTTTTGCCCTGTGGTTTCACACCTCTACTATGTTAAAGGTGTGAAACCGCAGCAGAATCCGCAGAAATAATTGACATGCTGCGGAAAAAAAACCGCAGCAAAACCGTGCGGAAAAAACCGCAGCGTGAGCACTGCGGCTTTGAAAACCCATAGGCTAACATGGTAAAGTACCATGTCTGCGGAACTGCTGCGGTTCCGCAGGGCCAAAACCGCAGCAGAACCGCAGCAAAAACCGCAGCGTGTGCACATAGCACATAGTACTTTACTTTACTTTAGCATAGTACTTTAGCATAGTACTTTACTTATAAATAATTAGTAATGCTCCCCTCATACTCTAGTTAGAACAGTACAGTCATACTGTAAGGAAATCTATTTTCTTTTTATTACTACATACTAGCTTTACATGAAAAGAGATTTTGTTTGAAATCAAATGTCATACTACCTGTAATTGATTAACTACTGAACAATTTTCTCGTATTCAAATTCTCTGTTACATATATCTGTTAGTTTTTTATGTTCTTCTTGTATGCATTTAAAACTTAATAAAAAGATGTTTAAAAAAAAACAATAATAATAATCTCTGCGGCAGTCACACTGACCCTCGGGATTCGTGTCCATGCTTCTAGCACCAGTTGTAGGGTTTGTACTCACTTTGTTGCATTTGAGGTAGGCACAGGAAGTTGTTTCATTTCAAATGTCCAGACTGGTTTATTAAGACTTAATAAACTGCTAAGGACACCAAACAAAATGACAGCCTTTTCCAGCACAAAGTGAAAACACAAAGTAAATAGTCCATACAGTATTGTAATACTGTAATAGTCCATACGTCCACTTGGATCAGTGTCCATTTCTTGAGTCCTAAGCAAAGACCAACACACTGGAGATGTATTCATCTCCAGACACAGCCACTTAATGAGAACTGGTCTCCATTTTATCTACTGTACCACACCCTATGTTGGAGATCAAGTGAACTTCCTCCCACCCACTCTTCGGCTATTTACAAAAAATCAGGTTTATATAACTGAGGCTGACATCCTGAGTGACACATATCACCCATCCAGTATTTTACCAGTTACCTTATCATAGCATATGAAAAAGTTCATTATTCTATTTGATAAGGAAAAACTTCCTCCATTGTAGACATTTTTTGCCTGTGACTTTGTGCAAGTTTTTAATTTTGGCCCTCTGTGTATTTGCGTTTGACATCCCTGCTCTAAGTGCAGATGGCAAGCCTAGACCATCCAGGAGAGGTCCACAAGTTTCCAATAAACCCACCCCATAATAGCTCTTAAAACTTCTGCCTTACAGAACAGCCATACAGCAATTTATTAACCCAATGTCATGCTGTGACATTCTTCAGTAATTAAGGGGGACATATAAATGTCCTCGGAACTGGGACTCTAACTATTCCTGTCCCCAAGGGTACTCTTGAACATAGAGAGGCCCAAGTTTCCCACATTATTATAGAATCATAGAATCGTAGAGTTGGAAGGGACCTTCTGGGTCATCTAGTACAACCCCCTGCTCAAAGCAGGATTCGCTAAATCATCCCAGGCAGATGTCTGTCCAGCCTCTGTTTGAAGACTTCTATTGAAGGAGAACTCACCACCTCTCGTGGCAGCCTGTTCCACTCATTGATCACATTCACTCTAACTGTCAAAAAGGTTTTTCTAATATCTAATCTGTGTCTCCTCCCATTCAGTTTCATTCCATTGCTTCTAGTCTTTCCTGGTGCAAATGAGAATAAAGATGATCCTTCTACAATGTGACAGCCCTTGAGATATTTGTAGACAGCTATTAACCCCTTCCTGCCATCCGACGTACTATCCCGTCCATGGGACCTGGGGCCCTATGCCCATGGACGGGATAGTACGTCTACTGCGATCAGCGGCGCCCACGTGGTGAGCGCCGCTAATCGCGGCCGGGTGTCAGCTGATTATCACAGCTGACACCCGGCACAATGTGTCAGGGGTGGTCACGGACCGCCCCCGGCACGTTAACCCCTTGCACACCGCGATCAAACATGATCGCGGTGTACCGGGGGTTAAAGGGAAGCATCGGCAGGGAGGGGGCTCCCTCCGTGCTTCCCTGAGCCCCCCACGGCAGCGCAATGTGCAGCGCTGCTGTGGGGGGGCTCCTTTCCTGCAGGCCCCCGAATCCAAGATGGCGACAGGGGCCTTCGGGGGCCTGCAGGAAGCTGGCTTCCTCAGTGCCTGCAAAGCGCAGGCATGAGGAAGCCTTCTGCACTGCCTGTGACAGATCGCTGATCTGTCACAGTGATCTGTGATGTGACAGATCAGCGATCTGTCACAGGACAGTGATGTCCCACCTGGGACTATTTAATAAAATTTAAAAAAAAAATAAAAAAGTGTTAAAATAATTTTAAAAAAATCGCCAAATAAATTAGAAAAAAAAAAAAATATTCCCCCAATAAATCCATTTTTTGGAAATAAAAAAAGAAAAAAAACAATAAAAGTACACATATTAGGTATCGCCGCGTCCGTAACGACCCGCCCTATAAAACTGTCCCATTAGTTAACCCCTTTAGCGAACCCCTTAAAAAATAAAAATAAAAAACGAAGCAAAAAATAATGATTTATTATCATACCGCCAAACAAAAAGTGTAATAACGCGCGATCAAAAAGACGCATATAAATATCCATGGTACCGCTGAAAACATCATCTTGTCCTGCAAAAAATGAGCCACCATACAGCATCATCAGCGAAAAATTAAAAAAGCTATAGCTCGCAGAATAAAGCGATGCAAAATAATAATTTTTTATATAAAATAGTTCTCATTGCATAAAACCGACAAAACATAAAAAAACGACCTAAATGAGGTATCGCTGTAACCGTACTGACCCGAAGAATAAAACCGCTTTATCAATTTTACCACAGGCGGAACAGTGTAAACGCACCCCCCCAAAAGAAATTCATGAAACGCTGGCTTTTGTTCTTTCTGCGTCCCAAAAATCGGAATAAAAAGCGATCAAAAAATGTCACGTGCCCGAAAATGGTACCAATAAAAACGTCAACTCGTCCCGCAAAAAATAAGACCTCACATGACTTAGTGTGTCAAAATACGGAAAAATTATAGCTCTCCATATGTGGTGATGCAAAAACTATTTTTACAATAAAAAGCGTCTTTTAGCGTGCGACAGCTGCCAAACATAAAAACCGCCATAAATAGTAAATCAAACCCCCCGTTATCACCCCCTTAGTTAGGGAAAAATAATAACATTAAAAAAATGTATTTATTTCCATTTTTCCATTAGGGTTAGGGTTAGGGCTAGGGTTAGGGTTGGGTTAGGGCTAGGGTTAGGGTTAGGGCTAGGGCTAGGGTTAGGGTTAGGGCTAGGGTTAGGGCTAGGGTTAGGGTTAGGGTTAGGGCTGAGGTTAGGGTTAGGGGTATGTTGGGGTTCAGGTTGGAGTTAGAATTGGGGGTTTCCACTGTTTGGGCACATCAGGGGCTCTCCAAATGCAACATGGCGTCTGATCTCAATTCCAGCCAATTCTGAGTTGAAGAAGTCAAATGGTGCTCCTTCCCTTCCAAGCTCTGCCATGCGCTCAAACAGTGTTTTACCCCCACATGTAGGGTATCAGCCTACTCAGGACAAATTGCAAAACAATTTTTGGGGTCCAATTTCTCCTGTTACCCTTAGGAAAATAAAAAATTGGGGGCAAAAATATCATTTTTGTGGAAAAAAATTATTTTTTTATTTTCACGTCCGAGTGTTATAAACTTCTGTGAAGCACTTGGGGGTTCAAAGTGCTCACCACACATCTAGATAAGTTCCGTGGGGGGTCTAGTGTCCAAAATGGGGTCACTTGTGGGGAGTTTCAATAGTTTAGGTACATCAGGGGCTCTCCAAACGCACATGACACCCGCAGACCATTCCATCAAAGTCTGCATTCCAAAACGTCACTGCTTCCCTTCCGAGCCCCGACGTGTGTCCATACAGTAGTTTTCTCCCACATATGGGGTGTCAGCGTACTCAGGACAAATTGGACAACAACTTTTGGGGTCCAATTTCTCCTGTTACCCTTGGGAAAAAGAAAAAATTGGGGACTAATTGATCATGTTTGTGGAAAAAATACGATTTTTTTATTTTCATGCCCGGGCATTATAAACTTCTGTGAAGCCCTTGGGGGTTCAAAGTGCTCACCACACATCTAGATAAGTTCCTTGGGGGGTCTAGTTTACAAAATGGTGTCATTTGTGTGGGGGTTCCACTGTTTAGGTACATCAGGGGTTTTCCAATCGCGACATGGTGTCCGATCTCAATTCCAGCCAAAAACGTCAAATGGCGCTGCTTCCCTTCCGAGCTCTGCCATGCGCCCAAATAGTGGTTTACCCCCACATGTGGGGTATCAGCGTACTCAGGACAAATTGCACAATAACTTTTAGGGTCCTGTTACCCTTGGAAAAATAAGAATTGAGGGTGAAAAGATCATTTTTGTGGAAAAAATATGATTTTTTAATTGTACGGCTGTATGTTATAAACTTCTGTGAAGCCCTTGGGGGTTCAAAGTTCTCACCACACATCTAGATAAGTTCCTTAGGGGGTCTAGTTTCTAAAATGGTGTCATTTGTGGGGTGTTTCCACTGTTTTGGTATATCAGGAGTTTTCCAAACGCGACATGGTGTCCGATCTCAATTCCAGCCAAAAACGTCAAATGGCGCTGCTTCCCTTCCGAGCTCTGCCATGCGCCCAAATAGTGGTTTACCCCCACATGTGGGGAATCAGCGTACTCAGGACAAATTGCACAATAACTTTTAGGGTCCTGTTACCCTTGGAAAAATAAGAATTGAGGGTGAAAAGATCATTTTTGTGGAAAAAATATGATTTTTTAATTGTACGGCTGTATGTTATAAACTTCTGTGAAGCCCGTGGGGGTTCAAAGTTCTCACCACACATCTAGATAAATTCCTTAGGGGGTCTAGTTTCCAAAATGGTGTCATTTGTGGGGTGTTTCCACTGTTTTGGTATATCAGGAGTTTTCCAAACGCGACATGGTGTCCGATCTCAATTCCAGCCAAAAACGTCAAATGGCGCTTCTTCCCTTCCGAGCTCTGCCATGCGCCCAAATAGTGGTTTACCCCCACATGTGGGGTATCAGCGTACTCAGGACAAATTGCACAATAACTTTTAGGTCCTGTTACCCTTGGGAAAATAAAAATTGGGGTGAAAAGATCATTTTTGTGGAAAAAATATGATTTTTTAATTGTACCGCTGTACGTAACCAGGGGAAGAGTCTTGAGGAGATCATTTGCATATTCCCAGTGCTTTCTGGGATAAGTGAAGAGTCTCCGCGAGCTCAACGATCACTGGGTTTTGGCCGTTGCAGCTGAAAAGAGGAAATCGGAATACCAGGGGAAGATTCTTGAGGAGATCATTTGCATATTCCCAGTGCCTTCTGGGATAAGTGAAGAGTCTCCGCGAGCTCAACGATCACTGGGTTTTGGCCGTTGCAGCTGAAAAGAGGAAATCGGAAAAACTTTTTGGCTCATCTTTCATTGTTTTTAAGAAATCTCAAGATGGAAGAGGCCAGGAGCCATTTTGTGAGCTGCATTTCTTGCTACATGTTCACAGATTTACCAGTGGAAAAGCCAAACTTCACATGCCACAAATACAAGCTTGTGTCCCTGTTGGAGGAAAAGTTGCAAAATCTCGAAGAGAGGTTGGCTACGTTGAAGATCATTAAGGAAGGTGAAGAGTTCTTGGACAGAGCAGAATTATCTCTTCATGTTACAGAAAGAGAAGAAATTCGAAGTGCACCTGAAGAAACAGAGGAATGGAGACATGTGACCCAGAGAAGCAGGAGGATCAGGAGGCAGTCAGCACCCATACTGCTCAGAAACCAGTACCAGGCTCTCACGCAGGAAAACGATGAAGAAATACATCAGGACAAGACTTTGCCAACAAACAGCAACCTTGTACGCCTTCAGAGTCCTCCTGGATGGAGAAAGAAAAATGTTGTGAAGAAGAAACGGAGAGTGGTGGTCATGGGGGATTCCCTGTTGAGAGGAACAGAGGCCGCTATCTGCAGACCAGATATAACTTCAAGAGAAATGTGCTGTCTTCCTGGTGCAAAAATTAAAGATGTGTCTGACAGGATATCAGGACTCTTCAGACCTACAGATGACTACCCATTCCTGCTACTACATGTGGGGACAAATGACACCGCAAGAAACGACCTGGAAACCATCTGCAGAGACTTTGAAGACTTAGGCAAGAAAGTGAAAGAACTGGGAGCGCAGGTGGTCTTCTCTTCCATCCTCCCAGTGGATGGCCATGGAACAAGGAGGTGGAATAAGATTCTGCAGGTGAACAACTGGCTACGTCGATGGTGCCGTCAGCAACGATTTAGATTTCTGGTTCATGGAGTGAGCTACTTATACGATGGACTACTTGCTAGAGATGGGTGCACCTTACGAAGACTGGAAAGCATGTATTTGGAAGTCGCCTTGCTACACTTGTAAGGAGAGCTTTAAACTAGAACAACATGGGAAGGGAAGCAAAAGACCAGAAAAAGCCATACAACTGACAAATGCTATTGAGAACTCTGCTATTAGAAGTGGAAAGGAAGAACAAAGACGAAAGAATCTAATTAATAAAAATATTGGAGAAAGAGAAACCAATCACAAACTAAAATGTTTCTATACTAATGCACAAAGCATGGGCAACAAACAAGGAGAATTGGAACTACTAACACAGGAAAATAAATATGTTGTCATTGGAATCACTGAAACTTGGTGGGACAATACACATGATTGGAATACAAGACTAGAAGGATACAACTTATTTGCAAGAAACAGACTTGATAAACGAGGAGGGGTTGTCGCTAGAGTTGAGCGAAACGGGTCGAAAAAATTCAAAAGTTGCCGACTTTTGGCAAAGTTGGGTTTCATAAAACGAAACCCGACCCTAGGATGAGGTCGGCCACGAGGTCGGCGACTTACGCGCCATAGTCGCGTTTCAAAAGTTTGTTTTGCGCTCTTTTTCAGCCAATCAGGATCCACGGACACTGTGGGCAACGTGATGACCTAGGCACGGGTCACCACCATCTTTCAGAAGGGCATGCAAGTGATTGGCTTGCTTTGGTGGGCGTCACAGGGGGTATAAAAGGGCGTGCACGCCGACCGCCATCTTACTTCTGCCGATCTTAGTATAGGGAGAGGTTGCTGCTGATTCTGTAGGGAGAGCGTTAGGCAGGGAAGAAGACAAAAGAACTGCTTCTGCTGCTAGTTATTTGGCCTGCACAACACACAAGTCACTGTGTGTGCAGTGCAAGGGGAGGCTATATTGTGGTGTATCAGTGGTGTTGGTTGTTGGGCTGCCTTCTAAGGCTTCCTGACACGCTGGCATTGCTGTTTACCCACTGCTCCGCAAACTGATTTTTTAAAAGCAATCCAATCTCCCTTATCCTTTAGTCACTTTTGTCACAGCTGTGCCATCGAGCGTGTCACATAGCGCTCAGATATCAGTGGGCCTCACACAATCCAAAAGTGTCCAGTGTCCAAAAGTGTACGCAGAGATTCAAAATCTCCATTATCCTCTCGTCACTTTGGTCACAGGCAGCTGTGCCATCGAGCGTGTCACATAGCGCTCAGATATCAGTGGGCCTCACACAATCCACAAGTGTCCAGTGTCCAAAAGTGTACGCAGAGATTCAAAATCTCCATTATCCTCTCGTCACTTTGGTCACAGGCAGCTGTGCCATCGAGCGTGTCACATAGCGCTCAGATATCAGTGGGCCTCACACAATCCACAAGTGTCCAGTGTCCAAAAGTGTACGCAGAGATTCAAAATCTCCATTATCCTCTCGTCACTTTGGTCACAGGCAGCTGTGCCATCGAGCGTGTCACATAGTGCTCAGATATCAGTGGGCCTCACACAATCCACAAGTGTCCAGTGTCCAAAAGTGTACGCAGAGATTCAAAATCTCCATTATCCTCTCGTCACTTTGGTCACAGGCAGCTGTGCCATCGAGCGTGTCACATAGCGCTCAGATATCAGTGGGCCTCACACAATCTACAAGTGTCCAGTGTCCAAAAGTGTACGCAGAGATTCAAAATCTCCATTATCCTCTCGTCACTTTGGTCACAGGCAGCTGTGCCATCGAGCGTGTCACATAGCGCTCAGATATCAGTGGGCCTCACACAATCCACAAGTGTCCAGTGTCCAAAAGTGTACGCAGAGATTCAAAATCTCCATTATCCTCTCGTCACTTTGGTCACAGGCAGCTGTGCCATCGAGCGTGTCACATAGCGCTCAGATATCAGTGGGCCTCACACAATCCACAAGTGTCCAGTGTCCAAAAGTGTACGCAGAGATTCAAAATCTCCATTATCCTCTCGTCACTTTGGTCACAGGCAGCTGTGCCATCGAGCGTGTCACATAGCGCTCAGATATCAGTGGGCCTCACACAATCCACAAGTGTCCAGTGTCCAAAAGTGTACGCAGAGATTCAAAATCTCCATTATCCTCTCGTCACTTTGGTCACAGGCAGCTGTGCCATCGAGCGTGTCACATAGCGCTCAGATATCAGTGGGCCTCACACAATCCACAAGTGTCCAGTGTCCAAAAGTGTACGCAGAGAATCAAAATCTCCATTATCCTCTCGTCACTTTGGTCACAGGCAGCTGTGCCATCGAGCGTGTCACATAGCGCTCAGATATCAGTGGGCCTCACACAATCCACAAGTGTCCAGTGTCCAAAAGTGTACGCAGAGATTCAAAATCTCCATTATCCTCTCGTCACTTTGGTCACAGGCAGCTGTGCCATCGAGCGTGTCACATAGCGCTCAGATATCAGTGGGCCTCACACAATCCACAAGTGTCCAGTGTCCAAAAGTGTACGCAGAGATTCAAAATCTCCATTATCCTCTCGTCACTTTGGTCACAGGCAGCTGTGCCATCGAGCGTGTCACATAGCGCTCAGATATCAGTGGACCTCACACAATCCACAAGTGTCCAGTGTCCAAAAGTGTACGCAGAGATTCAAAATCTCCATTATCCTCTCGTCACTTTGGTCACAGGCAGCTGTGCCATCGAGCGTGTCACATAGCGCTCAGATATCAGTGGGCCTCACACAATCCACAAGTGTCCAGTGTCCAAAAGTGTACGCAGAGAATCAAAATCTCCATTATCCTCTCGTCACTTTGGTCACAGGCAGCTGTGCCATCGAGCGTGTCACATAGCGCTCAGATATCAGTGGGCCTCACACAATCTACAAGTGTCCAGTGTCCAAAAGTGTACGCAGAGAATCAAAATCTCCATTATCCTCTCGTCACTTTGGTCACAGGCAGCTGTGCCATCGAGCGTGTCACATAGCGCTCAGATATCAGTGGGCCTCACACAATCTACAAGTGTCCAGTGTCCAAAAGTGTACGCAGAGATTCAAAATCTCCATTATCCTCTCATCACTTTGGTCACAGGCAGCTGTGCCATCGAGCGTGTCACATAGCGCTCAGATATCAGTGGGCCTCACACAATCCACAAGTGTCCAGTGTCCAAAAGTGTACGCAGAGATTCAAAATCTCCATTATCCTCTCGTCACTTTGGTCACAGGCAGCTGTGCCATCGAGCGTGTCACATAGCGCTCAGATATCAGTGGGCCTCACACAATCTACAAGTGTCCAGTGTCCAAAAGTGTACGCAGAGATTCAAAATCTCCATTATCCTCTCGTCACTTTGGTCACAGGCAGCTGTGCCATCGAGCGTGTCACATAGCGCTCAGATATCAGTGGGCCTCACACAATCTACAAGTGTCCAGTGTCCAAAAGTGTACGCAGAGATTCAAAATCTCCATTATCCTCTCGTCATTTTGGTCACAGGCAGCTGTGCCATCGAGCGTGTCACATAGCGCTCAGATATCAGTGGGCCTCACACAATCTACAAGTGTCCAGTGTCCAAAAGTGTACGCAGAGATTCAAAATCTCCATTATCCTCTCGTCACTTTGGTCACAGGCAGCTGTGCCATCGAGCGTGTCACATAGCGCTCAGATATCAGTGGGCCTCACACAATCTACAAGTGTCCAGTGTCCAAAAGTGTACGCAGAGATACAAAATCTCCATTATCCTCTCGTCACTTTGGTCACAGGCAGCTGTGCCATCGAGCGTGTCACATAGCACTCAGATATCAGTGGGCCTCACACAATCTACAAGGGTCCAGTGTCCAAAAGTGTACGCAGAGAATCAAAATCTCCATTATCCTCTCGTCACTTTGGTCACAGGCAGCTGTGCCATCGAGCGTGTCACATAGCGCTCAGATATCAGTGGGCCTCACACAATCCACAAGTGTCCAGTGTCCAAAAGTGTACGCAGAGATTCAAAATCTCCATTATCCTCTCGTCACTTTGGTCACAGGCAGCTGTGCCATCGAGCGTGTCACATAGCGCTCAGATATCAGTGGGCCTCACACAATCCACAAGTGTCCAGTGTCCAAAAGTGTACACAGAGATTCAAAATCTCCATTATCCTCTCGTCACTTTGGTCACAGGCAGCTGTGCCATCGAGCGTGTCACATAGCGCTCAGATATCAGTGGGCCTCACACAATCCACAAGTGTCCAGTGTCCAAAAGTGTACGCAGAGATTCAAAATCTCCATTATCCTCTCGTCACTTTGGTCACAGGCAGCTGTGCCATCGAGCGTGTCACATAGCGCTCAGATATCAGTGGGCCTCACACAATCCACAAGTGTCCAGTGTCCAAAAGTGTACGCAGAGAATCAAAATCTCCATTATCCTCTCGTCACTTTGGTCACAGGCAGCTGTGCCATCGAGCGTGTCACATAGCGCTCAGATATCAGTGGGCCTCACACAATCCACAAGTGTCCAGTGTCCAAAAGTGTACGCAGAGAATCAAAATCTCCATTATTCTCTCGTCACTTTGGTCTCAGGCAGCTGTGCCATCGAGCGTGTCACATAGCGCTCAGATATCAGTGGGCCTCACACAATCCACAAGTGTCCAGTGTCCAAAAGTGTACGCAGAGATTCAAAATCTCCATTATCCTCTCGTCACTTTGGTCACAGGCAGCTGTGCCATCGAGCGTGTCACATAGCGCTCAGATATCAGTGGGCCTCACACAATCTACAAGTGTCCAGTGTCCAAAAGTGTACGCAGAGATTCAAAATCTCCATTATCCTCTCGTCACTTTGGTCACAGGCAGCTGTGCCATCGAGCGTGTCACATAGCGCTCAGATATCAGTGGGCCTCACACAATCTACAAGTGTCCAGTGTCCAAAAGTGTACGCAGAGATTCAAAATCTCCATTATCCTCTCGTCACTTCGGTCACAGGCAGCTGTGCCATCGAGCGTGTCACATAGCGCTCAGATATCAGTGGGCTTCACACAATCTACAAGTGTCCAGTGTCCAAAAGTGTACGCAGAGATTCAAAATCTCCATTATCCTCTCGTCACTTTGGTCACAGGCAGCTGTGCCATCGAGCGTGTCACATAGCGCTCAGATATCAGTGGGCCTCACACAATCCACAAGTGTCCAGTGTCCAAAAGTGTACGCAGAGATTCAAAATCTCCATTATCCTCTCGTCACTTTGGTCACAGGCAGCTGTGCCATCGAGCGTGTCACATAGCGCTCAGATATCAGTGGGCCTCACACAATCCACAAGTGTCCAGTGTCCAAAAGTGTACGCAGAGATTCAAAATCTCCATTATCCTCTCGTCACTTTGGTCACAGGCAGCTGTGCCATCGAGCGTGTCACATAGCGCTCAGATATCAGTGGGCCTCACACAATCCACAAGTGTCCAGTGTCCAAAAGTGTACGCAGAGATTCAAAATCTCCATTATCCTCTCGTCACTTTGGTCACAGGCAGCTGTGCCATCGAGCGTGTCACATAGCGCTCAGATATCAGTGGGCCTCACACAATCCACAAGTGTCCAGTGTCCAAAAGTGTACGCAGAGATTCAAAATCTCCATTATCCTCTCGTCACTTTGGTCACAGGCAGCTGTGCCATCGAGCGTGTCACATAGCGCTCAGATATCAGTGGGCCTCACACAATCCACAAGTGTCCAGTGTCCAAAAGTGTACGCAGAGATTCAAAATCTCTATTATCCTCTCGTCACTTTGGTCACAGGCAGGTGTGCCATCGAGCGTGTCACATAGCGCTCAGATATCAGTGGGCCTCACACAATCTACAAGTGTCCAGTGTCCAAAAGTGTACGCAGAGATTCAAAATCTCCATTATCCTCTCGTCACTTTGGTCACAGGCAGCTGTGCCATCGAGCGTGTCACATAGCGCTCAGATATCAGTGGGCCTCACACAATCTACAAGTGTCCAGTGTCCAAAAGTGTACGCAGAGATTCAAAATCTCCATTATCCTCTCGTCACTTTGGTCACAGGCAGCTGTGCCATCGAGCGTGTCACATAGCGCTCAGATATCAGTGGGCCTCACACAATCTACAAGTGTCCAGTGTCCAAAAGTGTACGCAGAGATTCAAAATCTCCATTATCCTCTCGTCACTTTGGTCACAGGCAGCTGTGCCATCGAGCGTGTCACATAGCGCTCAGATATCAGTGGGCCTCACACAATCCACAAGTGTCCAGTGTCCAAAAGTGTACGCAGAGATTCAAAATCTCCATTATCCTCTCGTCACTTTGGTCACGGGCAGCTGTGCCATGGAGCGTGTCACATAGCGCTCAGATATCAGTGGGCCTCACACAATCCACAAGTGTCCAGTGTCCAAAAGTGTACGCAGAGATTCAAAATCTCCATTATCCTCTCGTCACTTTGGTCACAGGCAGCTGTGCCATCGAGCGTGTCACATAGCGCTCAGATATCAGTGGGCCTCACACAATCCACAAGTGTCCAGTGTCCAAAAGTGTACACAGAGAATCAAAATCTCCATTATCCTCTCGTCACTTAGGTCACAGGCAGCTGTGCCATCGAGCGTGTCACATAGCGCTCAGATATCAGTGGGCCTCACACAATCTACAAGTGTCCAGTGTCCAAAAGTGTACGCAGAGAATCAAAATCTCCATTATCCTCTCGTCACTTTGGTCACAGGCAGCTGTGCCATCGAGCGTGTCACATAGCGCTCAGATATCAGTGGGCCTCACACAATCTACAAGTGTCCAGTGTCCAAAAGTGTACGCAGAGATTCAAAATCTCCATTATCCTCTCGTCACTTTGGTCACAGGCAGCTGTGCCATCGAGCGTGT
Organism: Dendrobates tinctorius; assembly: GCF_039654945.1. NCBI lineage: Eukaryota > Metazoa > Chordata > Amphibia > Anura > Dendrobatidae > Dendrobates > Dendrobates tinctorius. The sequence continues at coordinate 714,229 of NW_027361755.1, forward strand.
CACATAGCGCTCAGATATCAATGGGCCTCACACAATCTACAAGTGTCCAGTGTCCAAAAGTGTACGCAGAGATTCAAAATCTCCATTATCCTCTCGTCACTTTGGTCACAGGCAGCTGTGCCATCGAGCGTGTCACATAGCGCTCAGATATCAGTGGGCCTCACACAATCTACAAGTGTCCAGTGTCCAAAAGTGTACGCAGAGATTCAAAATCTCCATTATCCTCTCGTCACTTTGGTCACAGGCAGCTGTGCCATCGGGCGTGTCACATAGCGCTCAGATATCAGTGGGCCTCACACAATCCACAAGTGTCCAGTGTCCAAAAGTGTACGCAGAGATTCAAAATCTCCATTATCCTCTCGTCACTTTGGTCACAGGCAGCTGTGCTATCGAGCGTGTCACATAGCGCTCAGATATCAGTGGGCCTCACACAATCTACAAGTGTCCAGTGTCCAAAAGTGTACGCAGAGATTCAAAATCTCCATTATCCTCTCGTCACTTTGGTCACAGGCAGCTGTGCCATCGAGCGTGTCACATAGCGCTCAGATATCAGTGGGCCTCACACAATCCACAAGTGTCCAGTGTCCAAAAGTGTACGCAGAGATTCAAAATCTCCATTATCCTCTCGTCACTTTGGTCACAGGCAGCTGTGCCATCGAGCGTGTCACATAGCGCTCAGATATCAGTGGGCCTCACACAATCTACATGTGTCCAGTGTTCAAAAGTGTGCGCAGAGAATCAAAATCTCCATTATCCTCTCGTCACTTTGGTCACAGGCAGCTGTGCCATCGAGCGTGTCACATAGCGCTCAGATATCAGTGGGCCTCACACAATCCACAAGTGTCCAGTGTCCAAAAGTGTACGCAGAGATTCAAAATCTCCATTATCCTCTCGTCACTTTGGTCACAGGCAGCTGTGCCATCGAGCGTGTCACATAGCGCTCAGATATCAGTGGGCCTCACACAATCCAAAAGTGTCCACTGTCCACAAGTGTGTGCAGAAATTCTAAATCTCCCCTGTCCTATAGACACCTTTTACCTTGTTTTACATTACTATATAGTTTGTTGGATTTTGTCTACATTTCTACCAAAAATGAGGAAGGCTGGTGGAAGAGGCCGTGGAATTGGGCGGGGGTTGGCAGCTGGTAATGATGGTGTTGGTGGTGGATCTGATGGTAGTGGCAAGAGCAAAATAGGACCGAATGCAGGAGGTGCTGACCCTGCGTCATCGTCTGGCTACATAAGGCCTCGAACGCTTAGTTTTCTAGGAGTTGGCAAACCGCTTTTAAAGGCAGAGCATCAGGAAAAAGTTTTGTCTTACATTGCTGACTCAGCCTCCAGCTCTATCGCCTCCTCTTCTTCAGTTGTAAAAAGTAAAAGCACTGAGTCGTCATTGGAGGCTCATGTTCATGAACCACACCTTTCCTTGTGTCCTTCACCCCAACCAAGATTGAAGGATGACGCAGGCCATACTACTGATTACTCCATGGAGCTGTTTTCACATACCATGCCTGGATTATCAAATGAAATGGTGAATTACCCAGGCCAAGATGAATCTGACATGGAGTGCACTGATGCACAGCCGCTGATGGATGATTCTGCTGGTACATTCACTCAGAGCACTACATTGTCCTCGCAGTGTACAGAGCCAGATTTTGACCCTGATGAGACTCAGGTGCCCCTTCCCGCACACTATACCACCATACACGGTGACACAGAGAAAGGTGCACATGACATAGAAGAGGAGGTGATGGATGACCCAGTTGTTGACCCAGATTGGCATCCATTGGGGGAAGAGGGTGCTGCTTCCAATAGCTCAGATGAGGAGCATCCACAGCAGACATCGACATCGCAACAGCTGTTATCTGGCAGGCACTCCAAAGACAGGTTCCAAACATCAAAAGAGTTGCTGGACAGCTTGTCCAGAGGGTCAAAAGATCACAGCGTGCTAGGCCGCAAAATGTCTGCCAAAGTAGGAAGAGTGCAGTGTGGCACTTTTTTGAACAAAATCCTCATGATCAGGCCAAGGTTATCTGTAAGAAGTGCGCAAAGACCTTTAGCCGAGGGAAAAATGTGAAAAATTTGAATACCAGTTGCATGCTTAGACATTTAACCAGCAAGCACTTGCAAGCGTGGACACAACACCAAACCTCAAGTGCCACATGTGCAACTGATCACAACGAAGGTAGTCAGCAACGCTACATTGTTTCCCCCACTGTAAGCCCACCGGTTAGCACAGCAGCAAATGTTGAGGTGTCGTTGCAAGGCCACAGCAGTCAGGGAATCCCACTGTTATATCAACGAAAGACTGATTCTAGGCCATCAGAAAGAACACCAACTCCATCACCATCATCAACCCTCTCTCAGTCCGCCCTGTCCACCGCTACTTCCACCATATGCAGCTCTCAAGTCCAGCTCACCCTCCCAGACACTATGAGTAGGTCAAGAAAGTACTCAGTCTCTCATCCGCGTACACTGGGTTTGAACGCCCACATTGCCAAACTAATCTCGTTTGAGATGATGCCCTTTCGGTTGGTGGAAAGCACAGCTTTCCGCGAACTCATGGCCTATGCAGTACCACGCTATGACCTACCCAGTCGCCACTTCTTCTCTCGCAAAGCCATCCCAGCCCTCCACCATCATGTGAAAGACCGCATTGTCCATGCACTCAAGCAGTCAGTGAGCGGAAAGGTGCACCTCACAACTGATGCATGGTCCAGTCGGCATGGCCAGGGCCGTTACGTGTCCATCACTGCGCACTGGGTTAATGTGGTGGATGCAGGGTCCACAGGGGACAGCGGTGGTGGGACAGTGCTGCCTAGCCCACGGTATAGGAAACAGTTGGCTGTAGGCGTTCGACCCTCCTCCTCCTCCTCCTCCTCCAGAAGCGAAAGCTCGTCCACAGAGCGCAGTCGTACGAGCACTCCATCTGCAGCTGCCACTGTTGCACACGATGTGTCCCCCTATCGAGCAGCTAGTGGAAAGCGTCAGCAGGCTGTGTTGCAGATGATGTGTTTGGGCGACAGACACACCGCCGAGGTGCTGGCCGAGTACTTGAAGCGACAAACTGAGTCATGGCTGGGCAGTGTACATCTTGAGGCAGGCAAGGTAGATAGTGATAACGGCCGTAATTTTGTGGCAGCCATAGCCCTTTCAAAACTCAGCCACATACCTTGCTTGGCTCACACATTGAACCTGGTGGTGCAGTGCTTCCTCAAAAATTATCCGGAGTTAACAGCCCTGCTCCAGAAGGTGCGAAGACTGTGCGCGCACATCCGCCGGTCGCCTGTACACTCCGTTCGTATGCAGAAGCTGCAGCGATTGCTCCACCTTCCCAACCACCGCCTCATTATCGACATTGCAACAAGGTGGAACTCCACCCTGCACATGGTGGAGCGGCTGTGCGAGCAGAGGCAGGCCATAATGCATTTGTGGGAGGATACACGGCCAGGCACTTTGAGAGCAGACATGGAGTTGACAGGCGTGCAGTGGTCGAAGCTGAAAGACCTTTGTAAAGTCCTTCAGTGTTTTGAGGAATGCACACGGCTGGTAAGCGCAGATGACGCCATCCTAAGCATGAGCATCCCACTTATGCGTCTGCTCATGCAAACTTTGACGCACCTTAAGGAGCAGGCGTCTGCAGCCAATGTTGATGAGGAGGAAGAGGAGGAGGGAATCCTTGATGACATTCAGCCATAGTCTGCTCAGGGACCTCTCCTGGACGAAGTGGAGGAAGAAGAGGAGGAGGAGGAGGAGGATGATGGGGATGATTACTTAGGGGAGGAGGATGCATCTCGTGGGGCAAGTGAAAATGTTGGCGTGGCAAGGTCTGGTACAGGGTTTGTGCGTGACTGGAGGGATGTGGATTTGCCAGAAAGTGCTCCTCCACCCAGCACTCGCAGTGCATCATTGACACCGGGAACATTGGCCCACATGTCAGATTATGCCTTGCGGATCCTAAAAAGGGACCCCCGCATTGCCAAAATGATGAACGATGACGACTACTGGTTGGCCAGCATCCTGGATCCACGCTATAAAGGCAAATTACAAAACATCATGCCACAGGAGAACCTTGACCTAATATTGGCTAATAAACAAGCAACTCTGGTAAATCGGTTGCTTGAGGCATTCCCAGCACACAGCAGCGGTGATGGTTCTCACACGAGCCGTACGGGCCGGGGGCAGCTTGGCAGAGGTGTTCGTGGTGCACACAGCAGAAGTGGCGTTGGAGACAGGGGTTTCATGACAATGTTGTGGACTGGTTTTTCAAATACCGCTCACACAACTGGTAATACTGCATCGATGGAAAGTGACAGGAGACAGCAGTTGTCAACTATGGTTACAAACTACTTTTCCTCCCATATCGATGTTCTCCCACACAGGTCATTCCCCTTTGACTATTGGGCCGCTAAACTGGACACCTGGCCTGAATTGGCCCAATATGCCTTACAGGAGCTCGCTTGCCCAGCTGCAAGTGTGCTATCGGAAAGAGTCTTCAGTGCAGCTGGATCAATCCTTACAGAAAAAAGGACCCGTCTGTCAACCCAAAATGTGGATGATCTAACCTTCATTAAAATGAACCACGCATGGGTTTCCAAGGATTTTGTCCCACCTTCCCCTGATGACACATAGGGTGACAGAAAAATGGCTTGCTTTGGTCCACCTCTTCCTGGTACTTCACCTATTTCGCCTTTTGCATCAGCTGAATGTCCAACATCAACATATGCCACTTTCTAAAACTCCCTAACTGTGCTGCCCCCCCCCCCATGGCCGGGGTCACCACCTACCGCACGACACCGTGCGAGTGCCGTTGCCCTGGACAGGTGGGTAGGCCGACTCTTGGGCGCGGGCACTGGCACAGGGTCCCTCATAGTGCAATCAAGTGTCTCTGACGGCGGTGGTGCACACCCGCCGTCAGACACACCGCTGTACTATGAGGGGCCCAGTGCCAGTACCGACGCCCACGAGTGGGCCCCCCTTGCTTGGGCAGGGCCCCAGCATTTGCAATCTTTACCTCTCCCTGCTCCTCCGCTGTGTAATCTGGGCCGTCAAATCCATACTGTGCCTGACACCGTCTGAGCCTGCCTCCTGAGACATATATTTTGAATGTGTACACTATCCATACATGTTATCCGGGGATACGGTACCCTTTCTAACCTTTGTGCAATGACGTGCAATCCATACTGGGCCTAACACCGTCTGAGCCTGCCTCATGCTGTATAGACATATATTTTGAATGTGTACGCTATCCATACATGTTATCCAGGGATACGGTACCCTTTCTAACCTTTGTGCAATGACGTGCAATCCATACTGGGCCTAACACCGTCTGAGCCTGCCTCATGCTGTATAGACATATATTTTGAATGTGTACGCTATCCATACATGTTATCCGGGGATACGGTACCCTTTCTAACCTTTGTGCAATGACGTGCAATCCATACTGGGCCTAACACCGTCTGAGCCTGCCTCATGCTGTATAGACATATATTTTGAATGTGTACGCTATCCATACATGTTATCCGGGGATACGGTACCCTTTCTAACCTTTGTGCAATGATGTGCAATCCATACTGGGCCTAACACCGTCTGAGCCTGCCTCATGCTGTATAGACATATATTTTGAATGTGTACGCTATCCATACATGTTATCCAGGGATACGGTACCCTTTCTAACCTTTGTGCAATGACGTGCAATCCATACTGGGCCTAACACCGTCTGAGCCTGCCTCATGCTGTATAGACATATATTTTGAATGTGTACGCTATCCATACATGTTATCCGGGGATACGGTACCCTTTCTAACCTTTGTGCAATGACGTGCAATCCATATTGGGCCTAACACCGTCTGAGCCTGCCTCATGCTGTATAGACATATATTTTGAATGTGTACGCTATCCATACATGTTATCCGGGGATACGGTACCCTTTCTAACCTTTGTGCAATGACGTGCAATCCATACTGGGCCTAACACCGTCTGAGCCTGCCTCATGCTGTATAGACATATATTTTGAATGTGTACGCTATCCATACATGTTATCCGGGGATACGGTACCCTTTCTAACCTTTGTGCAATGACGTGCAATCCATACTGGGCCTAACACCGTCTGAGCCTGCCTCATGCTGTATAGACATATATTTTGAATGTGTACGCTATCCATACATGTTATCCGGGGATACAGTACCCTTTCTAACCTTTGTGCAATGACGTGCAATCCATACTGGGCCTAACACCGTCTGAGCCTGCCTCATGCTGTATAGACATATATTTTGAATGTGTACGCTATCCATACATGTTATCCGGGGATACGGTACCCTTTCTAACCTTTGTGCAATGACGTGCAATCCATACAGGGCCTAACACCGTCTGAGCCTGCCTCATGCTGTATAGACATATATTTTGAATGTGTACGCTATCCATACATGTTATCCGGGGATACGGTACCCCTTCTAACCTTTGTGCAATGACGTGCAATCCATACTGGGCCTAACACCGTCTGAGCCTGCCTCATGCTGTATAGACATATATTTTGAATGTGTACGCTATCCATACATGTTATCCGGGGATACGGTACCCTTTCTAACCTTTGTGCAATGACGTGCAATCCATACTGGGCCTAACACCGTCTGAGCCTGCCTCATGCTGTATAGACATATATTTTGAATGTGTACGCTATCCATACATGTTATCCAGGGATACGGTACCCTTTCTAACCTTTGTGCAATCACGTGCAATCCATACTGGGCGTGAGAACGGCTGGCGAGCTGTTAAGCAAGCTACAGCACCTGTCTAGACAAGTACAGGGATTCCCTAGCGAGGAGACTTATTTGATTGTTTTCAATGTTGGGACAGCAATTTTTGGGGAGCACTGTACTCTGGAGAATGATAGATGGGGCCCACCATACACTGGAACATTCCAAAGGTGGACATCAGACACTGGAGCAGCATTTACAGGGCCCATTATACACTAGAGCATTAGAAATGGGGCCCATTATGTTTGGAGCATTATTTGGGCCCATAAGACAGTGGAGCTTCATCCATGGGGACCAACATATACTGTAGCATTATGTGGAGCTCATCATATACTGTTTCAAACATTATATGGGACCAATGATTCTGTATGGAGAAATAGATGGGCCTCGTCATGAGATGTAAAAAGTGAGGTATTTTTCATTGTACTATACCGCTATTTCTCTGCCGTATCGGAGCATGATGAGTTGTGGTATGTGTTAAAGGGGCGCTCTTTCGCCCAGGGCACATGAAAACCTGGAGCCAGCCCTCCCCCCCCACAATTTGTAGCCAAATAACCCCCATTTTTCAGTGCGTAACTTGTATTATGAAGTTAATTAAGGTTGACAAGCTTAAGAAAGAAGAATTGATGCTTTTGGCATTCAAATGGGCACTGTAGGTGTGTTTCCTGTCCTCCTCTCACTGCCGACTTTTATTCCCCATTGACTTACATTGGGTTTCGTGTTTCGGGACGACCCCGACTTTTCCCTATAATCGGACGATCTTGCTCGACCCGACTTTTGGAAAAGTCGGGTTTCACGAAACGAAACGCGACCCTAAAAAACCAAAAGTCGCTCAACTCTAGTTGTCGCATTGTATGTTAGAAACGCGTATATCTGCACAGAGATTGAAGCTTCAGAGACTGGGAGTTCTGTGGAAACTGTTTGGGTAAGAATACAAGGACAGAACAATGGAAAGGACACCATTGTAGGCATTTACTACAGGCCACCTGTGCAAGCTGAAGATATGGATGAACTCTTTATGCATCAAATGGCCAAGTTCTCCAAAAAATATGACATAGTTGTCATGGGAGATTTCAACTATCCAGACATTTGTTGGGAATCTCTCTCAGGCAAAACTAACAGGTCAAGGAAATTCTTATCCTCTCTTGCTGACAACTTTATCTTCCAAAAGGTAAGGGAGAAAACAAGGGGAACTGCTACCTTGGATCTAATCCTTATAAACAGGGAGGAAATGGTTGAGGAGGTAAAAGTGGCTGGGACCCTAGGAGGTAGCGACCATGCTATTTTAGAATTTTGGATAACTAGAGGCGGAAGACCTGTGAAGACTCAGACGTCAAGGTTAGATTTCAGAAAGGCAGATTTTAAGGGATTCAGAAAGAGAATTGGAGGGATCCAATGGCTGGATATCCTTAAAGACAAAAATGTCCAGGAAGGATGGGAAATCTTGAAAAATGAAATTCTCAAAGCACAGTTGTCAACAATTCCGAAAAGAGGGAAGAATAGGAAGCATTTAAGGAAACCAGGATGGATGAACACAGAACTTAAGCACATGCTAAAAAGGAAGAAAAAAATGTTTATAAAATGGAAAGAGGGAGGCATATCTAAAGAAGAATATAATGCTGTCTGCAGAACCTGCAGGGTACAAATCAGATTATCTAAAGCTGAAAATGAATTGAGGCTTGCAAGAGATGTCAAAAGCAATAATAAAGGATTTTGGGGATATGTCAAAAGTAAAAGAAAAGTCAAAGATGCAATAGGATTTTTACAGGATGAAAATGATGAAATGGTAAGACAGGATGTTGAGAAGGCTGAACTTTTAAATTCCTATTTTGCATCTGTTTTCTCTCAGAAAGGAAATGTAACATCATCTGTTATTCACTGTCCTATTAAGGGAATAGAAGAATCCAGGATATCTATAAACAGAAAGATAGTGAGGAAACACTTAGCTAACCTAAATGAATTCAAGTCTCCAGGTCCAGATGAATTACACCCCAGAGTACTGAAGGAGATAGCAGAAGAAATTTTTGAACCCCTCTCCATAATCTTTGAAAATTCTTGGAGAACAGGAGAAGTGCCAGAAGACTGGAGAAGAGCAAGTGTTGTTCCTATCTTCAAAAAGGGGAAGAAGGTGGACCCAGGTAACTATAGGCCGGTGAGTCTGACTTCTATACCAGGAAAGATCTTTGAACAAATTATTAAACAACATGTATGTCAATACCTGGATAAGAATGAAGTGATTAAACAGAGTCAGCATGGGTTTGTAACTAATAAGTCATGTCAGACTAAGTTAATTTCCTTCTATGACGGTATCACTGATTGGGTGGATCAAGGAAATGCTGTAGATATAGTATATCTTGACTTCAGCAAAGCATTTGACAAAGTCTCTCATACAATCCTTATTGAAAAAATGACTAAGTATGGAATGGACAAGGCAACTGTTAGGTGGATTCATAACTGGCTTAGTGATCGGACCCAAAGAGTGGTTGTAAATGGCTGCACATCCAGTTGGAAGAATGTCTCAAGTGGGGTACCACAGGGCTCTGTCCTGGGCCCTGTATTGTTCAACATCTTTATCAACGATTTAGATGAAGGAATTGAGGGTAAACTGATTAAATTTGCTGATGACACAAAGCTAGGAGGGATAGCTAATACTAAAGAAGAGAGAGGATTCAAAAAGATTTAAATAAACTGGAGAAGTGGGCAGCAACTAACAGAATGGTTTTTAACAGGGAGAAATGCAAAGTACTACATCTGGGCAATAAAAATGAAAAAAGCATATATAGAATGGGAGGAATAGGGCTAAGTGACAGCACATGTGAAAAAGACTTGGGTATACTAATAGATCACAGACTGAATATGAGTCAACAGTGTGATGCAGCAGCAAAAAAGGCAAATGCAATTCTAGGATGTATTAACAGAAGCATACAGTCTAGATCACGTGAAGTCATTATTTCCCTCTACTCCTCTTTGGTCAGACCTTATCTGGAATATTGTGTCCAGTTTTGGGCACCACATTTTAAAAAAGACATCAACAAACTGGAGCAAGTTCAGAAAAGAGCGACCAGAATGGTGACCGGTCTGCAAACCCTATCTTATGAGGAAAGGTTGCAGGATTTGGGAATGTTTAGTTTGCAAAAGAGAAGACTGAGAGGAGACTTAATAGCGGTCTACAAATATCTAAAGGGCTGTCACATTGTAGAAGGATCAACTTTATTCTCATTTGCACAAGGAAAGAATAGAAGCAATGGGATGAAACTGAATGGGAGGAAACACAGATTAGATATTAGAAAAAAATTTTGACAGTTAGAGTGATCAATGAGTGGAACAGGCTGCCACAAGAAGTGGTGAGTTCTCCTTCAATGGAAGTCTTCAAACAGAGGCTGGACAGACATCTGACTGGGATGATTTAGCGAATCCTGCTTTGAGCAGGGGGTTGGACCAGATGGCCCAGGAGGTCCCTTCCAACTCTACGATTCTATGATTCTATGATTCTACGTTATAAACTTCTGTAAAGCCCTTGTGGGTTCAAAGTTCTCACCACATATCTAGATAAGTTCCTTGGGGGGTCTAGTTTCCAAAATGGGGTCACTTGTAGGGGGTTTCCACTGATTAGGTACATCAGGGACTCTCCAAACGTGACATGGCGTCCAATCTGAATTCCAGCCAATTTTGCATTGAAAAAGTCAAACGGCGCTCCTTCCATTCTGAGCTCTGCCATGCGCCGAAACAGTCGTTCCCCCCACATATCAGGTATCAGCGTACTCAGGACAAATTGCACAATAAGTTTTGCAGTCCAATTTCTCCTGTTACCCTTGGTAAAATAAAAAAAATTGAACCTGAAGTATTTTTTTTATGAAAAAAAGTTAGATGTTCATTTTTTTTAAATATTCAAAAAAATTCCTGTGATGCACCTAAAGGGTTAATAAACTTCTTGAATGTGGTTTTGAGCACCTTAAGGGGTGCAGTTTTTAGAATGGTGTCACTTTTGGGTATTTTCTATCATATAGACCCCTCAAAGTGGCTTCAAATGTGATGTGGTCCTAAAAATAAAATGGTGTTGTAAAAATGAGAAATCGCTGGTCAACTTTTAACCCTTATAACTTCCTAACAAAAAAAAAATTTTGGTTCCAAAATTGTGCTAATGTAAAGTAAACATGTGGGAAATGTTAGTTGTCAAGTTTTTTGTGTGCCGTATCTCTGTGATTTAAGGGCATAAAAATTCAAAGTTGGAAAATTGCGAAATTTTCAAAATTTTCGCCAAATTTCCGTTTTTCTCACAAATAAACGCAAGTTATTTGAATGAAATTTTACCACTCACATGAAGTACAATATGTCACGAGAAAACAATGTCAGAATCACCGGGATCCATGGAAGCGTTCCAGAGTTATGACCTCATAAAGGTACAGTGGTCAGAATTGTAAAAATTGGCCCGGTCATGAACGTGCAAACCACCCTTGGGGGTGAAGGGGATAAGTGTCAGGAACACCGCACTGCACTTGCTCACTGAGCCAATGCGCGTGTCCTGAGTGCAAAGACAGTACACAAAGATACCTACGGAGCGGGCAGCAGTGGTGACAATGCATGCTCCAGGACCTGAAACACGTGACTGATGGGGGCGTGGCCTAAGCTCCACACAGCTAGGAGCTGCAGGGAAACTCCTAGAAAGGTAACTACAGGACAATGTTACCAAGGGGCATAGACAGAGACAGAAACCAGATCAAGCCGAGGTCAAAGCACGAGATAGCAATACAGTACCAAAGGGTTAGACAGAATGGATAGTCAGGACGTAGCAATAGATCAGAAAACCAGAACGGGCAATAGACGGTACAATAGGGGTAAACTGTAACGGAGTAACGATAGCCAAGCCAGGAGGTCAGAACCAGAAAAGACAATAGTACCAAAACGAGAGACGGAGTACAGAGTGAAGGAACAAGCCGGGTCATACACGGGAAGCAAACAACGCAGAGTACATGCACACCAGGGGTCAAACACACCAGAACAACAGTATAACTGACAGAGAATGCTAGTTTGGAGTGAGTATAAATACCCCTCCCAGATCCAAAGAAAGGCCAGCAAAAGTTAACCCTGTGAGAACAGGACATTAACCATGTCCTAACCATGACAGTACCCCCCTCTTAATGGAGGGCCACTGGACCCCCAGGTTTCTCAGGGTACCTGGCATGAAAAGCCCGCACCAGTCGATCAGCGTGCACCGAACTGGCCGGAACCCACGACCGATCCTCAACGGAATATCCCTTCCAATGGATAAGGTACTGAAGTCTCTGGCTGTTATGAATGAGTCACCGGAGGAGAAAACAAAAATACAAGCTAAGTCCAGAAAACCGGAGAGGTTGGTAGCTATCGGATTGCAGACCCCTGATCCTATACACCACAACTAACAGTAGCCGTGGGGGGTTCCTACGGTGCCCTAGACCCCTCGTCACAGCCGGAGAACTACATAAGCCTAAAGAAGGAAAGGGGAAATCTAAACTGCCCCAGAGCAGACCCCAAAGCAATAGACAGCCCCCAACATGTATTGTCGGTGAAAAACAGATGAAAACACAAGCACAGACAGAAAGACAGGCTGAGCAAACGATGGGGCCCAACTAACTAGATAGGACAGGACAGAAAAGATGCTGGCTGCAATACGCAAAAAACCCTACCAAAAATGTCCCAACCGTCTGATAGGGAAAAAAGCCCTGAAGTCGCTAGACTTCAAAATCACTATATCAGCACTCAGGTATATTCTGAAAACAGAGCAAAGAGATCAACTGATCAGAGACAAAAATGGAATTCAGCCAGTCCCAACCAGGACTGGCTGAATACAAACACTAAGGAAACCAGACAAAATCTCATGGAATAATAGCAGGGCAAAAAACTTAGCTTTTAGTAGACAGGAACTAAGCTGGATGCAAGACCTCAGAGCAGAAAGGATCACCAGCAGCCCTGCAGGGCGTCGGCTGCCTTATATCCACTCAGAAATTCCAGATGTCCAATCACACTCCGGCTGTTCAGATGACAGGTTCTTCCCATCCCAATCAATTTCACTACCTCTCTTCACCAGCAGAGGGAGTTCATCAGACATCAAAGGTGAAGGGGAGAATGAACTCACAACATCCGGCGCACCCACCGCAAATCACCCTACCTCGTACTCCAGTTGACCCTCTACCAACACTGGTGGAGCCACAGATGAGGGATCTTCTCTAACTGTCCCCACAGGTTTTAATAGGGATCTGTGGAAGATGTTAGAGATTTTGAAGGCGGTGGGCAACTGTAATCTGCATGCCACCGGGTTTATCACTTCTACAATCTTGTATGGGCCAATAAATTTGGGGCCCAACTTCATAGAGGGTATTTTAAGTTTGATGTTACGGGTGGACAACCAGACTTTTTCCCCCACTGTCAATGCAGGAACCACCCCCCTCCTCCTCTCTGCAAAATGTTTGAACTTCTTCTGGGCTTTGGAGATGTTCCCCTGTACCTCCTTCCAGAGGGTTTTTAATTGTTGTACCATCCCCTCGGCACCAGGGCAATCCGAATCCATATGGGAAAATTCCCCAAACCCATAATTGACCAGAAAGGGAGACTTTCCGGTAGACTGATTAATCCGACAGTAGAATGCAAATTCTGCCATGGGTAATACCTCACACCAGTCTTCCTGTCTGGAGGAGGCCAGGCATCTCAGAATCTGCTCTAATGACTGGTTGGTGCGTTCCGTTTGTCCGTTGGATTCCGGGTGATAGGCAGAGGAGAATGACAACGTGACCCTCAACTTCATACAAAACGCTCTCCAAAACCTGGCCACAAATTGCACACCCCTGTCCAACACCACGTTCACAGGCACTCCATGCAGTCGAACAATGTGCTGAATAAACAAGCGGGCCAAGGTTTCAGCAGAAGGTAATGCAGGTAATGGCACAAAATGGGTGTCATGCTCGCCATATCTGCTATGTCCGCCATGTCTGTTTTGCCTCATGACCCTGGAGCGGTGTGCACGCGCATCTCATGTCTGCTATCCTGCTTGTTCCCTAGAGCAGTGTGCACACTCACCTCATGTCAGCTGAGCTGCAAGATGCCTGCGTTTCTGCTTTGCCTTCTGTGATCTTCTCGACATGTCTAGAATCCCTGATCATGTGTCTTTCCTAGGATCCTTCACTGTCTGGTTCTGCAATCATCTCGTCATGTCTGAATCTCTGATCATGTGACCTTTCCTAGGATCCTGCACTGTCTGGTTCTGCTATCATCTCGTCATGTCTGAAACCTTGATCATGTGACGTTTCCTAAGATCCTGCACTGTCTGGTTCTGTGATCATCTCGTCATGTATGAAACCCTGATCATGTGACTGCGCTCTGTGATCCTGGAGCATCTGAACTAGGAAGTTCTCCCCTGGTCCTGACCCGGAAGAGGAGGTGCTATGCCCTATATTAGACCGCCCCTTCCTATGCTCAGGGCCTGAGTATTGTGTTGTGTCCCTGCATGGCTGCTTGGTCTGTGGGGCACTCCCTCTATTCTATGCCCTTGCACCTAGCTCTGTCGTGCGTCTCTGCACACGCTCCGTGCTTGTACTCCATCTCTTGTCCCGTGCCTTGTCTTATGTTTGTCCGTTGTGCCATGTTCGTCTTTGTCCTGCTTGGACTTGTAGTCCTTCTGTTATTCTCTGCCTTGCCTGTTTTTGCCATGTCTTGCCTTCGCTATACTCTGCCTTGTTCCTCCCTATGGTCTCAGTCTTTGCTTGCTCTGCCTTGCTCTCTCCTATGGTGCTCTGTAGTTCTCCCTGGCACATGCACCATCCCTCCTTTCTTTCCTTTTGTGCTCTTTTCCATGTCTAGTCCCAAGGCTCACCTTGGCCCGGCTCTGGGCTTCGGCCTACGCTCCGCTGCTAGACTCTTTCCTATTATGCTCTCTTGCACGTTTCTAGGCTAGTCCCAAGGTTCTCCCTTGGCCTGGCTCTGGGCTTCGGCCTACGCTCCGCTGCTAGCTCTGTTCTTGCTCTGTTCTTGTTAGGTTTCTCTGCCTATGCTTCCATTCCTGGTTCTGTACTCTGCTTAAGCCCTGCCTTGTTTCTCATCTTGTCTTCCCTTGCTCTGTTTCTTCGTGTGCCCTTTGCATGCGCCTGGCCTTCCTAGTCTCCTGTTTGTGCCTCAGCCGTGCCCGCCCTAGCCGTGCCTGCCTGCTTGTGCCTCAGCCGTGCTCGTCGGTCAGTGACAGCTGTGTCGTCTGCCATGCCTCAGCCGGGTTCGCTGGAGTCTTGCCCGTCTGTCAGTGCCGCAGCCCGATCAGCTAGTCAGTGCCCCAGCTGTGCCCTCTGTGCTCCCTTGCACCTCACGCTGTTTCTGCACTGTGCCCTACGTGCTCTCTATAGCACGCGCAGACCTCGCCTGCCCATGGCATACCTCCCCGTGCTTCTTTAAAAGTACGCACAGGCTTTGCCATGTCCCCTGTCGTGCCCTCTTGCACGCACAGGCCCTAACCCTGTCCTGGAACCCTGACGTGCCTCTCTGCATGCGCAGGACTCTGCCTCGCCTGACCCTGGCGTGCCTCTTTGCACGCGCAGGACTCTGCTTTGTTACCTTGTGCTTTGGCGTGTCTCTACACATGCACTCTGTCTTACCTTGTGCTTTGGTATGTCTCTACACACGCACCCTGTCTCGTTTTGTGAACCCTGGCGTGTCCCCTACACACGCACCTAGCCTTGAACCCTGGCGTGTCCCCTACACACGCACCTAGCCTTGCACCTAGCCTTGAACCCTGGCGTGTCCCCTACACACGCACCTAGCCTTGCACCTCGCCTTGGACCTTGGCGTGTTCCCTAACACGCACCATGCCTGGATATCTGACGTGCCTCCTTGCCTGAACCCTGGTTTGCCTGCCGGATGCCCGGAACCTGCCGATCGTTGCCAGAGATCGTAAGATGGGTGACTGCGGCCTGATGTCCGGAGCTGATGTCCGCAGCCTGATGCCTTGATCATGTCGATCGTTGCCAGTGGTCCGGAGTCCGATGCCATTGTGCCTTTACCTGTACCTAGGCGTGCCACCTGGCACGTACCATGCTATGGACCTTGGCGTGCCCACGGGCGCACCTTGCACGTTTTGCTTGTTTTCACTGAATGTAATCCTGAAGATCTTAATGAAGATACCTTGCACTTACGTTTTGTCTTGTCTTGCTTCCTGCTCGTCCTTGTCGTCAGACACTCATCTAGTGTCCCCTGAGCTGGCCGTCTAGTCCCAGCAGTCGTGGTGGCTCACCCCCTTGGTCTTGCCCCTGACACTCCCTGTATAGGGGGTGGATTCTCACAAGGTCAGCTCTCCCTCGGTGGGTGGGTGCCATGACCCAGAGGGTCCACTCAAAAAATGGGCTCAGCAGGTGCTGAGTCCGTCACAATGGGCTTGCTTAGAAAATCTATCAACCACTACCCATACCACTGAGTTGCCCTTGGAAGGTGGAAGGTTAGTGATAAACTCCATGGACAGGTGTGTCCATGGTTTATCCAGAATTGGCAAAGGCACCAATTCCCCGACCGGCCGGACCTGAGAGCTTTTAGAATGCGCGCACACCCCACAAGTATTCACAAACCTTTTTATATCAGTACCTATAGAGGGCCACCACAAACCCCTAGCTACTGCCCCCGGGTAGCTGCAATACCAGGGTGTGCACTTAACACAGAGTCATGAAATTCTTAAAGGAGTGTGGAACGGAATTGTTCGGGTACAAACAATTTACCTGGGGGTTTATTCCTTGGAGCTTGTGCTTGTGCTTCCAGAATATCTCTCTGTAACTCAGAGGAGATTTCGGCTACAACCACTCCCGGTTGAAGAATGGTGGAAGGAGGTTCTGGAGGGGACACAGAATCAAAACTTCAGGATAAGGCATCTGCCTTTACATTTGTAGACCCTGGTTGGAACGTGATGGTAAAATTAAAACGAGAAAAAAAAAGTGCCCACCGAGCCTGTCTGGGGGTCAATCTCTTAGCAGACTCGATATAGGCCAGGTTTTTATGATCAGTGATGACCGTAATGGGATGAGCGACCCCCTCCAAAAAAATGCCTCCATTCTTCGAAGGCCAATTTAACTGCTAACAATTCCCTGTTACCGACATCATAGTTTCTCTCTGCCGAAGACAGCTTTTTAGAGAAAAAGGCACAGGGTTTGAGTTTAGTCAGGGTAGAGGGGCCCTGTGACAATACTGCCCCCACCCCCACCTCCGAAGCGTCGACCTCGACGATAAAAGGTCTTGACGAATCGGGTTGTACCAGCACAGGGGCTGTAGTAAAACACTTCTTTAATGCAAGGAAGGAATTTTTTGCGGCCACGGACCAATTTTTTACATCTGCCCCTTTAAGAGTGAGGTCAGTCAAGGGTTTTACCACCTGCGAGAACCCTTTAATGAACTTCCTATAATAATTAGCGAAGCCCAGAAATCACTGCAACTCCTTCAGGTCATGAGGCTGCACCCAATCTGTAATGGCCTGAACCTTCCCTGGATCCATGCGGAATCCCTCCCCAGATACAATTACACCCAGAAAAGATAGTTCTTGCATAAAAATTGAGCACTGCTCCAGCTTAGCATACAAATGTGTTGTGAGTTCATTTTCCCCTTCACTACTGAGGCCCGAGGAACTCCCTCTTCTGGTGAAGAAAGGTAGTGAGCCTGATTGTCAAACACCTGGGGCTGATGATGATGACTGGCTGAGTGGAGTTAATGACTGGATATAAGGCTGCCGACGCCCTTCTTGCCTGCGGGTGATTTCTCTGTGGACTTCTAGGAAACCAGTCTGATTCCTGCTCATCTAAAGCTAAGATTTCTGCTTTGCCTTTTTTGCATTAGTGTTTTGTTTTACTTGCTTTTCTGGATTCTGCCATTCCCTGCTGGGGTGAGCTGAATCTCCTTTTGCCTGTTGCTCTGTCTTCAGAATATTCCTGAGTACTGACATAGCCTTTTTGAAGCCTAGCGTCTTCAGGGCCTTTTTTACTGTCAGTTTGTTGGCTCTTATTTTCATAGGGTTTTTCACGGATTGCAGACAGCAGCCTTCCTGTCCTTTCCTATCTAAGCTAGCTTGGGCCCCATCTTTGCTCAGTCTATCTTTCTGTCTGTGTTTTGTTCTTTCTTCTTGCTTCACCATCATTATATGTGGGGGGCTGCCTTTTGCTTTGGGGTCTGCTCTGGGGCAGTTTAGATTTTCCTTTCTGTCTTTAGGCTATGTAGTCCTCCGGCTGTGATCGAGGGGCCTAGGGCATCGTAGGAGCCCCCCACGGCTACTGCTAGTTGTGTTGATAGGTTCAGGGGTCTGCATTCCGATAGCTGCCAACTTCTCTGGTTTTCTGGACTTAGCTAGCATTTCTATTTTTGCCTCCTACGGTGACTCAATCATAACACAAATGGTTCTCCTGGAGTCTCATAAGCACCGTATGCAGATGATGCAAGTGTGACTGACTGTCCTCAGAGTAAATCAAGATGTCATCCAGATAAATGACTACATAACGTCCAATCAAGTCAGAAAAAACAACATTAATAAAGTTCTGAAAAACTGCAGGAGCGTTAGTGAGGCCAAAGGGCATAACCAGGTTTTTAAACAGCCCCTCAGTTGTCAGGAACGCTGTTTTCCATTCATCCCCCTCCCGGATCCTTATAAGGTTATAAGCCCCTCGTAGATCGAGCTTAGAAAACCATTTGGCCCCCGTGAGTTGATTGCATAGATCAGGAATCAACGGGAGAGGGTACGTGTTCTTAAAAGTAATTTTGTTCAGTTCTCGAAAGTCGAGGCACGGGCGCAACCCACCATCTTTTTTCTTTACAAAGAAAAACCCCACTGCCACGGGTGAGACCGAGGGCCGAATATGCCCCTTGCGAAGGCTTTCTTTAATGTACTCTTTCATAGCTTGGCACTCAGGCCCGGACAAATTAAACAAATAATAAATAATAATAATAAATTTTATTTTTATAGCGCCGACATATTCCGCAGCACTTTACATTTCAGAGGGGATTTGTACAGACAATAGACATTACAGCATAACAATAATCACATACAGTAGATTATAACAAATACCAAGAGGAGTGAGGGCCCTGCTCGCAAGCTTACAGTCTATGAGGAAAGAGGTAGACACGAAAGGTGGGTGGTAACAGTTGCCCTGATGTATGGACCAGCCATAATGTTAAGTGTGTAACAGTACAGACACAGAGGGCTAATGGATGCATAAAGCATGTGGGAACATGATGCTGGGAACCTGGTTATGGTAAAACTTTTGGCTCTGCCACACAGGGATAGGTTAGGTTAATGTGTTGAGGCGATAGGCCAGTCTGAATAAATGCGTTTTCAGGACACGCTTAAAATTGTGGGGATTGGGGACTAATCGTATTGACCTGGGAAGTGCATTCCAAAGAATTGGCGCGGCACGTGTAAAGTCTTGGAGCCGGGAGTGGGAGGTTCTGACTATTAAGGATACTAACCTCAGGTCATCAGCAGAACGGAGGGCGCAGGTAGGGTGGTATACTGAAACAAGGGAGGAGATGTAGGGTGGTGCTGAGCCATGGAGGGCTTTGTGGGTGAGGGTAATAAGTTTATACTGAATTCTGGAGTGGATGGGTAGCCAGTGTAATGACTGGCACAAGGTAGAGGCATCGGTGTAACGATTGGTGAGGAATATGATCCTGGCTGCAGCATTCAAGACAGATTGGAGAGGGGAGAGTTTTGTAAGAGGGAGACCGATTAGAAGAGAGTTACAGTAGTCGAGACGAGAATGAATAAGAGAAACAGTAAGAGTTTTTGCAGAGTCAAAAGTAAGAAAAGGTCGAATTCTAGAAATGTTTTTGAGGTGCAGATGACAAGAGCGAGCCAGTGATCGAATGTGGGGGGCAAAGGAAAGCTCGGAATCAAGTATGACCCCAAGACAGCGGGCATGTTGCTGGGGAGTAATAGTGGAACCACACACAGAAATGGCAATGTCGGGTATAGGTACATTAGTAGCGGGAGGAAACACAAGGAGTTCAGTCTTTGACAGGTTCAGTTTCAGATATAGTGAGGACATGATATTAGACACAGCGTTTAGACAATCGCCAGTGTTTTCTAGAAAGGCTGGCGTGATGTCAGGAGAAGAAGCGTATAATTGGGTGTCATCAGCATAGAGATGGTACTGGAAACCAAATCTACTGATTGTTTGACCAATAGGGGCAGTGTACAAGGAGAAGAGGAGGGGGCCTAGAACCGATCCTTGAGGAACCCCAACAGTAAGGGGAAGGTGAGAGGAGGAGGAACCGGCAAAAGAAACAGTAAAGGAGCGGTCGGCGAGATAGGAGGAGAACCAGGAGAGAACGGTGTCCTTGATGCCAATGGAGCGGAGCATAGTGAGGAGGAGCTGATGATCCACAGTGTCGAATGCTGCAGAGAGATCCAAGAGAATTAGCATGGAGTAATGACCATTTGATTTAGCTGTTAGCAGATCATTAGAGACTTTAGTGAGGGCAGTTTCAGTGGAGTGTAAAGAGCGGAAACCGGACTGGAGAGGGTCGAGAACAGAGTTTTCTGAGAGATAGCGGATAAGACGGGAGTGGACCAGGCGTTCCAGGAGTTTAGAGATGAAGGGAAGATTAGAGACAGGTCTATAGTTAGCGGCACAGTTTTGGTCGAGGGATGGTTTTTTAAGTAGTGGATGTATGATGGCATGCTTAAATGAGGAGGGAAAAATACCAGAAGAGAGAGAGAGGTTAAATATTTTAGTTAGGTGAGGGGTGACAGCAGGGGAAAGGGACTGGAAGAGATGTGACGGAAATGGGTCACTGGTGCAAGTTGTTGGGCGAGAAGATGCAAGGAGCCTGCTTACTTCTTCTTCTGTGACTGGTTCAAAATCAGAGAGTGAGTTAGATGCAGTGGGGGAGGGAGGACAGTGCATGGTATGAGGGGATTTGGAGATAATTTCCTGTCGGATCTGGTCAATTTTTTCTTTGAAGTAATTGGCCAGATCGTCAGCTCGGAGCTCCGTGGTTGGGGCCTGTACTCTTGGATTGAGTAGAGAATGAAAAGTGTCAAAGAGACGTTTCGGGTTATTGGACAGTGAGATGATGAGGGTGTTGAAATAGGTTTGTTTGGAGAGGTGAAGGGCAGTGTTGTATGTTCTAAGCATAAACTTAAAATGGATGAAATCTTCGTGTAGATTGGATTTTCTCCACAGACGTTCGGCGCACCTGGAGCACCGCTGCAGGAAACGTGTTTGCACCGTGTGCCAGGGTTGTCGCCGTCTGCGTTGTGGTGTTCTATTTATAGGGGGTGCAAATTCATCCAGGGCACTTTGAAGTGTTTCATTGTAATGCTTCAATGCAGAATCAGGACATGAGAGGGAGGAGATAGGGGCCAATGAAGACTGCAAGTTCTTCAGAAGTTTCTGGGTGTTAATGGCCTGTATGTTTCTATAAGTCTGGACAGTGGGGGTGACCTGAGCAGCCTGGCAGTTCTTTATAGAGAATGAAAGAAGATTGTGGTCAGAGAGCGGGAGAGGGGAGTTTGCAAAATCATCCACTGCACAAAGCCGAGAGAAGACCAAGTCGAGGGAGTTTCCGTCTTCATGCGTTGGAGAATTAGTAAGCTGCGAAAGGCCAAATGAGGAGGTTAGAGATAAAAGGTGAGTAGCAGATGGGGAGAGGGGAAGAGCAATGGGGATGTTGAAATCTCCCATGATGAGGGTAGGGATGTCACAGGAGAGAAAATGTGGAAGCCAAGTGGCAAAATGATCCAGGAACTGATGGGAGGGGCCGGGAGGACGATACACCACCGCCACTCGCATGGAGAAGGGGGTGTAGAGTCTGATGGCATGGACCTCAAAAGAAGGGAAGACAAGTGAGGGTACTTGAGGGATAACCTGAAAGGTACATTTTGGTGATAGGAGCAGACCAACGCCTCCACCAGCTCTATTGTCTGATCTTGGGGTATGAGAGAAGTGTAGCCCCCCGTATGAAAGAGCAGCAGCAGCGGTAGTATCTGACTGCTGGATCCAGGTTTCAGTAAGAGCCAGGAGGTTAAGAGAATTAGAAAGGAAGAAGTCATGAATGAAGGAGAGTTTGTTACACACTGAGCGAGAATTCCAAAGTGCACAATTAAGAGAGACAGATGGCATGCAGGGAATATTAATAAGATTAGAGGGGTTTCTGAGTGTAGCAGTGGGGGGGTTTGACTTTCTATAACATGGGGGACCAGGGTTGGGAGCAATGTCTCCTGCAACTAGGAGAAGGAGGATAGAAAGAGTGAGCAGATGGTTAAGTGATTTGTGAGAGCGTCTCTGGTGTTGAATGGTGGGACTGGCTGGATCTGTGCATTTTAACAATGTGAAAAGAGCGTGAGTGCTATACATAGGAGAGGAAAGAAGCGAGGGGCCAATATGGATGGAGTGTGGAGAGTTAATGCCAGGGCGGTGGATGTGTGTGAATGCAGAGGCCAGGATAAAAATTACACAAATGCATATGGTATATATTTGTTGTACTCCAAATGTACCGGGAGTAGATGTATATAAATCTCTTACCTGTCTCCTGCACTGTCTAACTGCCATGTTATAACTGCCAGAAGTACTTTGATACATGTACTTAGATTACATGTGCATAAATGCCACCCCTGCATAAATGCTCCCCCTAGCTAGGTCTGAATATATAGGAGGTTAAGGCTAAGTTTTTTGTTGTTTTTTTTTTCCCTCTCTCTCTTCTCGTTAATCAATCACACTAAATTGAGATACCAGGACCCAATAAAATGTTGTGGTCAAATAAACACATGTCCAAGACTACATGGATCATAAAGCACTTTGAAAAGTTTCTTGACCTCACAACATAAGGGGACAAGCAGAGTAAGTTGAAAAAACTATATACCAGATATAAGCTTGCAGAGTTGAAAACACAGAGATAGCATTCAGGATTAACTGCTTGCTGACATTGAATGGAGACACAGGAGTGGATTCAGAGCAGAGATTGGAAAAGCTGGTTACCTGTATGAAGAGAATAGAGATGCGTGTCACATTCATCCATGTTATAACTGCCAGAAGTACTTTGATACATGTACTTAGATTACATGTGCATAAATGCCACCCCATGAGCCTTGGGTAATTTGGCTCCAGGTATTAAATCGATAGCACAATCATATGGTCTATGTGGTGGGAGCGCCTCAGCCTCGCTTTCGGAAAACACATCTTTAAAGTCTCTCAGGTACTCCATAATACCCTCCAGACCGACAGATGACAGAGATACGGATTTTATCGGATTGACAAAAGGAACCGGGTTACAACACAGACCATTATCATTACATCCCCATCGGGTGATCTCCCCCTTCACCCAATCAATAAGAGGATTGTGGCATTGTAACCAGGGCATTCCCAATACCAGTCCAGCAGGCAGATTATTCATAATGAAACAACTTAAATTTTCCACATGAGTGGAACCCACTTTCGTAGGAAAAACTTCAGACATAAAACAAATTCCATCCCGGGTAAGAGGGGATGAATCCACAGCCACAATTTTAACAGGGTCTTTTAACCTGACTGTCCCTATCTTATTAAGAGTCACAACTTTGGCATCAATCAGATTAATGGAGGAACCACAGTCAACAAAGGCGGTGGTCATAACAGGACCGCCAGCAATTTCCAATTCAACCTGGAGCACCATTTTAGTACGTGAGAAAAATTGTACCTGGGAGTTTGGACAACCTCCTCGATTGTTGCCCAGACTCAGTCGTTTCTCTGATGGTTTCTCTGAAGAAGGGCAGGAGGGGCAATTCCTTTTCCAATGTCCAGAGGCTCCACAGTAAAAGCATAGTAGGTTGTCTCTATGGTGCCTTCTCTCTTTCTCCTTAACCGAGACTGACCCTACCTTCATGGGCTCAGATACAGGTGCAGTGTCACACAATTTGGGGTACAAGGGAGACTCTTGTTGCATCATTCCTCTAGCACGGAGTCTCCGGTCCATACGGACCGCCTGCATCATGGCGTCCTCCAGGATATCAGGAGGCAGATGTAATGCCAGAGCGTCCTGCAGATGGTCAGAAAGGCCCCTGCAAAGCAACCCCCTCAGGGAAGCAAACAAACAATGCAGAGTACATGCACACCAGGGGTCAGACACACCAGAACAACAGTATAACTGACAGAGAATGCTAGTTTGGAGTGAGTATAAATACCCCTCCCAGATCCAAAGAGAGGCCGGCAAAAGTTAAACCTGTGAGAACAGGACATTAACCATGTCCCAACCATGACATTAAGTCTCCTCTCAGTCTTCTCTTTTGCAAGCTAAACATTCCCAAATCCTGCAACCTTTCCTCATAAGACAGCGTTTGCAGACCGGTCACCATTCTGGTCACTCTTTTCTGAACTTGCTCCAGTTTGTTGATGTCTTTTTTAAAGTGTGGCACCCAGAATGCTCCTGTTAAACCCTGACGTCACCCCCGCCCGTGCCGTGGCCACTCTGTTGCTCCCGTCGGGTGTGCATGCGCACTTCTCATATCCTAGGCTCCTCCTCCATGTCGCGTTTGCGCACTCCTGTCAGCCCACTCTCCGGGTCGGTCCTCTCTATGGTAAAGGAGGACCTGACCCAGAAGCTGTAGTGGTCATGTGCTTACAGGCTTGAGGACCTGACCCGGAACCTGTCTTGGTCATGTGCTATATCAGGCTGCCTCCCCCTATGGGAGGTGCCTGATTATTGTTGTGCTTTCTGGCTGGGTCCACTCCTGGAGTTTCCGGCTCCAGACCATCCATTCTAACAGACCAGTAGATAAAGACACAAGCATTACAGCAAACCACAGAACACTTCTACAACAACTTTACTCCAATCACTTAGCTTTAGCACACAGCATAGGAAGACAAATATTCCGCACTACAACGGGATGAAAAAAGGGAGCAGAAGATCCTGAAGGTGCGGCGCAAAGGATTGGACACCTCCTTACAGCAACCTATTCTTGTTCCTAAACTCCCGACGCCCTATACGGGTCCTTCCCCCCCACTGTCGTCACATGCCTATTCCCTGATTGTCTCCTCAATGTACCCTGGCTAGTGCACTGGCCAACAAGGATGCTAGCATCACCACTGCAGATGGTAAAACACATGGTAAAATACAAACACAGGACAAAAAAAAAGTGATAAAATCCTCAGCATCAGGCTCTGCTGCCAAGCTCCACAGCAGCATA
The DNA here is from genome assembly GCF_039654945.1 of Dendrobates tinctorius. NCBI lineage: Eukaryota > Metazoa > Chordata > Amphibia > Anura > Dendrobatidae > Dendrobates > Dendrobates tinctorius. The sequence goes on from NW_027361755.1 coordinate 739,125, forward strand.
GAAAAATCACCCAGTATTTGAACTCCCACAGCTGCAGCAAAGCCACCAACAATAGAGGGCACATCACTCCATGCTGGTCTGCATAGAATAACTCTATTACTGATGATCAGCAGATGGGTTATGTGACTATTTAAAGGATAGTGGGAGATTTTACCAACCAACATCAGCTGGCCAACCTAAAAGCAGCTGCTAGCAAGAGACCGACAGTATCTCTTGCTGAACCAAAAGGAAAAAACAACATTTAAATTGCAACAGAACCAGAGCTGCTTTGAATCCCATAATGAATTGTGATAGTACCCCCTTTCAACAAGGGGCCTCTGGACCCTTAACACCAGACTTCACCGAAAATTACATATGGAAGGGACTTATCAACCCACTAGTATACACCTCTGTATTCACCTAATCTTTAAGGTCATGGCAAATGCAGCCCAATGGTGATGGTGTGACAGGGGTGCATGACAGAGCAAACGGAAAGTAGGCCGATGATCAATCCAACAACTTTTATTGAGACTGGGAAAATATAACATCAAATGTAGATATGGTTCCATAGAGTCTGCAAGGTGGCCACACAAATGGGACACATCTGGTGGTGCCAAGGAATATGCAATAACATTCTTTAGATTCGGTCCTTAAATCCAGCAGGTTCGTTAGACATAACAATCCCACGAGGCAAATGATCTCCAAATATCCATTTCTCCATAGAACACACTGGGATCTGGCCACAGCAGCAGATTCTCACCCTTCCCAAGACACAGCATTATCTAACTAACCAAAAATGTAGCTTATTGTCCTACCTCTCTTGGGATCAGACCACAGTGTTTCTCAACTCCAGTCCTCAAGACTGCACAGGTGATGCTATTAATGCTTGAGCAGGTGATGAAACTATCACCTGTGCAATACTAACGAAATCCTGAAAACGACCTGTTGGTGGGTCTTGAGGACTGGAGTTGAGAAACACTGCCTTAGACAGAGATACTCACACCTACCCTCTTAAACATACAGTAGCACAAAGGATAAAGAATGTTCCAGAAGCCCTGTCTCAGCCTGTCTGCAGGTTTGTGTATTCCAGGATGCCTCTTGCATAGAGGAACAAAGATAAACATGCCATCAACAGAAGCAGGGCAAGGTATGCTAATATAGGCCTGATTACAGTATAGTCAATGAAAACAGACTTTGGGTGACACTGTCAAAACCCCTTCCCCCCTCAACTTGTGTGCAGACTAGTTGTTAGGGACGGCAGAACGCACTAAATATAAAATAATAGAAAGTGCATTCGCTGCCCGGGGTCCACCGTGTAGGGATGTTAAACTGCTGCTATATAATGGCAGACGCACAATATGGCGGTATATCGCACACGGGTTGAACGTCACCCGGTGTGCACTGGGCGCACTCTGTTAGCTTCACAGAGACGCCATAGACATAAACATAAGTACTGAGCCTGTTGGACTCTCAGAGAAATGCACGCACGGTATATGGTCACAGGAGCTGGGCCCAAGGCAGAGGGACAGAGTCCGTCTAGACCTACCGTGTGTGCGGCATTGCTGCCGCGGACGCCTACAGGCGCTGCAGACGGCAGCGCGGCTACTGACACAGCCGCTATGCGACCGTACCCAGGAGGGGCGCACGGTCGGACGCTAGTTAGGTGATGATATGCACTGTGGCTTGTAGCGTGCCACTGACTAGCGCTGACTTTACATAGTTTTGATAGTTTTGAAGGCTGAAGGAAGACCTTATGTCCATCTAGTTCAGCCTATTTTTAGTGCAGCTGTTCTGCATTGTTGATCCTGGGGAAGGCAAAAAACCCACTGAGTAGAAGCCAATTTTCTCCATAGGGAAAAAAATTCCTTCCCCTAAGCTGGGTCAACCATCTACCTATAATATTCTGTTATTTGTAACCTTCTATACTGTTACTCACAAGAAAAGCATCCATTCCTTTCTTAAATTCATTCAGTGAGTTGGCCATCACCACTTCCTCAGGAAGAGAATTCCAGAGCCTCACTGCTCTTACCGCGAAGAACCCTCTTCTATGCTGGTGCAGAAATTGTCTTTCCTCCAAACGAAGAGAATGCCCCCTTGTTCTTGTCACAGTCCTTGGTACAAACAGTTCATTGGAGAGATCTCTGTATTGCCCTCTGATATACTTGTACATATATATTAAGTCTCCCCAAGTCTTCTCTTTTCTAGAGTAAATAGACCTAATTTTGATAACCTTCCTGGGTATTGTAGTGAACCAACTCCATTTATCATTTTAGTAGCCCGCCTTTGAACCCTTTAATTATTTTTTTGTAATTCTTTATTTATGGATTTTTAAAGAAACACTACAAATTACGATTACTGACACTTAAATCATATATGGTGAAAGTTCTTAAGTACCTGTGGGATAGATAAGACATGAAGTTTGTAGTGTCGAATTTACATAAATGAAAACAAGATTTTTAAAGAAACGGAAAAACAAAGTAACATTGAGGTGCAACTAACTCCAACAGACTGGCGACATGTCGAATTATGCGTAATATGAATGAAATTGATTTTCTACCTAGAGAATAGAAAAAATTCAAGGCTGAAAGGCTTCTATGTTTTTTAGCTCAATGGAGCTCGATCACCGTGAACCTCCAACACATTGCAGATAAAATCAGAACCTGGAATCTAGTTCCTACCATTCCATTTAATCCAGGGATCCAAAATCTTCAGAAATCGGTCGTGGGAAAAGGTTTCCCAGCTCGAGAGTTCCTCTAGTCGAAAGATCTCTCCGACTTTCACTAACCAGTCCTTGTGTGTTGGTGGAGATTTTTGTTTCCATCTTAAAGCTATTAAGTGTTTTGCGGCACCCAACAGCAGGGGTAGAAGATCATGTTTTTTAGGTTTGAAATTGGTTGAGGGGAGAGATAAAAGCACCTCAGAGGCAACAAGGTCCAAATTTAACACTCCCAAGACCTTCAAGAAATCATTGATATCCCGCCAGAACTTTAAGATTTTCTGGCATGTCCAAAAAATGTGAGTAATAGTACCTCTCGATTTTTCGCATCTCCAACACATCGGAGAATCAGATAGGCCTAGATGAAAGAGCAGGTGTAATACCTCCTTGATAAAATTTTGTATGCCGATTCCTGTAACAGGATGCATCTCGAGAAGCCATGGGAGTTAGAACAAATCGATTGTTTCTCTTTTGGTGACAGAGTAATGTTAAGTTCTCATTCCCAGGAATGGAGAAATAATGGGGTGTAGTTGTTTTTAGATTGAAGGGGATTATCATATATTTTAGAGGTCTGTCTTGAAATAGGTGGTTTTATTTTCGTCAGTAAGTCTAACCAGTGCCAATTAGGGGAGGGGGTGGTTACTTTTCTGATTTGTTTCATATTGTCATGATCCAGGATGGGATTTCGCTTTGGCCTGTCCTGGTTAGACTATGGGTTAATTGTGCTGCCTCTCTCTGGCAGAAGGAGGCTATTTAATGCTCACTGGACCTAGGTCCGGTATCAGTTATACTCCTGCCCTCGGCTGAGTTAAGTGACCTCTTGTATATGTGTGCCTTGTGCCTGATAACTTGTTGCTTGTTTGGTTCTCATCTGGTTCTGTCCCTGTTACGAGTTCTGCTTGACCCTCTTGTACTGCACTGTCCTCTCATGTATGACCCTCTGCTTATGACTCGACTGCTCTCTGCTCGTCCCTTTGGTACTGCACCGCCCTCTTGTGTATGACCTTTGGCTTCGTCTGACCTCCCATCTGCTTGTCCCTCCTGTACCTTGTTCGCCTGTATTGTGTATGATCTCTGGTTTGCCCGACTCTGAGTGTTCTTGCATTTCAGTAAGCAGGATGCTAAGCCCCGCCCCTTGTGGTCACGTGACCGTAGGTCTCGTGCCTGCTTGCTAATACTTCAGCGTTCAGGTCCTATGCGTCTGTACTTTCCAGCTGTTACTGTTCCCAGGACCCCTACAGCACTGGTGAGTCCCTGCTCAGCGGAGGCTGCATGCCGGTGCTGTCAGAATCCTGATACATATAGTGGGAGACATGGATCTGTTGAAGGAAATTATTTGGGTGCTTTTTGGCTTCTTGAGGCCAGAGGTTTTTACAGAGAATCTTGTCTTTCAATAGGTGGGAGATTGGTTTATTTGGTAGAGATTCCCATAAGTCATAGGGATCCGTAAAGTCTGGGTTTTAAATATATGGGATTATCCCTATTGGCATTTTATCAAGAAAATGGCAATCTGGCGGGAGGTTTGGGACCAACAAACGCCTGGTCAAAATGGACCTCAGAAGATTGTCATCAAAATTAATTTTTGAGGTGGTGTAATTTGTTCATATTAGTTTTTTCGCATCTGCACCCAATAGTTGCAAGTCGATGTGAGTTTGGGAATCTTGATCTAGCAGATGGATTAGTTTTATCCATCTGGTCAAGTGTATGGCTTGATAATAAGACACCAAATCTGGTAAACCCAACCCCCACGCCCGTCTCGGTAAGATCAAAGTCTTAAAAGGGAGCCGAGCTTTTTTGGATTTACAGACGAATCTGGCTATAATTTGATTTAGCGATTTGAAGAAAGATTTCGGTAGGGATATTGGGACCATATTCATCACATGGAAAATTTTAGGTAAAACATATGATTTAATTACGTTAACTCTACCCATCCAGGAAATAAAGGGAAGGTCATAGGAACTAAGAAGGCTTTTGATTTTCCCCAGTAAGGGGGTGAAATTATATTGGAAAAGGGAATGTGGATCTTCCGTAATGAAAACCCCTAGATATTTAATTTTTTCCTTAGGCCACTTGAAGGGGGTAGTCCTTTTAAGTATAGAAATCACCTCTGTCTCAGTTGAAACATTGAGGGCCTCAGATTTATCCAGGTTTATCTTAAAGTTAGAGAGTGCTCCAAATAAAGAGAAGATTTCAAGAAGCTTTGGGAAGTCGGTCCCTGGATTCGAGAGCATCAACAATAGATCATCTGCGAAGGCTGCCGCCTTCACTTCAATTCGATTAATCCTGATATCTTTAATGTCTTTGTCTTGTCGGATGGCCTGAATCAATGTCTCCATAACTAGGACGAATGAGGGGGAGAGAGGGCAACCCTGCCTGGTACCGTTCCTGATTTTGAAGGAATTTTAGAATTCCATTCACCCTAACCCTGGCTTTAGGGTAAGTGTATAGCGAAAATATACTTTCAATAAATGATGGTGGAAAGGCAAATTTTTGCAGAACACAGTTCATATATTGCCAGCCAACCCGGTCAAAGGCCTTCTCAGCATCAGTAGAGAGGACCGTTAGGGCCTGACCTGTATGTTTTGCATATGAGATAGTCTGCAGAACTCTTGTAGAGTTGTCTTTGCCCTCTCTTCCACGTATAAACCTGGCCTGTTCAGGGTGCACTAGATCTGCCAACACCAAATTAATTCTGGAGGCCAGAATTTTGGCCCACAACTTAATATCCTTATTAAGAAGTGATATAGGACGGTAATTACTGCACTGCGTTCCGTCTCTCCCCTCCTTGGGTATAACTGTGATGTATGCTTCTAGTGACTGTGGTGGGGGGGCTGCACCTTTTAAAAAAGAGTTGAAAACGTCTACTAAACGAGGGATTAGCGTGTCTGTGAATTTTTTATAATATATTATCGGGAAGCCATCGGGGTCTGGGGTTTTTCCATTTGGAATTTCGGCCAGTGTGTCCTTAACCTCTTGTGCTGTAACTTCGCTCGTGAGTAACGATTGCCCCAGGGGGAAATCTTAGGTAGCGAAAGCTGGGTTAGGAAATTGTGGATGTTCCCTGTAGCTACAATAGGATCTTTCATGGACTCTGGTGGGGGTAAGTTACATAAAGAATTGTAGTAATTCCGAAAAGCGTCCGCTATTTCGCTTGACTTAGGCTGGTTTCACACTAGCGTTCGATAGCGCAGCGCATCGTGCGCTATCGGGTGCACGCGCAATGTGCCCCTATCTTTAACATGGTGATCGCAGGGTCTTGCGAATGTACGTGCTCTTCAGCGTTTAGCGTGCGCTGTGCATTTTACAGGTGTGCACCCAGACGTGCCGTATGCTACATGTTGCATTTTTTTTCCAGCGGCATCGTTAAAAAAATCACGCACGCACGTGTGCCCTCGATGTGCGCACAAAACTAGCATTACAGTCTATGTGGTCGCTGACGAGCGCTTGGCACCGCGCACAAAGCGCCTTGTGCGCGCACGCGATTTGAGTAAACAATGTCTAGACACTTGTCTAGAACTCCCCCTAAACAAGCAACATTGTTTTGGAGGAGTGTACATAAAAGAAGGTGTCTTCAGGGTCAGACAATTACTCTACATACTGCCTTGCAGAGACCAGACAAGCATTCTACAAGATGTCACGTCGCCGTCAGACTCGGGGCCTGCTGTTCCGCCCTCAGCCACTAGGAGGTGACGGACTGTCACGCCACCCTCGGGCTCAGGGCCTGCTGTCCCGCCCTCAGCCACTAGGAGGCGCCGTGGCTCGCGCCTGAGTGATGGCGGCAACAGTGAAAGGGCTTCTGCGCAGGCGTCTGGTGGACACAGACTCCGCTCCTCTGTCAGTCATGAAGGGGTTGGTGCATCGTCATAAGGTCTGGTCCTGGGGGCGGTCCTGATGACATCATCAGCCCGGGAGCCTGTGAGGGATGACCTGAGACCTCAAATACCTTGGGACTGGGCTTGCAAGCTGCCGGATATATTCTTGGTTCCCCTGCGTGTTACTGTGTGAATTGCTATAGCTGACTGACTCTGACCTTGGCCTGGACTTCTGACTCTGCTTCTGCCTAACGATTCTGTACCTCTGCTGCCCTCCTGGTTTATGACTCTGCTTCTGCCTAATGATTCTGTAACTCTGCTGCCCTCCTGGTTTATGACTCTGACCTTGGCCTGGACTTCTGACTCTGCTTCTGCCTAACGATTCTGTACCTCTGCTGCCCTCCTGGTTTATGACTCTGACCTTGGCCTGGACTTCTGACTCTGCTTCTGCCTAACGATTCTGTACCTCTGCTGCCCTCCTGGTTTATAACTCTGACCTTGGCCTGAATCTTACTCTGCTACTGTCTACTGTTTTTGTACCTTGCTGCTTGACTGGTTTAGACCCGGATACCACTACGTTTTTGTCTTGTTTTTGGAACACCTTTCTGGCGACCGTCCTGCTCTGGCCACTGCTCCTATTCAGACAGCGCCTCCTGGGCTCTGCTATAAATCCAGATCCCTGTATAGCGGTAAAGGGTATCAGTGTTTCTCGGGGTGTTGGCTGGCCGCAGCCCAGACCGCAGACGGACGCCACATTATATCCGGCCCCATATATAAAAAAAACAAAAAACAACTGCTTTTTGTGTATATGTCCATCTTACATAAAAGCAGTCTCCTGAATTTTTTTTTTTCTTTCTTCTGCTGACTGAGCTGATTTCCTGGCCTAACACCTGCTCCAGAGCACAGCCTGAAGGAATACTCCCATCTTCCTACACCAGCATGCTGCAGCCTGGAAGCTTCAAGGGAAGTGCTGAGCATCAGAGATCCACATTTCTGGGACGTCTGCCTCTGGGCAGCTCTGGTCGTGCTGGCCCAGAGGCTCAGGTATTGCCCGCAAATGCGGCTAAACTTTTATTACCCGTCTCTCTCTCGTTTTCTAATAAATCTCTGTGTGTGAAGGCCTATGTGGATTGTGGTTCCGCAGGCAACTTCATGGATTTTTTGCTTGCAAAGGATCTTGGTGTACCTCTGCTAAAACTTAATGCCCCTATTCGGACCACTGCGATTAATGGTACATCCATTATCCAGGGTGGAGTGGAATTTGTTGCTACAGACATTGCTATGTCAGTGGGGACATTACACAACGAACAGATGTCATTTTTTGTTATACATAATTTATCTAATCCAGTTGTGTTAGGCATGCCATGGTTGCACCAGCATAATCCAGTTATTGACTGGCGCATAGGTGATATCGTGCGCTGGAGTCCACGGTGTCAGAATCACTGTATGTCACTGTCAGTGAACCAAATTAAAATTAAAATCCCCTCCATTCCATATGCATTCAGAGATTGTGAAGATGTCTTCTCCATAGTGGAGTCTGAGAAAGTACCTCCTCATAGAGAGTACGACTGTCCTATAGACTTGGTCCCAGGTGCCCGTCTCCCTAAGGGGAGAATATTCAACCTCTCTGGTTCGGAGCGTGTAGCCATGAATGACTACATAGCAGACAGCCTATGTAAAGGCTTTATTAGACCTTCCACCTCACCTGTAGGAGCTGGGTTTTTCTTTGTAGAAAAAAAGGATGGTGGACTCAGACCATGCATCGGTTATCGTGAGCTGAACGCAATTACTGTAAAAAATCAGTACCCGCTCCCACTCATTCCTGATCTGTTTAATCAGCTACTGGGAGCCCGCTGGTTTACTAAACTTGACCTCCGGGGGGCATATAATCTGGTCCGCATAAGAAGCGGTGACGAATGGAAAACGGCCTTTAATACACCTCTTGGTCACTTTGAGTACCTTGTAATGCCGTTCGGACTCAGTAACGCACCTGCCGTATTTCAACACTTTGTCAATGACATTTTCAGGGACATTTGTGGGGTGTATGTCGTCGTGTATCTTGATGACATTTTGATTTATTCGGCTGACCCTGTGACGCATGCTCAACACGTCCGTTCGGTATTGCAGAGACTGCAAAAAAACTTTGTTTGCGAAACTAGAAAAATGTGTTTTTTTTGCCGAAGAGGTACAGTTCTTAGGATACATGGTCTCAGGCAAGGGGTTTCGCATGGACTCTGCCAAGATTCAACCCATTAAGGATTGGGTGCAACCCAAATCGCTGAAAGCGCTGCAGCGGTTTTTGGGATTTGCGAATTATTACCGCAAGTTTATCAGGGGTTTCTCTGAGATTGCCAAGCCACTCACGGACCTTACCCGAAAAGGGGCGGACGTGACTAATTGGAATCCTGAGGCTATTCGGGCATTTTCTACACTAAAAGAGTGCTTCGTGGCCAATCCGGTTCTGATTCAACCGGACCTAGACTGCCCGTTTATTGTAGAAGTTGATGCCGTCGGAGTGGGAGCAGTGCTATCACAAGGCACTGCATCCCTCACTCAGCTTCGCCCATGTGCGTTTTTCTCCCACAAATTCTCTGCCACGGAGAGAAACTATGACATCGGGAATTACTGGCGATCAAATGGGCCTTCGAGGAATGGCGCCACTTCCTCGAAGGTGCCAAACACAAGGTCACTGTTATTACAGACCACAAAAACCTAACCTACCTAGAGTCAGCTAAAAGACTAAATCCCAGGCAGGCTAGGTGGGCCTTGTTTTTCTCGAGGTTTGATTTTATAATCACCTTCCGCCCCGGGACTAAAAATGTGAGGGCAGATGCCCTCTCTCGCAGTTTCTGCCCCACACAGACCGAGGACTGTGAACCAGTCCCAATATTGGCTAATGGAATCGTCATATCGGCAGTGTCTTTGGACCTTCTGGAGGAGATCCGTAGGTCTTCAGAGCAAGTTCCTGACACTACGCCCCCCAAAAAATTGTTCGTTCCGGCTAACTTTCGTCTGCAGGTTCTAAAAGAATCACACGACTCTGTCCTGGCAGGCCATCCGGGTCTCAATAATACCACCAGGTTGGTAACTAGGAACTTTTGGTGGCCGACGGTGGTCAAGGACTGTAAGGACTGTTTCAGCGTGTGAAGTCTGTGCCCGCGCCAAGTCCCTCCATAGTCGCCCTGCCGGCTGGCTTCAGTCCTTGCCCACCCCTGAGACTCCATGGACCCACATCTCCATGGATTTCATTACAGACCTGCCGCCATCAGATGAGAAAACTTGTATCTGGGTGGTGGTAGACAGGTTCAGCAAGCAGGGCCATTTTATTCCCCTGTCTGGGTTGCCTAACTCTGAGACTTTAAGTTGTTCATCCTGCACATTGTACGTCTGCACGGCGTTCCGGCAAATATTGTGTCCGACAGGGGTACCCAGTTTGTCTCGAAGTTCTGGAGGGCATTCTGTAGACGCATTGGTGTGGAGTTGTCCTTTTCCTCGGCATACCATCCCGAAACTAATGGTCAAACTGAGCGTACTAACCAAGCCCTGGAACAATACCTCCGCTGTTATGTGTCAGGACATCAGACCGATTGGGTGGAACATCTGCCATTGGCTGAGTTCGCCCTCAATAATCGTTATCAAGACTCCATTAAAACTACCCCTTTCTTTTGTAACCTTGGACTACATCCGCGCTTTGGGTCGTTTTCGGCCAGGATGTTGGAGCTCCCTGGGGTTGAGCAAAATATACATCGGCTAAAAACGATTTGGTCTGAGGTTAATTCAAATTTGAAAGGAGCTCAGGTTAGACAGGCTTCGGCTGCAAATAGACGACGATCTAAGGGGCCGCACCTGGGAGTTGGCGACAAGGTTTGGCTCTCTACAAAAAATATCAAGCTTAAGGTACCGTCCGCCAAACTAGGTCCCAGGTTCATCGGCCCATACGAAATTATCGAGGTGGTTAACCCAGTAGCCTTCCGCTTAAAACTTCCACAGTCATTCAAATTGCCTAACGTATTCCACAGGTCTCTCCTCAAACCTTATCGTTCTCCCATTCACCCTGTTCAGTCCCCTCCTCCTCCTGTTTCGGTCGGGGGAGCTCTGGAGTATGAAGTCCAGGGTATCCTTGACTCCCGCCTTGTGAGGGGCTCAGTACAGTATCTGATACACTGGAAGGGCTACGGCCCAGAAGAAAGGTCCTGGGTTCCTGCGGGGAACGTCCATGCCAAGGCATTAATTAGGAGATTTCATCTTCTTCACCCTGACAAACCGGGGTTTGAGGGTCCGGAGGCCCCTCCTGGAGAGGGGGTACTGTCACGTCGCCGTCAGACTCGGGGCCTGCTGTTCTGCCCTCAGCCACTAGGAGGCGATGGACTGTCACGCCACCCTCGGGCTCAGGGCCTGCTGTCCAGGACTCGGCTACCAGGAGGCGCCGGACTGACATGTCGTCGTCGAATTCAGGTCCTGCTGTCCCGCCCTCAGCCACTAGGAGGCGCCGTGGCTCACGCCCGAGTGATGGCGGCAACAGTGAAAGGGCTTCTGCGCAGGCGTCTGGTGGACGCAGACTCCGCTCCTCTGTCAGTCATGAAGGGGTTGGTGCATCGTCATCAGGTCTGGTCCTGGGGGCGGTCCTGATGACATCATCAGCCCGGGAGCCTGTGAGGGATGACCTGAGACCTCAAATACCTTGGGACTGGGCTTGCAAGCCGCCGGATATATTCTTGGTTCCCCTGCGTGTTACTGTGTGAGTTGCTATAGCTGACTGACTCTGACCTTGGCCTGGACTTCTGACTCTGCTTCTGCCTAATGATTCTGTACCTCTGCTGCCCTCCTGGTTTATGACTCTCACCTTGGCCTGGACTTCTGACTCTGCTTCTGCCTAACGATTCTGTACATCTGCTGCCCTCCTGGTTTATGACTCTCACCTTGGCCTGGACTTCTGACTCTGCTTCTGCCTAACGATTCTGTACCTCTGCTGCCCTCCTGGTTTATAACTCTGACCTTGGCCTGAATCTGACTCTGCTACTGTCTACTGTTTTTGTACCTTGCTGCTTGACTGGTTTAGACCCGGATACCACTACGTTTTTGTCTTGTTTTTGGAACACCTTTCTGGCGACAGTCCTGCTCTGGCCACTGCTCCTATTCAGACAGCGCCTCCTGGGCTCTGCTATAAATCCAGATCCCTGTATAGGGGTAAAGGGTATCAGTGTTTCTCGGGGTGTTGGCTGGCCGCAGCCCAGACCGCAGACGGACGCCACACAAGAGCCTTCTACCTGTGGATTCAAGCTTCAGGAGCCAAAATGTGAGTATTCTTAAAAATAATGTCTGTGTGTCCTGTAAAATTTATTATGTATTTTTTGTTTTCTTTTCAGCATGTCTTCTTCTGGCTCAATGTATTTGCCATCTTGGCAAGAACTGGCCCAAGCTGATCGTGAGGTGAGAATCTTGCTGCCTTTTGGTAAGTATAGCTTCCTCTAGAAATGTGTTTTAATTTTTTCTTTCTTTACAGACATCGGACACTGGCAGTGAAGATGGAGTGCGGGAGCGGTCTGAGCGGGAGCGGTCTGAGCGGGAGCGGTCTGAGGATTCTGAGCGGGAGCAGCGTAGTCAAGTCGTAGCGAGGAGACGCAATGTGAGTGTGTGTGTGTATATGTGTATATATATATATAATATATATATATAATTTATTTATTTTATTTTTTTTTCTGTCTTTCTTTCTTTTGCTTCTTTTCTGTTTCTTTTTGCATCTTTTCCATACTTCTAAACATTCTATATTTTTTTTTCTAGGCTCCACAGCGGGATGATGAAGTCTACATCGACAACGAGCACCTCATCCACCTCGTTGAGGAGCGCATCCCGTTGTGGGACAGCCGTGACCAGCAGTACAAAGACACAGTGGTGACCCGGCAGCTCTGGAATGAGGTGGCCACAGCGCTGATGGATAGCTGGGACAGCGCCTCTGCAGCTTCAAAAAGGGCGTTCAGTAAGTATAAAGATGCTCTGTGATACAGCATTTATTTTTGGACCTGATTGTCTGATGTGCTTTTTGCAAGATATATTCTTGCATTAAACACACCAATGCCTGGTGGAAAACTGTGATTGATTTGTGTCTTCAACTGCTGCATTGTTTTGTGGACCTGACGGTGCTGATGTGTTTTTTGCAAGATATATTCTTGCATTAAACACACCAATGCCTGGTAGAAAACTGTGATTGATTTGTCTTCAACTGCTGCATTGTTTTGTGGACCTGACGGTGCTGATTTTTTTTTTGCAAGATATATTCTTGCATTAAACACATCAATGCCTGGTGGAAAACTGATTGATTTGTGTCTTCAACTGCTGCATTGTTTTGTGGACCTGACTGTGGTGGTGTTTTATTGGTGCTGCAGCAGTGACTGTTTTCAAAGTTTAATCAGGTGTGTGTGGTGAGAATGACATTAAAGTAGTGCATTTTTACTTTTTTTTTTTTTTTTTTACCAACAGTACAAAAAATCCGCACACGTTGGCGCTCGATGAAGGACCGCTTCAACATTGATGTTCATGCTGAGGGACAGGTTCGGAGTGGTTCTGCGGCAAAGCGCAGAAGAAAGTACCGCTACCATCGCGAGTTGGCTTTCCTGAGACCGGTCCTTGCCAGCAGAGCGCAACAAGTTTTTTTTGGGGGGGGTTTGTTATTACTATGTGCTTTTCTATTCCACAGGTGATGCTTCTTGTACATTCATGATACTCATGTTTTCCCTTTCTTTCCACAGCACTTGGAGCAGCACCCTACAACCTGACTATGTCCGGGGAGCGGTTCATCATCGATCGACCGAAGACCCGTCCCAGCCATCCGACAGCCAGGAAGCATCTTACAGGTCAACAACACTGACAGCTGGTGACCAGGAAGCTGGTCCATCAGGTGTTCCCCTGTCCCAGGTCTCTGTCACTGCTTATGCGGGCACTACCCGCCAGCGGCAGAGGGCCTTGGACAGGAATGTCATGCCCGAGTTCATGCACTTGAGCGAGGCCTTTAAGGCAAGCCTCAAGGCTCTGGCCGCCAGAACGGAAAGCGGTTTTTCCCTGATGGAGCGTGGTTTTAACCACATGGAACACCGCTTCCACTCTGTCGACCAGCGCCTTGACCGTCTGGAGGCCGACCTCAGACCAGCGCAGACCATTTTTTCAGTAAAATTGAACAGGGCATGGCAGAACACCTTAGTCCTGAGCAACAGCTGAGTGTGTTACAGGCCTGCAACACTGCTTACTTGCAGGCTATGCAGCAGAATCGGTATGTTCAGCAGTCAGTGGTGTCATTTCCAACAGTTCCACCGCTGACTTGCTTAACCACACTACCGACTTCTGCTGCATACCACTGCACAGCCACCTGCATTCCCAGCGAAGCCTGACATCACTACACCACCTCAAGTCTGAGTGCTGCTGGACACTCCTCCGCCACCTCCACTATGGCAAGCGCTGCTCCTGTATGGAGCACCACCACCTCCACAGCACCACCAGCTTGGAGTCAAACCACCACAGAACCTGCTTGGGCCACCGACACCACCAGTCAACACCAAAGGAGCACCGCCAGCACTCCTCAGCAACTGAGCACCGCCAGCACTCCTCAGCAACTGAGCACCGCCAGCACTCCTCAGCAACTGAGCACCGCCAGCACTCCTCAGCAACTGAGCACCGCCAGCACTCCTCAGCAACTGAGCACCGCCACCACTCCTCTTGTCAACATAACCGCCACCAATTCTCCTCCTCTGAGTCCCCCAAGAACTTTTGATGAGATCCCAGACAGGCAGCTTCCTGCTCAGAGCACCGTCCCAAATTTCTCTCCTTCTAGGAGCACCGCCACTTCTAGCAGCACCGCCACCAACACCGCAGAGCAGCAAAGGGGTGATCTGCATTCCCTATTTTACAGGGCAACGCCACAGTCCACCGTCACCAGGTGGTCAACAAAAGTAAGGCGGTCACAGGCTGCAAGTCGGTCCGGGCAGGATATTCCTGCGCCAAAGAAGAAAAAAAAAAACTTTGTCCATCCACCGTCTCCTCCTAATATGTCTCAAGCTGGCTCAATGTCCATTCCAGAGCTCCCTTCCCCCAGTACTTTTGTCGCCCCTTCTCCTAGAACCCCTTCCTCTACCTCCAGTCATTCCTCATCTCTCCATACACCCAAAGTCTCCCATTCTTGCCCCAAACGTCATTCCTAATAAAGTTTTTTTAGGTTCTTTTTTGTTACAAAATAAATGTGCACTTGTGCTTTCAAAAAATTTGGAATGGTTACTGTGTCTATCGTCGACTACACACACTGCGCCGTACACTTGGCGTTTTTGCAACAACATATATCTCCATTACTGTTTCTTATGTGAGACATGTGTGATGTCAACAAACCAAATCTACATGACTTGTCTTTTCAACAACAGTCTCTACATTCTAGAAATATTACACGTACTCGATCCAGCAGGGTTCCCCAACTCCTGTCCTCAAGGTCCACCAAAAGATCATGTAGTATGGAATCCTCTGTTTGATAATTTTTTAGCAACTATGGATTTCATTACAACATGATCAGTTGTTGAACCTTGTGGAGTGGAGTTGGGGAACCCTGCTGGATCTAGTGTGTTCAATATTACTAGAATGTAGAGACTGCTGTGGAAAAGACAAGTCATATAGGTATAATCTACATGACTTTCCTTTTCCAGAACAATCTCTACATTGTAGGAATATTGCACAGAGTGCATCCTGCAGGGTTCCCCAACTCCAGGCCTCAAGGTCCAACAAAAGATCATGTTGTATGGAATCCTCTGTTTGAAATTTTTTTAGGAACTATGGATTTCATTACAACATGATCAGTTGTTGAACCTTGTGGAGTTGGTGAAGATGTGGATTGGTTACCTTGACAAAACATATCTTCAAGACTGACACAAGAAATGTCAGTAATCGAGATATCTGGTGTATTGCAAACTGAATAGAGTTGGTTTCCCTAACTACAGTGTTCAAACCAAACCAACATAGCATGTTTTTAGTAATTACATTGGAGTTAAAAAAAAAAAATTAAACATGATATGTTGGTTGACATTAGGAGTAAAGTTTTAAAACCCTTGCTATAGAGGATGGTGTTGAATGCAAGGTATATCTATTGTTCTCATTTAAAAAATGCAAGGAACTATAGATATACCTTGTAAATAACCACATAATCTATATAGTTACCTACTCTGGAGTATTAGTGAAATCATGATGCACAAAACACAGCATCATCAATTCACTGAGACACCTGGCTACTTGCTAATGGTATTGGGAGTGTAAAAACAGAGAATGCAGTCAGTACAGGTATCAAAACAGTTTTTTCTATTAACATACAAACATGCAAGACAAATTTTTTTAAACCATTTGCTCTTGCCATTCCACCCGTCCTACAACTGAGTTGAAGTATGCCGCAAATTGGTCCCTCATTTGGCCAACTTTAACAGATGACATGAGAGGGTGCTGTGTAAATTCAGGCAATGGATTAGGATCAACATCATCAAGATCAAAGTTCGGATGCTCTCGAGAGTACAAAGTTATGTAGAACAACACAGGCCTTGACCACCTCATCCACTGTTTCCAGTTTCAGATTTATAGCTGTGCCAAGAATGCGCCATCTAGATGCAAGTATACCGAAGGCACACTCTACTGTTCTCCTGGCCCTGGTCAGCCTGTAATTGAAAATTCTTTTTTGCAGGTCCAAGTCCCGGCTGGAGTATGGTTTGAGGAGGTGTTGGCACATCTGGAACGCTTCTTCACCAACCATTACAAATGGCTGTGGCGGACCTTTGGTGTTGGGAAGAGGCCGTGGCATGGGGAAATTGAAGTTGTTGCAATACAACCTCCTGCCCATGTCTGATCTCTTAAAAGCCTGGGAGTCATTACCACGGCCAAATGCCCCAATGTCCATTGCAATAAACCTACAGTCTGCATCCGCAATGGCCATCAGTACAGTTGAAAAGTACTTTTTGTAGTTATAGAACTCAGAGCCTGTTCTTTTGGGCTTGATATTCCTGATGTGTTTCCCATCCACCGCTCCCAAACAGTTAGGGAAATTGCATACAGTCCAGAATCTTTCAGCGATGTCCAACCACTTTTCTGCGGTTGGCATGGGCATGAATTCGGGACAGAGAACGTTCCAGAGAGCCCGGCAGGTGTCCGCTACAATTCCAGACAGCGTGGAGATTCCAATCCGGTACTGGAAGTGCAGTGAGGAGAGGGTCTCTCCAGTAGCCAGGAATCTGTGACAGAAAGAAAACAAAAATTAATATTTGTGTTTATGTAATTTTTTTACACACGTTACATTAAAACCAACAAAAAAAAAATTCTGCAGCATTTGATTCAATACATGGCATCCAAAAATTAACGCAGCTTTTAGTTACCGACATGGCAGAACTGTAATTCTGCCAGATTTGGAAGAGTACATGTCACAAGCAAGAAAATTCAGCAGACATTGGTTTAGCAAAACTACATACCTTAATGTGACCAGGAGCCATTCCTCAGGAGTAATCGCACGTTGAAGCTGCGTGTCCTGTCTCCGGATGACTTCTTTTACCCAAACAAGCAAATAGTGAAATGTTTCTTGGATCATCCAGGTATAATCCATAAATTTCTCCGGGTTTGCCTGTAGCTCACTGTAGAGGGTGTGGTACGCTCCACGGCTCTCCCGGAGTTCAATAATGGGATGTATCCACATACACCGCTGCTGCCGTCTTCGCTGCCTCTCTCTCTCCCTCTGTTCATGGCAAGCAACGGCATAACCCTGAGCCGTCCTCATGTCCAGATCCAAGTCACAGTAAAAGCTCTTCCAGCGCAGATCCATGTTTCTCAAGTCAAATGCAAGCAAATGTGAAGAATTCAGGTGTAAACTGGGTCTATATAAAGAATTTCCATAGACACACCCACTGGTGTCCCATTGGTGGAGTGTGTTGCAAGAATTTTAGAGTTGAGCGACTTTGGTCGGATCGGGTTTCATGAAACAAAATTTGTTTCAGATGAAACTCGTCCGACTAGAGCAAAAAAAGTCGGAGTTTCGTCCGAAACCCAACCCCAATGCAAGTCAATGGGGAATAGGTTTCGGACGAAACGCCGACTTTTTTTGCCCTAGTCGGATGAGTTTCATCTGAAACAAATTTTGTTTCATGAAACCCGATCCGACCAAAGTCGCTCAACTCTAAAGAATTTTTCAAGGATTTTTTCGAAAGTTAATTGCGCATAAAAAATGCAAACGCATGAAAAACGCTTACAAACGCATAAAAACGCTGCAATTTTTTGTTGTTATGCGCACAATAATGCTACAAAATAACGCAGCGTTTACCAGCGTTTGCATGCGCTTTTGACATGCGTTTCATGTGCACTCCAAACACAGAGCAAAAAAATGCTAGTGTGAAAGTAGCCTTATCCACCCTTGCGCCACCACTCGAATCTACCTGCTTAATAAAGTTTCTTTTTGTTTCTTTAGTAATCGGGACATAAGTTTGCTCCCTTTGTTCCCATGCATGTAAACCTTTTGTCTACATCAGGCAAATAATTTAGCTGAGGTTAAGTTGAGTAGATCTTTGAGTTTGCAGCGCAGGGTGGACAACTCTGCTAGGTCACGGTCGGCCCCCCCTTTTTTGTGAATCCTTTCCAGTGTGCTAATTTGGTGCAGGAGAGAAGAGATTTCTTTCTCTCTTTCTCGTTTAACATGAGTCCCTAATGCAATCAGCTCTCCCCTGAGGACAGCTTTATGTGTTTCCCAAATTATAGGGTTAGTTTCTCCATCCAGAGTGTTCTCCCTGAAGAATCTAGCAATATGAAAGTTTAGTTGGAGCAGATGCTCCGGTTTTCCTAAAAGCGACTCATTCAGCCGCCAGGTTGTAGCAGGCAGGGGTAACGAAGCAATTTGTAACTTCATGAAAATCGGTGCATGGTCTGAGAGTGTTATGGAGTCTATAGAGGTGTCTAAGATCAGTGAGATTGCTGAGGTTTGAATCAGCAGGTAATCTAATCTGTGGTAAGAATTGTGTGGCTTTGAAAAGAAGGAGTAATCCTTTGTGGTAGAATGAGCAATTCTCCATGGATCGATCAGGCCAAGAGTACTTAATTTATTCAGAAGGACTATCCTTTCATTTTTTGGAATTGAGGATTTACCGTTAGATGCGTCTAGGTTCGGGTGTAAGGTTAGGTTAAAATCACCCCCCAGGACCAAGAGGCCTTCCTTGAACAATGCAAGTATGTCCAATGCCCCAGACAACCATCTTGCCTGTCCAGTATTTGGAGCATAGAGGTTCCCAAAAGTAATTAATGTGTTTGCTAGGAGTCCCTTTACAAATACATATCTTCCCTCTGCATCAGTAAGACAGTCCTTCAAAGTGAAGGGCAGTCCCTTCTTAAATGCGATACTAATCCCTTTTGAGGACGAATGATTGCAACTGTTAAACCAAATTGGATATGGGGAGAAGGAAGTGTTTGGTACTCTGCCTGCTTTGAAATGTGTCTCCTGTAGGAACAATACCTGAGCATGATTCTTCCTTAACAGAGAGAGAATCTGGCTACATTTTGCTGGAACATTAATACCCTTCAAGCTAAAGGAGGCCACGGTGATCGAGTCTCCCAAAGCCTGTTCAGCTCCTGACATAGATAATATAAAAGTCTGTCACCGTCATTAAGCACCTGTGGAAATATAACATAAAAATCAACACAAAACTATTAACAAAAACTCTCATCTTCAGCAGGGGGGGTAGTAGGAACCCAATTTTGAAGACGAGACATAACGGGCCCAAACAGTGACTTAGAATAATTGTGAAAGATCAATCAGAGTATACTGGAGACATATCCTAAAACCCGTACAATTTTGCCTAACTGAAGAAAAACTATACAGCTGACAAGAAAAATTTGACCACCAAAACTCAGGTAGTCCCCGAGTCCCTTCATGAAGAGTAGACTAAAGAGTTCTGTGGCATTTCAGGTTAAGCTATGTTTGGAGGAGGTCTTCTTAGCCTTTGGAGAAGCTGTTCTCTTTCTGACAGACCAGTCCGCTGGTCTAGTTATTTTCAGGATTCTTGCAAGTTTCAGAGCATCCGCTCCCAGATCCAGGGGTAACCAGGAGGGAACTGATATAGGATCCATTTGTAGGGTTTCCCATGAGTTCTCCAAGTCCTCTGGAGACCGGATGGTGACCTGGCGACCCTCCTTAGTGATCCCTACACCAAACGGAAAAAGCCATTTGAATCTCAGGCCCTTGGCCACTAATGCTTCCGTCAGAGGTTTCAGCGCTCTCGTCTTGGCCAGTGTAGAAGGGGAAATGTCTTGGAAAATTTGGATGGTGGTATCTCCATACATCAAGGGGGATTGCTCCCTGGCTCCCCTCAGAATTGCTGCAGTGTCGAGGTAACTGAGAAGTCCACAAATTATATCCCTCGGAGGCTCAGAGGACTTAGGTTTCGGTCTCAGAGCTCTATGGACCCTTTCAATAATGATGTTGTTTGCTCTGTCTTGTCCCAGAATAGCCGAGAAGATCTCCTTGGAGACTTTGTTGAGAGACTCGGGAGCAAAAGACTCCGGAATCCCACTCAATCATATATTTTTCCTTCTGCTCCTGTTCTCCTGGTCCTCTATTGCAAGGAAGGCAGCGTTGAGCTGTTTTTGATGAGTGAGCAGATGATCGCCTAATGAGTTAGATGCTTGAATCAGTTCAGTCTGGGAGCTTTCTAGTGCCTCCACTCTGTGGCCCATATGTTTCATGTCGGATCTTAGGCCTGTGATCTCCCTGGTCAAGGGTTTCATACTAGTAGCAAAAAGTTCCTTCATAAAATTTCGTGATATTGGGTGCCTGGTCACCCGTGTTCGATTCACTCTCCGACTCAGGCTCATCTGGGCTAATGTCTGAATTTTCTGGCAGTTTAGTAGAGTCCATGTTAGAGTCCTGTAAGTTGTCTGATGACCACATTGACCTTGTTTTTTTGATTAAGAATTTCTCTAAATCTCCCCCGGATGTGTGTTTCAGATTCTCCCCAGTATTTCTTGGTAAACTTTTCGCCCGTATATTTTTTGAGCGAACCATTATGAATGCAAATGTATACGGGCAATCTCTTTTCAATGTTTGGGCATTCCAGTATAGTTAAGCAGTAGTGTTGAGCATTCCGATACTGCAAATATCGGGTATCGGCCGATATTCGCTGTGTCGGAATTCCGATACCGAGTACCGATATATTTTCAATATCGGATATCGGAATCGGAAGTTCCCATAATGCAATGAGCCACTGTTGTGGCTCTGATTCGCTGCCAAAGTGACATCATCATGATGCACGGTCTGTGCGCATCATGATGCGCCGTCAGTTCGGGCCTTCCGGGGGTCTGTGCCGACTGCCATGTGGTCTGTACTGGCCTGCCCAAGGGTCTGTACCGGCCTGCCCAAGTGTCTGTGCCGGCCTGCCGGGGGTCTGTGCCGACTGCCCGGGGGTCTGTGTGGATTGCCGGGGGTCTGTGCCGACTGTCCGGGGGTCTGTGCAGGCTGCGGGGTCTGTGCAGGCATCGTCCAATGGGACTGCAAGTCCCATCGGGCGATACCTGCTACCATGACGGTGATTGACACATTAGCCAATGATGGGACAGTAGTAGTCCCATCATCCGGCTAATGTGTTGAATGTAAAAAAAAAAAAAATTCATACTACATACATACTACATGCTACATACATGCAACATACATACTACAAGCATGCAACATGCATGCTACATATATAATACATGCATGCAACATACATATATACTACATGCATGCTACATATATACGACATGCATGCAACATACTACATATATACCACATGCATGCAACATGCATACTACATATATACCACATATATACTACATGCATGCAACATACATATATACTACATATATACTACATGCAACATGCATACTACATATATACTACATGCATGCAACATACATACTACATATATACCACATGCATGCAACATGCATACTACATATATACTACATGCGTGCAACATACATACTACATATATACCACATGCATGCAACATGCATACTACATATATACTACATGCGTGCAACATACATACTACATATATACCACATGCATGCAACATGCATACTACATATATACTACATGCATGCAACATACATATATACTACATGCAACATGCATACTACATGCATGCAACATACTACATATATACCACATGCATGCAACATGCATAATACATATATACCACATATATACTACATGCATGCAACATACATACAACATATGTACTACATGCATGCAACATGCATACTACATATATGCCACATATATACTACATGCATGCAACATACATATATACTACATATATACTACATGCAACATGCATACTACATATATACTACATGCATGCAACATACATACTACATATATACAACATGCATGCAACATGCATACTACATATATACCACATATATACTACATGCATACTACATATATACCACATATATACTACTTGCATGCAACATAGAACATATATACAACATGCATACTACATATATACTACATGCATGCAACATACATATATACTACATGCAACATGCATACTACATATATACTACATGCATGCAACATACATATATACTACATATATACCACATGCATGCAACATGCATACTACATATATACCACATATATACTACATATATACCACATGCATGCAACATACATATATGCAACATACATACTACATGCATGCAACATGCATACTACATATATACCACATATACACTACATGCATGCAACATACATACATACTACATATATACCACATGCATGCAACATGCATACTACATATATACTACATATATACTACATGCATGCAACATACATATATACTACATACAATACATTCATACAATACATACATATAGACATACAGTACATATAACATAGAGTACATACTCACCATCACTTGTCACTTTGTTCCCCAAAGCCATTGTCATCTGTGGAATAAATTTTAAAATAACAAACCACCAATATACTTACCCCTGATCCGCAGAAGTCCACGAGTGTCCCACGACGATCTTGCGTGGAGAACAGCAGCATCAGCTGATGCTACCATTCTCTATGGGCTCCAGGAATCCAATGATGGGAGGTAGGTATCCTTCCGCACTGTATTCCTCTGCCACTGTAAAAAAAAAGTCCCTAGTCTCACTTTATGGCAAAAGCTGCGTGGTATGCATGTTGCATGCATGTGGTATATATGTAGTATGTATGTAGTATGTATGTTGCATGTAGTATATATGTAGTATATATGTATGTTGCATGCATGTAGTATATATGTGGTATATATGTAGTATGCATGCTGCATGCATGTAGTATATATGTTGTATATATGTATGTTGCATGCATGTAGTATATATGTTGTATATATGTATGTTGCATGCATGTGGTATATATGTAGTATGCATGTAGTATATATTTGGTATATATGTAGTATGTATGTTGCATGCATGTAGTATATATGTAGTATGCATGTTTCATGCATGTATTATATATGTAGTATATATGTAGTATGCATGTTGTATATATGTTGTATATATGTATGCTGCATGCATGTAGTATATATGTTGTATATATGTATGTTGCATGCATGTGGTATATATGTAGTATGCATGTAGTATATATGTGGTATATATGTAGTATGCATGTAGTATATATGTGGTATATATGTAGTATGCATGTTGCATGCATGTGGTATATATGTAGTATGTATGTTGCATGCATGTAGTATATATGTAGCATGCATGTTGCATGCATGTGGTATATATGTAGTATGTATGTTGCATGCATGTAGTATATATGTAGTATATATGTATGTTGCATGCATGTGGTATATATGTAGTATGCATGTTGCATGCATGTAGTATATATCTTGTATGTATGTTGCATGCATGTAGGATATATGTGGTATATATGTAGTATGCATGTAGTATATATGTGGTATATATGTAGTATGCATGTTGCATGCATGTGGTATATATGTAGTATGTATGTTGCATGCATGTAGCATATATGTAGTATGCATGTTGCATGTATTATATATGTATGTTGCATGCATGTAGTATATATGTGGTATATATGTAGTATGCATGTTGCATGCATGTAGTATATATGTTGTATGTATGTATGTTGCATGCATGTAGTATATATGTGGTATATATGTAGTATGCATGTGGTATATATGTAGTATGTATGTATGTTGCATGCATGTTGTATATATGTAGTATGTATGTATGTAGCATGTATGTAGTATATATGTTGTATGTATGTATGTTGCATGCATGTAGTATATATGTAGTATGTATGTAGTATGTATGTTGCATGTATGTAGCATGTATGTAGTATGTATGTAGCATGTAGTATGTATTTTTTTTTGTACATTCAACACATTAGCCGGATGATGGGACTACTACTGTCCCATCATTAGCTAATGTGTCAATCACCGTCATGGTAGCAGGCATCGCCCGATGGGACTTGTAGTCCCATCGTACGATGCCTGCACAGACCCCCGCAGCCTGCATAGACTCCCAGACAGTCGGCACAGCCCCCCCGGCAGGCCGGTACAGACCCCCGGCAGTCTGTACAGACCACCGGGCAGTCGGCACAGACCCCCGGAAGGTCCGTATACACCCCCGAGAGGCTGTACAAGGACAGAAAAGGGTTTTTCTTATTCCGATACCGGAAGTCCTATAGACTTGAATGGGACTTCCGGTATTGGAATCGGCGATACCCGATAGTTTTTTCGTATTGGGCCGATACCATCAGATCCGATATTTTAGGGTATCGGATGGTATCGCTCAACACTATTAAGCAGTCATTTCTAAGAAGTCAGCATAGCTCAATAGTGGCCAGCAGGTGGAGCTCCACAATCAGAAGTGTGCTCAATGTTTAAAAAGAGAAAGTGGTGGCTCTATTTTTATGTTCATTGGACAGAGGATCCATCTGTATTTTGCTAGATCAGTTCAATTCAGCCCACTAGGGGCTCAGCATACTGAATTTATTGCTGTAGAGCCTGTGTTATCTCAAGCTTGCCTTTTAGCTTGTGCTTCTAGTAAAACAGGCTCCAGGTGTGTCACAGAGCTTGCCGACTCGCTGCGTGCCTGGGGCAGCCTGTAGCTGTTATGGTGTTAATATGTGGAGGATCGGAGTAGCACTCTCAACTTTAAGACGTTAAGTTGGCAGTGGATTGAAAGACAGCTGCCGGTGCAGGCCGACAGATGGCGAGCGTTTCCTGCAGGTCCCAGGGTCTACCACAAGGCCTTCCCCTCCACCCCGTCCGTCACTCCGATAGGCCTCAGGAAGCCTCCCCCGGGTCCATCCGCGAGGACAACCGCTGCAACTCCGCTGATCACAAAGCTCACTGCAATGTCGGTAAGTGAGGGAGCGGGAAAGTAGGTAATGGAGGGTGGCGAGAGCCCCGCTGACCAGGCTCCAGGCCTCTCTTCAGCCTTAAATCTCTTCAGTGCCCCGGGCGTCCGCAGCACGCCCGGATTACGACTCACCAATATGCCGTCCAGGTAGGGGGTAGAGGTCTCTCTCTATACTCTCCCTCTGGCCTCCGGCAGTCCTTTAGTGTGAAGGTAAGCTGTCCTCCAGGTGGCAAGATGGCGGACAGAAAGCACCTCTGCTAGGCCTCAGCTATTTCCCTCAGCGCCGTGCCCCAGGGGATCAGGGCACTCCTCTAAATTTGATCTTTCTGAGCTTAATCCTCTGTCAGGGGACCGTTTGTGATTCAGATGGGCCACCAGGATTGGGATAAATGGCAGATTCTTTCTCTCTGCAAGCAGAGCCCAGAGGATACACGTCTTGCTCCCTAGGCTGCTGGCCATGCCCCCCTGGCGCTGACTTTATGACTAAGTCCCTATCCACACCCGTAATATCAGAGGGAAGGGGAGTCTTAATGTGACGCTCGTGCCTTGGCTGAATGGCGCAAGCCGGGGGGTTGTGGCCCCACTGTGCCACAAACCAGACTACCCTGGAAGGGGCGTGACTATGACAGCTACATCGGTCTTCACTGGAGCCTCTGATGGTGAGGTCAGGCTTGTGCGGCAGGTAGCTGTCAGGTGCCACTCCAAGGTGGTGTCTGGCTGTGGCTGCTGATCCCACTCGGGGACAAGTCACTTGGCCAGGTGTGACTAACAGGCAGGCTGAGACACTGGGCAAGCAGGTACGGCTGAGACACAGGGCAAGCAGGCACGGCTTGGTACACTGGCAGGCAGGCACGGCTTGGAGACACAGGGCAAGCAGGTAGGGGCCTGTTCACACAGCAGGGGCAGGTATAGGTTTAGGCAGGAAGGAGTGGAGTATGTTGGAACAGGTGAGGAACTGAGCCGCAGGAGTGTGGCATAGGCGGAGCCGCAGGAGTGCGGAGTAGATGGAGCCGCAGGAGTGTGGAGTGGGCGGAGCCGCAGAAGTGCAGAGTGGGCGGAGCCGCAGGAGTGTGGAGTAGGCTGGGCTGCAAGGGAGCCGGGCAGGCTGAGCTGCAAGGGAGCCGAGCAGGCAGAGCTGCAAGGGAGCCAAGCAGGCAGAGCTGCAAGGGAGCCAAGCAGGCAGAGCTGCAAGGGAGCCAAGCAGGCAGAGCTGCAAGGGAGCCAAGCAGGCAGAGCGACTAGGGAGCCGAGCAGGCAGAGCGACTAGGGAGCCGGGAGCCGAGCAGGCAGAGAGGCAAGGGAGCCGAGCAGGCAGAGGGGCAAGGGAGCCGAGCAGGCAGAGGGGTAAGGGAGCCAAGCAGGCAGAGCGGCAAGGGAGCCGAGCAGGCAGAGGGGCAAGGAAGCCGAGCAGGCAGAGCGGCAAGGGAGCCGAGCAGGCAGAGCTGCTAGGGAGCCGAGCAGGCAGAGCTGCTAGGGAGCCGAGCAGGCTGAGAGGCAAGAGAGCCGAGCAGGCAGAGCGGCAAGGGAGCCGAGCAGGCTGAGCTGCAAGGGAGCCGAGCAGACAGAGCAGCAAGGGAGCCGAGCAGGCAGAGCTGCAAGGGAGCCGAGCAGGCAGAGCTCCAAGGGAGCCGAACAGGCAGAGCTCCAAGGGAGCCGAGCAGGCAGAGCTGCAAGGGAGCCGAGCAGACAGAGCGGCAAGGGAGTCAAGCAGGCAGAGCGGCAAGGGAGTCGAGCAGCAGAGCGGCAAGGGAGCCGAACAGGCAGAGCTGCAAGAGAGCAGAGCAGGCAGAGCTGCAAGAGAGCAGAGCAGGCAGAGCTGCAAGGGTGCAGAGCCTCAGACAGGGAGGACACAAGGAAAGACATAGAAGACAAGGAAGCCAAAGACAAGGAGTCTGACAGACAGAGGTAAGACTGAGTTCAGACCGAGACACAGGGACAAAGACACAAGGACGAGGATATTCTGCCTCCTGGCAGGCAGACAGAGAAGTACTAGGCAATGTACCAAGACACAGGAATGCGTAATAAGAGCCTTCAGAGAGGGCAAGACATAGGACAGGGCCTGGCTACCTCAGCAGCAAGATACTAACTGAGTATAGACACTGCACAGGCAATGTTCCAGTGGATGGGGCAGGGTTAAATAGTCCAGGGCTCTAGGTAATTGGTCAGGGACCCATTAGCCAGGTGCATCTGTGGCACCCCTGAGGCTCAGTCGCCACAGAGGTACTGCACCTTCTCCTAAGGTGTAGTGCCCCACCAACTAGGTAAGTTGGGAACTCCTTTCCACACTCCAACACATGCATCCCACACACAGGATAGTTCAGCACTGATCACATTGCGGCTCATGCTTAGAGGGTAGCAGAGCACCTCTGGTGATTCCTTGCTTCGTAACACGAGATGTGCTGGGAGGTGGCTGGAGTGGAGATCCATATAAAAGAGTGGGAAGGTTTAGAATTGCAGGTCAGTCTGACAGGAGGTCAGGTGAGAGGAGTTCAGTTCTGAAGTTAGTTTTGAGTTCAGTTTGAGTTCAATTTAGAAAGAGTGCTGCAGCTGCCTCAGTGATCTGAGCCAGCTGGCATGGGAAAGAGAAGAGAAGGAGAAAGACGTAGAACTGCAACCTAAGCTTCCATAAGAGAGAGAAGGAACAGCGCGGAATGAAGGAGTAGGAGAACAGAGAGGAGTTGTGGGTTGGAAGAGGAACCCTGCCTATAGGTTCTTAGCGCAAGGCCAGGGCCCGGTTCCTGAGGTTGTATGGACACTTATGGTTCTGCAGCAGACACCGGTGGAGTAGTTGGCTGTAAATGCACTACTCCCATCTGAGACTTGGGATGCAACAGCAACACTGATAGAGAGCCGGTATCCAGGAGGTCCCTGATCGGGCTACAGCTGTCTGTCATACAAGTAAGGTTCTAGGAACATCTGACAGGAGGAACTTCAGAGAACCACGGTACTGGAGTTCTTCACACTAAAAGGTGCAATAGAGGAGTCGTTTAGGAAAGGCACATGTTGGCGGAGTGTTGGAGAGGAGAACCCTGACTTGTCCGGGAGGTTGATTGAGTCTCTACCCCGGAGGACACGGCACGGAGGCAGGCACCAGTGGGTACCACGAACTGTGAGTAAAGCTTTGAAACTACAAGCCCTGGTGTCCTCCATTCATTCGTCGCTAACACCTCCAGCACCGCTACATCTGTGTAACAGCATCTATACCATTCTGCGCCTCAACTCGTCCATTGCACCTACACTGCCCTGGGACTACAGCTCCACCTGTGGGGAGCTACACCATCTTTGCTGCAACATATCATCAGTCCCAGCGGATCTCCATGCAGCGTTGGCTTAACATCTCCCTTGCCAAACACCACGGGTGGCGTCACGAACTATCCAAATAAACTATTACACTATTAACATCCCCGCCATTGATATTGGGCACCCAGGGCCATGGACCGGGTTACTGCTGCTGTGACACCTCCCCCTGACACCGGCCCGATACCAGGTACCCCGCTGCCCTGGGTGTGAGGGCGACCCACACCCTGACTGCATAAGAACCAGAGAGTTCAGGCGTCGCCCCCCCTATACACACAGTCAGGAAACATGGAGAGCAAGCAGGAAAACAAGAGACATAGCGCATGGAGCTCAGGGCTAGCAACAGACAGAATTCACAGCATGGCTTGAAGCAGAAAGTAAGTTGGTGTGCGGGGGATGGGAGGCCATCCAGTGATGCCAGCAGGGTTGTTACACTTAATGAGTCATACGCAGGTTCATGCATCCGTCATCATTCACACCTGTAGCAAGTAGAGTCTATACTAGCGCATGGCCGAGCGGCCATGCGAACCTTTTATAGCTGGGACCTTCCGGAAGCTTCCAGATCCCTGAGATGGACCAATCAGATCACGAGAAGGACCTGAGCATGTGACTCCCAATCTCCAATGGGAGATCGTCTTATGAGCATGCCCAGTAGCGCGAGTTGAGGACTTAGTGTCACCGTCATGTGTGTCTGGACGCAGCGAGTACCGCAAGGCGAACCCATATGACACATGTGACCCTGGATACACCGCCTCCAGTGGGGCGAATTTAAATAATAAACACGTGCAGCAGGATACACCGCCTCCAACTGGCGAATTTAGACATTACACGTATATACAAGTCTGGAAACCCCGCCTCGGGTCTTTACAGCATCAGGTATCCAGTGCCCCTTCCATGGTATGTGCTATATAGTTGAACCTTGATTATTTAACCCCTTAAAGGGTAGCCAATCGTTTGGGGATGTTCCCCTTATGATACAGTGATTGGTGGGCACCTCAGCCTTACTTTATATCATTTGCACATATTCTAGGACACTGATTACCTTGGTGCTTATTTTATGTCACTCTTGCTATGCCGTTATGCCATGTTTTACCTATGTGTTTAATAAAGATCTGTGATTTTTCTATTTATTTGTGGATGTTTATGCACTGATTTTCTCTGTTGGTTTTGTATACATATTCAGTGTGTCCTATATTTATGAGTGTTTGGGCTTATAATTTCAAACACATTTTTTGGTTTAACATTTAAACCTACTATAGTAATTCAATATAGCCCTATGCACTGTCTCTCTCTTCTTTGCTGTTTATCATTCACACCTGTAGCAAGTAGAGTCTATACTAGCGCATGGCCGAGCGGCCATGCGAACCTTTTATAGCTGGGACCTTCCGGAAGCTTCCAGATCCCTGAGATGGACCAATCAGATCACGAGAAGGACCTGAGCATGTGACTCCCAATCTCCAATGGGAGATCGTCTTATGAGCATGCCCAGTAGCGCGAGTTGAGGACTTAGTGTCACGGTCATGTGTGTCTGGACGCAGCGAGTACCGCAAGGCGAACCCATATGACACACGTGACCCTGGATACACCGCCTCCAGTGGGGCGAATTTAAATAATAAACACGTGCAGCAGGATACACCGCCTCCAACTGGCGAATTTAGACATTACACCTATATACAAGTCTGGAAACCCCACCTCCAGTAAGGCGAATTTAAACAATAAGGGAAACCTGGGAAACATTAACAGTGGTGGGCCCTGCGATAGGGAATAGGGAAGTGGAGACCTCCTGAGCTCCCCTGAGCCAGTGTCCCTGCACTCCTAACGTTCCCTATGCCGGTTCCGCACCGGGCGCACACAGGAACCTAAAAACCCTAGCTTGCCCTGACCTAAACCCTCATTAGGGAATTGGTCGGTGCAGAAACTAATCCCACCACTGCCCTAAAACACACACATGAGGAAAGATGACAAAACAGGGGAAACACCACTTAGCTTTGCTCTGTTGCGTACGCTCCTAGCAACAGAGCCCACCACCTGCGTGCATCTTCTCCTCCACCCGGATCCATCACCATAACTGGATCCTTCCCCATAGTGCAGCCTTGGAGCAGAGTCCACCACCAATTGCAGATGTCTAGTAACAGAGTCCCAAAGATGAGTTCAGCTCCTGCCCAAAAAGTCAAGCATGCTTGAATCCAGCTCTCAGCAACCAAGTCCCGCATGCTGAGTGCAACTCTCTCCATAGTCGCCACTCCACCAAGCCATGCAAGCACTTCCTGCCGAAACCATAAACTGTGACTCCACCACGCCATGCCAGCCCTTCTTGCAGACCACATCGCTGCCACTCGTCCCGTCTGGCTGGGCTGCGCAGGACTCATGTTCAGCTACTTCCTTCACCCAGGCTTCCTTGTGAATGACTGACACACAATATCACCAACAGTGATGGAAAACCTCTGACTCTCTTTTATAGAGCCTAACACCTGCTTTGTAATTAAGTGCACATTAAACCAAAGAAACTAAAGTGCACTACCGCTCACCACCACCGGGGCAACTCAGAATGAACCACACGTGGGATAATTCTAATGGCCACTGGGGGCAATCACATCACTTTGGCACTTAGCCAAAGGAAAAAAAGTTCACTTTGTGCATTTAACTTGTCAGATCCAGCCTGGATCATGACACTAAAGGCCCTTTTACATTTAGCGATGCACCAGCGATCCAACCAGCGATCCGACCCGGTCAGGATCGCTGGTGCATCGCTAAATGATCGCTAGTGAGCTTTCATACAGAAAGATCTCACAGCAATGCAGCAGCGACGCAGCGGACGATACTTACCATTCACACACAGCGATCCTGCGTCCTCCCGCCCGCGTCCACGCGTCGCTCGTCGTCACAGCAGGAAGTCTCAGCAGGAAGCGCCCGACGAGAAATGGAGCCGGACATTCTCGCGCGATCAGCGATGAGCAGCGGGGAAGCCGGTCGCTGGTAAGTATCACACATAGCGATATCGCTAGCAATATCGCTATAACGTCACAAAACCAGTGACGTTTTAGCGATATTGCTAGCGATATTGCTTAGTGTAAAACCCCCTTTAGCCTCTGAAGTAGCTTGCTGCTGAGCAGCCTGCGCTGCTATTGCTGGCCCAGAGGTGGCAGCAAAAGCCAGACCCACAGAGCTTGTCTGAGCAGGGCATCTGGAATGCTGGGATTGCTGTGCAGGCTACTGAGCGGGTCGGTGGAGAATGGGAGACTGCTGAATGCAAGGCTCTGGATTCCTGCTGTGCAGTTGCAGGAACCTGACGCCTAACACTAGTGACCGTAATAGGTCACTTGTCAAGTACATGAAGACATGGTGATTATGACTTATGGCTCCTCCTGTTTAGACAATCCATCAGCATTTTGGTGTTGACTGCCTCTTGTATGGTGAAGCTGTAGTGTTGAAGGCCCGGGTTTCATTTCACATTCTCTTTTACTTAAACTCTGCTCCTACAACCACAAATTGGCATTGTAGATCTCCCACATAATTTCCTAAGACAATATCTGCAGGCAGGCCACTCATCACCCTAACTACATATTGCTTGACCCCAAATCCAAAGTCCAGTTATACACTTTCTTTTGGGATATTCCTCCATTGGCCTCTAGCTAATTCAATGATAACCCCAGGTCCTTGCTGTATTGCGTTTGGCTGAATCACTCTAGTATCAACTATGATGAGAAATGCACCAGAGACACAATAACCAAGAACTCTCTGACCATCCAGCACGACTTCCTTTAAGTGATGATTTAAGGAACTCGAGGCTGTGTCCCGCACCCCAGAAACCCTTAATGATCAAACATGGTTGTCTGAGTCATTAGGCAAGTCAACTTGTAGGGGTGGCACCTCATCCTGCATTGTATTTGGCAGTAAATAATAGTCAGATTTGGTAAAGGGTCATTCCTCAATTGACCATGAGAGCAGGTGTTTGCATATGCCCAGGCTGCACACATTGGTAACATCTGTGTTGTGTTGCACTCCCATTTGCACTCTGGGGACATAGGTAAGGGAACCTGGAGGCTGATTTCCATGTGAAGGTGCATGAGGTGGTTTTTGGGGTTGAGAACGATTCCTCCCCTGGATAGCTGGACAAGTGGCCTGAAGATGCCCTGGGTGCCCACAATTATAAGACCTGCACTCTACTACTATTTCACCTTGTCTCATTCTAGAGGATGAGGTATGAATAGCTGGAAGGTGATCCTCATGGGTATCAAAATGAGGTAGTGATCTATTTGGACAGCAAACCTTGGGAATTGAAGGCCAAGGGATCACCGGTGGTGGGGTGTTGGTAGTTTTTTCTCCAAATACCAGTAGCTTTTTCCATTAAGGCTGGATGGTGAGAACCTCATCAGCTAAAGCGGCAGTTTTTTTCTACTGTTGCTGGTTCACTCTCACGCAGCTATTCCCTGATCTCAGCAAGGCATTTGGCAAACAACTGTTATTTTAGGATGACCTGGAGGATGGTTTCCCATGTTAAGGCCCCTTTCCCTTCAGTCAGCGATGACATGCCTGTTTGATTTTATTGCACATTAGTGATGAGCAAGGGTATTCGTTACTAAACACGGACTGTCTATTCAACTCGGTTCAGGAGATATCCATTTCTCGGATTCTGCTGGTGCTAGAGCAGGGAAAAGGGCGCTGTGGTGTAGATTAAGTATTGCCAGTCCCAAATATGTAATTTCCATATTCCTAACATAAACTGGCATCGCGTTATGTCCTAATGGTTGGATTCTAAATCTGTACTATGGAAGACCCAAAGTACATGTTAGAGACAAAGACATTCCTTAGGGAGGAGGGAGATCAAACAGCGAATCTCATGTTACAGAGAGTGTGTAGAGAGAAGGGGCTGAGAGGGAAGGGGAGTCGAAAGAGCCTGCAGCATGTCTTTCACTGCTCTCGGATAAAGAACACATTCCTTGGGGAGGGGGGAGAAGAAAGGAGTGAGGAAGCTGAGAGGGAAGCATGAGTCTGCAGCTATGGAGGTATCAGGGCTCAGTGTGCAAATGAAAAATTCTAGAAGGGTGCGATGGTAAAGAAAATAATACATCATATTTACATTATCGTGACACCTCCCCTTTCTGGTGTGCTCTACAGATTCAGGACTGCTTGGTACTCCTACATGCGCACCTCAGCTGGTTCGCTCCAGCGAGACAACCCATCAGCGTTGCCATGCTCGCGGCCCTTTTTGTGTTGTACGGTAAAGTCGTACTGCTGGAGGGCAAGGCTCCAGCGTAGCAACATACCGTTGGTTCCCGACATGGTGTGCAGCCAGCTCAGAGGGTTGTGGTTGGTCACCACCGTGAAGGTGCGCCCATACAGGTAGGGCTGCAAACGTTGCAGTGCTCAGACCATGGCCAGGCACTCCCTCTTGATAGTAGAATAGGCCACTTCCCTCAGCAGAAGTTTCAGGCTCAGGTACAACACGGGGAGCTCTTGGCTCCCTGAGTTGACCTGGCTGAGCACCGCACCAAGGCCAAACTCGCTGGCGTCGGTCTGTACTAGGAATGGCTGACTGTTGTCGACTGCTTTCAGCATGGGAGAGCTGCACAGGGCTTTTTTCAAAGCCCGGAAGGCCACCTCACAGCCATCTGTCCAGTCAACTGTTTGGGGTAGCTTCCTCTTGATGAGGTCTGTCAAGGGCTTTGCAAGGCTGCTATAGTCCTGTATGAATCGCCTATAGTACCCTGCAGTGCCCAAGAAGGACATCACCTGTTTCTTGGCCCTGTGGGTGGGCCAGGACACGATCGCATCCACTTTCTCAGGCTATGGACTCATGGAACCCCCGCCTACCAGGTGTCCCAGGTAGTGGACCTCGCTCATGCCCATCTGACACTTACCCGGCTTGATGGTCAGACCTGCATGATGAATATGCTTGAGCACCTCCTGGAGGTGCTGAAGGTGGTCCTCCCTGGTGGAACGGAAGACGGCAATGTCATCCATGTACGCCACTGCGTACTTCTCCAATCCCCAAAGCAGTTGGTTGACCATCCGCTGGAAAGTGGCAGGGGCATTTTTCATACCAAAGGGCATGACCGTGGACTCGTACAGTCCAAAGTGGGTGATAAAGGTAGATTTCTCCAGCGCCTCAGGGCTCAGGGGAATCTGCCAGTATCCCCGACTCAAATCCATGATGGATAGGTACTTTGCTGTTATGAATGGGTTACCGAGGAGGATAGCATGAACAGGCTAAGCCACCAGAAGACCAGAGAGGATGGTAACTAAGCAGATTGCAGACCCCTGATCCTATCAACACAACTAGCAGTAGCCGTGGAGCGTTCCTACGATGCCCTAGGCGCTTCATCACAGCCGGAGAACTAACTAAGCCTAAAGACAGAAAGGTGAAATCTAAACTGCCCCGGAGCAGATCCCCAAAGGAATAGACAGCCCCCAAACATGTATTGTCGGTGAGACAAGATAAGACACAAACACAGGCAGAAAACAGACTGAGCAAGCGGTGGGGCCCAAGCTGTCTAGACAGGACAGGACAGGACAGAAAAGATACTGTCTGCAATCATGCACAAAACCCTAAAAAAGTCCAACACTTCTGATATACAAAAAACCTGAGGTCACACGATCTCACCCCCCTAAGATCAGCACTATGGTATAAACTGGAAGCAAAGCAAAAAGACGCTAACATAACAAGGGACTGGACAAGCTGTGACATATGAAGCAGGGCCCAGCGCTGCCCCCAGCAGGGAGCACGCTGAACCCTAGCAACAGAGCAGAAAGCAAAAAAAGACACAACCAGATTAGATGCAAAAGAATCACTTAACTGCACCATGCAGATCAGGCAGGGGACAAAAGAACTCCAAATGCCAAAAGAGGAAAAATCACCAGCAACCTTCAAGAGCAGCCAGCTCCATTATATGCTCCCAGCCAGTAATCTCATCTTCCCAATTATTGTCGTGAGGTGGAGAACCACCATCCACCTGGCCAGCTCCACTACTCTCAGTAACCACCAGAGGGAGCAGAGGGAGCTTCGGCTCAGAAATCCGAGCAAGGGAGTTCACAACACTTTGTGTTTGCCAACCGATCAAGCAGATCCTCGATGTGCGGCATCGGGTGCGCATCAGAGGTAGTGATGGCGTTGAGCCCCCTGTAACCCATGCAGAACCGAGTGGTCCGATCTTTTTTGGTACAAGAACTACAGGTGAGTCCCACGTGCTCTTGGACCATTGTATCACCCCCAGCTGCAACATCTCATCTATCTCTTAGCGCATAACCTGCTGCACCTCCTCAGAGATCCGATAAGGTGTTCGCCATAGCGGGGCATGATTTCTGGTGTCCATTTCATGGACTGATAACTTAGTCCTCCCAGGTCAGTTGGAGTACATGGCCTGGATGGGTTCCAGCGTGGTCAAGAACTGCGACCCCTGGGGTCTGGTTAACAAGGAGCTTACCACCAGGTCCTCAATGGATCCACCGGCCTTGGCTTGGGCCAGCATGTCCAGAAGGGGGTCTTCTTCCCCGTCCTTGGGCAGGTTGCAGACCGGTAGGACGCAGGCTTCACGTTCGTGATGAGCCTTTATCATGTTGACCTGAAAGGCCTTGCGCCTACCCCGAGCGTGGTCAAGCATGACCACATAGGTGACTGGGTTGAGCTGTTGGTGGACAACGTACAGGCCTTCCCAGGCTGCCTGAAGCTTATCCTTTGGTACGGGGACCAGCACCCACACCTTTTGACCCACCTGGTAGGTCTGCTCCCAGACGTTCTGGTCGTACCAGTACTTCTGGTCAGCCTGAACCTGCACCATGTTGTCATGCACCAACTGCGTCAAGGTCTGCATCTTGTCACGGAAGCACATGACATAAACCACGATGGACACTTCAGAAGGATTTGGCTCATCTTCCCAGGATTCTCTTACCAACCCAAGGGGTCCCCAGACTCACCTGCCATACAGGATCTCGAAGGGGGAGAACCCCGTCGAGGCCTGCGGAACTCCTCAGTAAATGAATAGCAGGTGTGGGAGGTACCGCTCCCACTCGCATCCTTGGGTCTCAACCAGCATGCGTAGCATCTGTTTGAGGGTACCGTTGAAGTGCTCACACAAGCCATTGGTCTGTGGGTGATACGCACTCGATACCAGATGCGTCACCTGCATTTTCTTACAGAGAGCCTCCATTAGGCGAGACATGAATACCTCTCTTGATCGGTAAGCATCTCCCTGGGAAATCCTACCTTTGAAAAGATGGTCATCAGTGCATCCACCACCTTATCCGCCCTGGTTCAGGACAGAGCTACTGCCTCTGGGTACCGGGTAGCGTAGTCTACCAGGGTGAGGACACATTGCTTTCCAGAGCTGCTGGGAATGGCCAGTGGGCCCACAATATCCACCGCGATCATCTGGAAAGGCTCCTCTATCTCTGGCAAAGGGATCAGGGGAGCCTTAAGAGCAGGCCCTGCCTTCCCCACTTTTTGGCAGGTGATACAGGAGCGAGAGTAGTTTGTAACATCTGTCCCCATCTTGGGCCAATAGAAGTGTTGAGACAGCCGGGCCTTAGTTTTGCTGACCCACAAGTGTCCAGAAGTGGAATCTCATAGGAAATCCGCAACAGCTCACCTCTAAATTGATAGGGGACGACCAGCTGTCTTTCCCTCAACCAATCCTTTTGGGATTCTCCGGGTACTGTCACCCAGTGCAACCTTCCTCATTCCCAGAACACCCTCTCCTTATCAGTCACGGAGGTGGGCGTCTCAGCAAGATCTCGCAATTTCCCCAGGCTCATGTCTGAGTGCAGAGCAGCCTGGAACTCCTGGCTGGAGGCAGCCAGAAGTGACGTCAAGGTCCCTTCCTCGCTGGAACCCTCTGGAACCTGCTCTGGGTTCACCTCTGGTTAAGTCACTCCTGTGGTGGAGGAGGGTCCAGAAGGCAGGGCATTACCTGCGTTCCAGGCACTCTGACTGCGGGTGACAGCGGCTACGTAGGCTGCCTCCCCGGAGATTTCTACAGACGCATCAGCTGGCGCTGCAATGGGCTCTACCTCCCCATCCACCCCCAACACTTGAGGAGCAGTGCTACTTATGGGCCAGTTACCTTCCTCGGTGGCACTGGTCAGTTGCATGGCATCAACTTCCTCTCGGTTCCCATGCATCTCCCCATTTCCTTTAACACCGACGCTTGCCCCTGCTAGGGGTTCCTCAGCCATGTCACTCCACAGAGTGACATGGCTGAGCATTCCTGCACCTGTGGACTCATCAATAGTGTTGAGCATTCCGATACTGCAAATATCGGGTATCGGCCGATATTCGCTGTATCGGAATTCCGATACCGAGTACCGATATTTTTACAATATCGGAATCGGAAGTTCCCATAATGCAAAGAGCCACTGCTGTGGTTCTGATTGGCTGCCGAAATGACGTCATCATGATGCACGGTCTGTGCGCATCATGATGCGCCGTCAGTTTGGGCCTTCCGGGGGGTCTGTGCCGACTGCCCGGGGGTCTGTACCGGCCTGCCGGGGGGCTGTGCCGGCCTGCCAGTGGTCTGTACCGACTGTCCAGGGGTCTGTGCAGGCTGCGGGGGTCTGTGCAGGCATCGTCCGATGGGACTGCAGGTCCCATCGGGCGATGCCTGCTACCATGATGGTGATTGACACATTAGCCAATGATGGGACAATAGTAGTCCCATCATCCGGCCTATATGTTGAATGTAAAAAAAAAAAAAATACATGCTACATACATACTACATACATGCTACATGCTACATACATACATACATACTACATGCATGCAACATACATACATACTACATATATACCACATGCATGCAACATGCATACTACATATATACCACATATATACTACATGCATGCAACATACATACATCATATATATTACATGAATGCAACATGCATACTACATATATACTAC
The DNA here is from genome assembly GCF_039654945.1 of Dendrobates tinctorius. Taxonomy (NCBI): domain Eukaryota; kingdom Metazoa; phylum Chordata; class Amphibia; order Anura; family Dendrobatidae; genus Dendrobates; species Dendrobates tinctorius. The sequence continues at coordinate 777,226 of NW_027361755.1, forward strand.
ATGCATGCAACATACATATATACTACATGCAACATGCATGCAACATACATACTACATATATACCACATGCATACAACATATATACCACATATATACTACATGTATGCAACATACATACAACATATATACTACATGCATGCAACATGCATACTACATATATACTACATGCATCCAACATACATATATACTACATGCAACATGCATACTACATATATACTACATGCATGCAACATACATACTACATATATACCACATGCATGCAACATGCATACTACATATATACTACATGCATGCAACATACATACTACATATATACCACATGCATGCAACATGCATACTACATATATACCACATATATACTACATGCATGCAACATACATATATACTACATGCAACATACATACTACATATATACTACATGCATGCAACATACTGTGAGAATCATGTGGGAATAGTGGATGAGGGCAGGTATATCTCGCCCAGATACCTTTCCTATGTGGCTTAGTCTGGTCAGTATCGCACCTGGTTACTAATGAATAATGGGAGGCGGCTACAAAAGGATGCCAGGTGGTTGTGTGAGTGTCTTAGCCTGGGGACAGAGAGAGCCTGTCTGTGTGAGAGACACACGTGAGTGAAAGCAGTGCCCACTGCAACTGTGGTTTGGCTGGACGGGAGAAGCCCGCCAGTTGGTAGTTAGGTCGGATCTTGTTTAGTTAGTGCCGGACAGGCAAGGATTTGTTTTATGTTTTATTTCCTTTATGCATTGCTTTCACCATTAATAAACCTGACCCAGTATCAGTTATACCCGGACCCCGGCTGTGCGCCTGAGTTTCATGCTGAATGCACGTGACCATTGACCCCAGCAAAGGCGATCCCGGAGTGTTTTATCACAATACATACATACTACATATATACTACATGCATGCAACATGCATACTACATATATACCACATATATACTACATGCATGCAACATACATACAACATATATACTACATGCATGGAACATGCATACTACAAATATACTACATGCATGCAACATACATATCTACTACATGCAACATGCATACTACATATATATACTACATGCATGCAACATACATACTACATATATACCACATGCATGCAACATGCATACTACATATATACCACCTATATACTACATGCATGCAGCATACATATATATACTACATGCATGCAAGATACATACTACATATATACCACATGCATGCATACTACATATATACCACATATATACTACATGCATGCAACATACAAACAACATATATGCTACATGCATGCAACATACATACAACATATATACTACATGCATGCAACATGCATACTACATACATACTGCATGCATGCAACATACATATATATACTACATGCAACATGCATACTACATGCATGCAACATACATACTACATATATACCACATGCATGCAACATGCAAGCTAAATATATACTACATGCATTCTACATATATACCACATGCATGCAACATACATATATACAACATATATACTACATGCAACATACATACTACATGCATGCAACATACATACAACATATATACTACATGCAACATGCATACTACATGTATACTACATGCATGCAACATACATATATACTACATGCAACATGCATACTACATATATACTACATGCATGCAACATGCATACATACTACATATATACCACATGCATGCAACATGCATACTACATATATACCACATGCATGCAACATACATATATACTACATGCATGCTACATATATACTACATGCATGCAACATATATATATACTACATGCAACATGCATACTACATATATACTACATGCATGCAACATACATACTACATATATACCACATGCATGCAACATGCAAACTACATATATAACACATATATACCACATGCATGCAACATACATATATACAACATATATACTACATGCAACATACATACTACATATAAACTACATGCATGTAACATACATATATACTACATATATACTACATGCAACATACATACTACATATATACTACATGCATGCAACATACATACTACATATATACTACATGCATACTACATATATACCACATGCATGCAACATACATATATACTACATGCATGCAACATGCATACTACATATATACTACATGCATGCAACATACATACAACATATATACTACATGCATGCAGCATGCATACTACATATATACCACATATATACTAAATGCATGCAACATACATACTGTATGTACTACATGCAACATGCATACTACATATATACTACATGCATGCAACATATATACATACAACATATATACTACATGCATACAACATATACACAACATATATACTACATGCATGCAACATACATATATACCACATATATGCTACATGCAACATACATACTACATATATACTACATGCATGCAACACACATATATACTACATGCAACATGCATACTACATATATACTACATGCAACATACATACATACTACATATATGCAACATGCATACTACATATATACCACATATATACTACATGCATGCAACATACATATATACTACATACAATGCATTCATACAATACATACATATAGACATACAGTACATATAACATAGAGTACATACTCACCATCACTTGTCACTTTGATCCCCGAAGCCATTGTCATATGTGGAATAAATATTAAAATAACAAACCACCAATATACTTACCCCTGATCCGCAGAAGTCCACGAGTGTCCCATGATGATCTTGCGTGGAGAACAGCAACATCAGCTGATGCTACCATTTTCTACGGGCTCCAGGAATCCAGTGTCGGGAGGTAGGTATCCTTCCGCACTGTATTCCTCCGCCACTGTAAAAAAAAGTCCCTAATCTCACTTTATGGCAAAAGCTGCGTGGGAAATTTCTCACACAGCAATGCCATAAAATGAGACTAGGGACTTTTTTTTTTACTGTGGCGGAGGAATACAGGGCGGAAGCATACCTACCTCCCGACACTGGTTTCCTGGATCCCATAGAGAACGGTAGCATCAGCTGATGCTGCTGTTCTCCACGCAAGATCGTTGTGGGACACTCGTGGACTTCTGCGGATCAGGGGTAAGTATATTGGTGGTTTGTTATTTTAATATTTATTCCATAGATGACAATGGCTTCGGGGATCAAAGTGACAAGTGATGGTGAGTATGTACTCTATGTTATATGTACTGTATATCTATATGTATGTATTGTATGAATGTATTGTATGTAGTATATATGTATGTTGCATGCATGTAGTATATATGTGGTATATATGTGGTATGCATGTTGCATGCATGTAGTATATATGTAGTATGCATGTTGAATGTAGTATATATGTATGTTGCATGCATGTAGTATATATGTAGTATGTATGCTGCATGCATGTGGTATATATGTAATATGTATGTATGTTGCATGTATGTAGTACATATGTATGTTGCATGCATGTAGTATATATGTAGTATGCATGTTGCATGCATGTGGTATATATGTAGTATGTATGTAGTATGTATGTTGCATGTAGTATATATGTATTATATATGTATGTTGCATGCATGTAGTATATATGTGGTATGTATGTAGTATATATGTATGTTGCATGCATGTAGTATATATGTGGTATATATGTAGTATGCATGTTGCATGCATGTAGTATATATGTTGTATATATGTATATTGCATGCATGTAGTATATATGTTGTATATGTATGTTGCATGCATGTGGTATATATGTAGCATGCATGTAGTATATATGTGGTATATATGTAGTATGTATGTTGCATGCATGTAGTATATATGTAGTATGTATGTAGTATGTATGTTGCATGTGGTATATATGTAGTATATATGTATGTTGCATGCATGTAGTATATATGTGGTATATATGTAGTATGCATGTTGCATGTGGTATATATGTAGTATATATGTATGTTGCATGCATGTAGTATATATGTGGTATATATGTAGTATGCATGTTGCATGCATGTAGTATATATGTTGTATATATGTATGTTGCATGCATGTGGTATATATGTAGTATGCATGTAATATATATGTAGTATGTATGTAGTATGTATGTATGTTGCATGCATGTAGTATATATGTAGTATGTATGTTGCATGTAATATATATGTAGTATATTTGTATGTTGCATACATGTAGTATATATGTAGTATGTATGTTGCATGTAGTATATATGTTGTATATATGTAGTATGCATGTTGCATGCATGTAGTATATATGTTGCATGCATGTAGTATATATGTTGTATATATGTAGTATGCATGTTGCATGCATGTAGTATATATGTTGTATGTATGTTGCATGCATGTGGTATATATGTAGTATGCATGTTGCATGCATGTGGTATATATGTAGTATGTATGTTGCATGTAGTATATATGTAGTATGCATGTTGCATGTAGTATATATGTTTTTGCATGCATGTAGTATATATGTGGTATATATGTAGTATGCATGTTGCATGCATGTAGTATATATGTTGTATGTATGTTGCATGCATGTAGTATATATGTTGTATATGTGTATGTTGCATGCATGTGGTATATATGTAGTATGCATGTAGTATATATGTGGTATATATGTAGTATGTGTGTAGTATGTATGTATGTTGCATGCATGTAGTATATATGTAGTATGTATGTTGCATGTAGTATATATGTTGTATATATGTATGTTGCATGCATGTAGTATATATGTTGTATGTATGTTACATGCATGTAGTATATATGTTGTATATATGTAGTATGCATGTTGCATGCATGTAGTATATATGTTGTATGTATGTACAGTATGTTGCATGCATGTAGTATATATGTGGTATATATGTAGTATGCATGTTGCATGCATGTGGTATATATGTAGTATGTATGTTGCATGCATGTAGTATATATGTAGTATGCATGCTGCATGTAGTATATATGTATTTTGCATGCATGTAGTATATATGTAGTATGCATGTTGCATGCATGTAGTATATATGTTGTATGTATGTTGCATGCATGTAGTATATATGTTGTATATATGTATGTTGCATGCATGTAGTATATATGTGGTATATATGTAGTAGGTATGTTGCATGCATGTAGTATATATGTAGTATGCATGTAGTATATATCTAGTATATATGATTCAAGATTCAAGATTCAAAGAAGCTTTATTGGCACGACTAAATACACATTAGTTTTGCCAAAGCAGGTGTACAGAAGGGAATAGGGATAGGGACTGTAGGGATGTTGGGAAGGGGCTGTAGGAAAGGTGGATGGGGCAGATCCAGGATGGGGCTATAGAAGTCCATGGCATAGGGAAGGTGGATGGGGGCAGATCCAGGATGAGGCTATAGAAGTTCATGGCATAGGGAAGGTGGATGGGGGATTGGGGCATATCCAGGGTGGATGCCATAGAAGTCCATGGCATATCATAGTTCTCTTTCTCGCAGTCTATGGCATTCGCTTACATATTGCGCTGCTATCTCCACTGCTCTCTCTTCTTCCCCCAGCATGATGTATGTTTTCTCTTCCTCCTTCATGGTGGTGAAATCCGGGAAGAGATGTGAGAGTCTCCTGAAGTGTGTGTCCCTCACTGCTGAGTACTTGGAGCAGTGTAGCAGGAAGTGGGTCTCATCCTCCAGGGCCTCCTGGTCACAGTGTTGGCACAGTCTTTCCTCCCTGGGCTTGTAGCTCTGCCTGTGTCGGCCGGATTCGATGGCCAGACTGTGGGCACTGAGTCTATACCGGCTCAGGATCTTGCGGTCTTTGGGGTCCGGGAGTTTCTCCAGATATGGGGCCAGTCTGTAGTCTCTCTGTAGACTCTAGTACATGGTCAGTTTCTGTGAGCTGATGATGTCGTTCTTCCAGTCACTTACGTACCTCTCCTGGCCTTCGTCTACCATCTTCCTGATTCCGGCTTTTGTCAGGTTGTTGTGATTGGTTTTCTGGTCAGGTTGGGTTTGGGTGAGCTGTTCCGAGGGTCCTGGTTTTTCTGTTTCCCCTACATGTGTCAGGGCTTTATGGTGATGGGAGCTTGAATTGCTCCTACGTAGGTGAGCCCGGAATGACAGTGCCCTCTTTAGAACCGTTAGGTGTAGAGGGAATCTGCCCAGCTCGGCCCGGCAAGCACTGTTGGAGGTGCTCCGATGGACTTGGAGAAGGTGCTTGCAGAATTCCAGGTGGAATATTTCTGTTGTGCTTGAATCCCACCTTGACCAGTCTGGGTAGGTGTGAGGACCCCAGACTTCGCTGCCATACAGGAGGATTGGGGCGATGATAGAATCGAAGATTTTTAACCAGACCCTCACTGGTGGCTTTAGATGGTAGAGTTTCCTTCGGATGGCATAGAAGGTTTTGTATGCCTTGTCTTTCAGGGTCTCTATGGCTTGTTTGAAGCTCCCTGATCGGTGAATCTCTAGGCCCAGATAGGTATATTTGTCCGTTCCTGTAAGGGCGCAGTTGTTGAGGATAAATGAAGGGTGCTGGTCTGATTTTCTCTTTCTCTTCTGGAACACCATGATGTTGGTTTTCTTTAGGTTGACCGGTAGAGCCCAGGTGGAGCTGAATTTCTCTAAGATTTTCAGGTTGTCTTGGAGGCCTTTCTCGGTTGGTGACAGAAGCAGCAAGTCATCTGCATACAGCAGGAATTTCACCTGCACGTCGTGGAGGGTGAGACCTGGTGCTGTGGAAGATTCCAGAGCGGTAGCCAGCTCATTGATGTAAATGTTGAAGAGCGTTGGGCTTAGGCTGCAGCCTTGTCTGACTCCCCGGCTCTGCTGGAAATAAGCCGTTCTTCTGCCGTTCACACTCACACTGCAGAGGTTCTCGGTGTAGGAGCTTTTGATAACATCATAGGTCTTTCCTCCTATTCCGCTCTCCAGCAGTTTCAGGAATAAGCCTGGGTGCCACACCGAATCAAAGGCCTTTTTAAAGTCCACGAAACAGGCGTATATCTTCCCGTTCTTTGTATTGTGGACGTGGCTCTGAATGAGGCTGTGCAGGGTGTAGATGTGGTCAGTAGTGCGGTGGTTTGGCATGAAGCCTGCTTGGCTCTTGCTGAGGACGTTGTGCTCGGTGAGGAAACTGAGGATCCTCTTGTTCCGGATGCTGTTGAACAGTTTTCCCAGGTTGCTGCTGACACATATTCCTCTGTAGTTGGCTGGGTCATACCTGTCCCCATTCTTGTGGATGGGTGTGATGAGGCCTTGATTCCAGGTACGAGGGAAGTAGCCGGCACTTAGCACAATATTGAAGAGTTTAACCATTGCGGCGTGTATTTCTGGTGGGCTGTACTTCAGCATTTCTGGTAGGATTCCATCCAGGCCACCGGCTTTTCTACATCTTATGGAAGAGATTCTCTCTGCTACTTCCTGTAATGTAATAGGTGCATCCACGGGGTTTTGGAAATTTTTTACTTTTTGCTCCATTGCTTTTAGTTTTGCCATTATGTTTTCCTGTTCTTGGCTTAGTTCTTCCTTTGGAATGTCTTTATAGAGGTCTCTGAAGTACTGGAGCCAGATGTTGCCATTTTGGATATGGATGTTGTTTTTCTTGTCTTTTGTGCCCATGTGGTTCCATAGTTCCCAGAAGGAGTTGTCTTGGAGGGCGTCTTGGAGTTGGTTAAGTTTGGTGGAGATGTAACTCTGCTTCTTCCTCCTGAGGATGGTTTTGTACTGCCTTTGTATGGTTTCATAGGCTTCCCTCAGACCCGGGTGGTTGGGGTCTCTGTGTTTCTTGTTTGAGGCTGTTCTCAGGGTCTTCCGTACGGCTTTACATTCTCTGTCAAACCATCCATTGATCTGTTTTTCTTTTGGTCTCTTGTAGTTTACTTTTTTAAGGTCGGACAGTCTGGCCATTGCATAGAATATATTGTTGAGGTCTTTTGCAGCTTGACTCACTCCCTTTGGGTTAGGCTGGTACTCGTAGTTGTAGAAGTGGTGGAGCGTCCGCTGTATTTCAGGTCTGGGAACCTCTTTATACATTAATGCCGACGTTTTGTGCCATTTATAGGATGGAGGCCGGGTGAAGAGGCCGCTCTGCTGTGGCTTTTGAGTGGATGGTTTCTCTGTAGATTTCAGGTACAGAAGAAGTTGGTTGTGGTCTGACAGGTGCGTTTGTGGGGAGACTATGAAGGCGCTGATATTTGCCAGGTTCATATCTGTAATGGCATAATCTACTACACTCCTCCCTACATGGGAGTTTAGTGTGCACCTCCCTAAGGAGTCTCCTTTGGTTCGTCCGTTAAGAATATGAAGTCCTAAACTTCTGCATACGTTCAGGAGCTTTTTACCACTTTTGTTGACTGTACTGTCATAGCTGTTTCTCTCTGTGACTACTGAGTCTTGGCCGTTATTCTCTGCTCCAAATATGTAGATGTTCCCATCCGTGGTCAGGAAGTCGTTTTCTCTCCCTGTTCTTGCATTAAGGTCTCCAAAGATGAAAACTTTGCCCAGGCCCTGATAGTGGGCGGCTTCTCTTTGTAAGATCTCGAAGCAGTCTGGATTGAAGTAGGGTGACTCTGGCGGAGGTATATAGGTGGCGCAGAGATAGACATCAGACTGAGAGGTGAGGATGGAGCTGCTGATCCTGATCCATATGTGGCTGCCTCCTCTCTTCACCGGTTTGATGTACTGGTGGAGCTCCTCTTTATGCCAGATCAGTATTCCTCCTGAGCTCCGGCCCTGTTTGATGTTTTTATTTTTCAGGGCAGGGACAGAGATTTCCCTGTATCCGATGGGCACCAGAGATTCGTCTTCGGCTCTGGTCCACGTTTCCAGGAGGATCTGAATGTCTATATTTCTTAGTCTTTGTATAAAGTCAGGGTCATTTGTTTTACATCCAAAGGCCGAGGTGTTGAGACCCTGAATATTCCAGCTGCTGATTGTAAGTGAGGTCATTTTTTTTTTTTTAGATATATATATCTTGGGTGTATATACCTTGTAATGAGTATGGCTGTGTAGGACACACCGGATCTCTGACTGGTTTATTAATGGTGTTGTTTCCGTCCAGTCACATTAGTTTCCTGCACACTGTGTTGAGTAGAGTCTTTATCTCCTCCATATCTCTGCTCTGTATGCCTCTGTTTCGCATGTCTCTGTGTGAGGTCGGTGAACTCCTCCATGGTGGTCTCCTCCTCTGATGGTCCAATTTTGGGTGAGGGTGTATGTTTTCAGCTTCCTTTGATATAATTGTTGTTTCTTTCCTTCTTATTGTCGGGGGTCTTTTCATGGGATTCTGGTTGGTGTTGGCTCCAGGCCTAGGGTGGTCTCTGTTTAGTACAATGTCCTTCAGCTCTTTGGCCAGAAGGCTGACCCCTGATTTGTTCAGGTGCTTACTGTCATAGAGGTGATGGTGATTTATGGAGGGGTGTTGGGCCAGAATCACTCCTGGCACAGGTTTCATTCTTGCTGTTAGGTCCATATTCATGTTCTGGATGGTGTGGTTGGATATGTCCTTTCTTGGGAGCAGAGATGACAGAATGATTTTGCTGTCTGGGAATCTTAGTTGTGCCGCCTTTGCTAGTTGGGCCAGTTGTCCTGAGATCTGCTGGTGCTGGTCTGGCAGATTGTTTGTGCCGGTGTGTATAATGATATGGTTTGGGTTGGAAAACCGTGGATTATTGATGACCGCTGTCACCTGCTCAATAGTTGCACAGCGGATTTTTTTGACCCTTTTTCATGGGAATAGCCGCCTTGTATTCAGGTATTTCCCATTTGAGTCCATTATGAGGACGGTGTCAGGACTTTGTGATGTTGTTGGTGGGGGATGTGGCTGCTGATGGGGGTCTGTGCTGGAGATTATGCTGGTAGCAGGTTCTCTTCTCTCTTCTATGGGTCTTGCTTCTGGCTCACTTTGATTAGACTCCGGTTCCTCCATTTTGGGGTTGTTTGGCCTCTCAGCCTCCTGGCCAGTGGAGGTCATGTCCTCTCCACTCCTCATTTCCATGGCCCCCTCCTGGCTCAGATGTCCAGGTGTTGGTGCTTTCAGCTTTTCTATCTCCTGTCTCAGCCTGGCATTTTCTTCCTGCAGTTCACACATTGCGGCTCGTATTTGCTGCAGGGATGACCTGTATTCACATTTCAGTTTGCTTATCTCAGTAACTATGTGGTCATTAGCATTTCTGTCACCAGTGTTTCTCAGATGTTCTTCCTTAAATTGTACAAATTCTCTTTCTAATTGAGATAAACAGTCTCTGAGGGTCTGGGGTGAGGGGTGTGAAGCATTGGGGGCAGTGGTGTCTCTGGAGGTCTCTGTAGGCCTGTGGACATCAGAGGTGGCTGGGGTTTGTTGTGCTTTGTGGGATTGGGCCTGGAGTTTAATATGAGGGAACCTGTCTTCAAATTGCCCCAGATTGTCCTCAGTCCCTTGCCACTGTTGTACAGAGTGATGGTAAGTGAGCTGCATTCGTCGTCTTTATGGTTTCTGACTCTAATCTGCCGGCTATTATTGGTATCAGACTTGGTTGTATGTTGATATTGCTTGCACAGGTCGGTGTGCCAGGCTCGGAGATGCTCTGTGAAGAATAACACATTGGTTTTCCTTTTCTCTTCCTCACTAGATGTGAAGTCTGCATACAGGGTCTCTGGGTTTTCTCTAATTGTGACAGTTTTTATGGCTTTCTTTGCATGACTGTTCTTCTGCCCTTCAGAGTATGTTATCTCCACGATCTTAGACCCCCTGCTGCCTTGTGTCTCCGGCTCTCTATCAACATTTACTTTGTTCAGTTTCCCTTGTTCCAAATTAACATTTTCCATTTTTATGATTCTAATTCTAATTCTTATTTCTGATAGTTTTTTTTTTTTAGTATACAGTCATGGCCAAAAGTATTGACACCCCTGCAATTCTGTCAAATAATATTCAGTTTCTTCCTGAAAATGATTGCAAACACAAATTCTTTGGTATTATTATCTTCATTTAATTTGTCTTAAATGAAAAAACACAAAAGAGAATGAAGCAAAAAGCAAAACATTGATCATTTCACACAAAACTCCAAAAATGGGCCAGACAAAAGTATTGGCACCCTCAGCCTAATACTTGATTGCACAACCTTTAGCCAAAATAACTGCGACCAACCGCTTCCGGTAACCATCAATGAGTTTCTTACAATGCTCTGCTGGAATTTTAGACCATTCTTCTTTGGCAAACTGCTCCAGGTCCCTGATATTTGAAGGGTGCCTTCTCCAAACTGCCATTTTTAGATCTCTCCACACGTGTTCTATGGGATTCAGGTCTGGACTTATTGCTGGCCACCTTAGAAGTCTCCAGTGCTTTCTCTCAAACCATTTTCTAGTGCTTTTTGAAGTGTGTTTTGGGTTATTGTCCTGCTGGAAGACCCATGACCTCTGAGGTAGACCCAGCTTTCTCACACTGGGCTCTAAATTATGCTGAAAAATTTGTTGGTAGTCTTCTGACTTCATAAAGCCATGCACACGGTCACGCAGTCCAGTGCCAGAGGCAGCAAAGCAACCCCAAAACATCAGGGAACCTCCGCCATGTTTGACTGTAGGGACTGTGTTCTTTTCTTTGAATGCCTCTTTTTTCTCCTGTAAACTCTATGTTGATGCTTTTGCCCTAAAAGCTCTACTTTTGTCTCATCTGACCAGAGAACATTCTTCCAAAATGTTTTAGGCTTTTTCAGGTAAGTTTTGGCAAACTCCAGCCTGGCTTTTTTATGTCTCGGGGTAAGAAGTGGAGTCTTCCTGGGTCTCCTACCATACAGTCCCTTTTCATTCAGATGCCGACGGATAGTACGGGTTGACACCGTTGTACCCTCGGACTGCAGGGCAGCTTGAACTTGTTTGGATGTTAGTGGAGGTTCTTTATCCAACATCCGCACAATCTTGCGTTGAAATCTCTTGTCAATTTTTCTTTTCCGGCCACATCTAGGGAGGTTAGCCACAGTGCCATGGGCTTTAAACTTCTTGATGACACTGCGCACGGTAGACACAGGAACATTCAGGTCTTTGGAGATGGACTTGTAGCCTTGAGATTGCTCATGCTTCCTCACAATTTGGTTTCTCAAGTCCTCAGACAGTTCTTTGGTCTTCTTTCTTTTCTCCATGCTCAATGTGGTACACACAAGGACACAGGACAGAGGTTGAGTCAACTTTAATCCATGTTAACTGGCTGCAAGTGTGATTTAGTTATTGCCAACACCTGTTAGGTGCCACAGGTAAGTTATAGGTGCTGTTAATTACACAAATTAGAGAAGCATCACATGATTTTTCGAACAGTGCCAATACTTTTGTCCACCCTCTTTGTTATGTTTGGTATGGAATTATATCCAATTTGGCTTTAGGACAATTCTTTTTGTGTTTTTTCATTTAAGACAAATTAAATAAAGATAATAATACCAAAGAATTTGTGTTTGCAATCATTTTCAGGAAGAAACTGAGTATTATCTGACAGAATTGCAGGGGTGTCAATACTTTTGGCCATGACTGTATATGTTGCATGTAGTATATATGCAGTATATATGTATGTTGCATGCATGTAGTATATATGTGGTATATATGTAGTATGCATGTTGCATGCATGTGGTATATATGTAGTATGCATGTAGTATATATGTGGTATATATGTAGTATGTATGTTGCATGCATGTAGTATATATGTTGTATATATGTAGTATGCATGTGGTATATATGTAGTATGTATGTTGCATGCATGTAGTATATGTAGTATGTATGTTGCATGTAGTATATATGTTGTATATATGCATGTTGCATGCATGTAGTATATATGTTGTATGTATGTATGTTGCATGCATGTAGTATATATGTTGTATATATGCATGTTGCATGCATGTAGTATATATGTTGTATATATGCATGTTGCATGCATGTAGTATATATGTTATATGTATGTTGCATGCATGTAGTATATATGTAGTATGCATGTTGCATGTAGTATATATGTAGTGTGCATGTTGCATGCATGTGGTATATATGTAGTATGTATGTATGTTGCATGCATGTAGTATATATGTACTATGTATGTAGTATGTATGTAGCATGTAGTATGTATGTATTTTTATTTTTTTTTGTACATTCAACACATTAGCCGGATGATGGGACTACTACTGTCCCATCATTGGCTAATGTGTCAATCACCGTCATGGTAGCAGGCATCGCCCGATGGGACTTGTAGTCCCATCGGACGATCCTGCACAGACCCCTGCAGCCTGCACAGACCCCCGAACAGTCGGTACAGACCACTGGCAGGCCGGCACAGCCCCCCGGCAGGCCGGTACAGACCCCCGCAGCCTGCACAGACCCCCGGACAGTCGGTACAGACCACCAGCAGGCCGGCATAGACCCCCGGCAGTCCGCACAGACCCCCAGGCAGTCGGCACAGACCCCCGGAAGGTCCGTACACCCCCCCGAGAGGCTGTACAAGGACAGAAAAGGGTTTTTCTTATTCCGATACCGGAAGTCCCATAGACTTGAATGGTACTTCCGGTATCGGAATCGGCGATACACGATACTGTTTTCGTATCGAGCCGATACCATCCGATCCGATATTTTAGGGTATCGGATGGTATCGCTCAACACTGCTCATCAACCTTTGCAGAAAAATGGTTATCAGGTTCAGCTGGCACATTTACTTCATTATCAGCATCATTCCTAGGGAACAAATTATTATCCATGCATCATTACTCGATAAAGCATAACACATTCAGTTTCCCATCATCAATATCATCAGTGTTAGTATTACCCTTATTATCATATTGGGGAGGCGTGTCAGGGACGTAATATGCAACCATCCTCCCCAAATCAGTCCCCAATAAAAAGTCAGTGGGCAGGTTTTTGAACACCCCCACTGCCTTTACCCCACTCCCGACACCCCAATCAATGAAAACCCGAGCCATCGGTAAGGGGCAGTGGACGCCCCCAATTCCGGTTACAGGTTTTTCCCCAAAATCATCTCTTCAGGGGCCGCCAGTTTGGGTTGGATGAGGGTTTGTTCAGCCCCGGTGTCTTTGAGGCCTCTAGCGAGACGGGCGCCCATGCGGACGTGCTCCACATTGTCATCGGCCCTCCCGACCTCCCCACCCACCAAAAGAATGGATGCGTTAGGCCCAGAGGCCTTGGCTGGGGGGTTCTTCTGCTTCTCCGGACAGTTGGCGCTGATATGACCATTCCGTCTGCAGACAAAATACTGGCGAGGGTCTGATGTAGGTCTGGCATTGGCAAAGGGGACAGGGCCTCTGGTGTGTCGGTTGGCAGGGGCACTGGGGTTGGTTGCAGGCTTACCCCCTCTCCAACTGGCTTTTGCATCTCCGGTTTCCGGTTGGCCTCATAGGTGTCGGCGACCTGTGCTGCTTTGTCTGCATTCGTTGGTTCTCGGTCCATTATGAACTGTCGGACCTCAGCTGGGCAAAGATGTAAGAGCTGGTCTTTGATCATCAGGTCCCTCAGCTGTTCAAAGGAGGTTGCTGACAGTCCTTGAATCTACTGGGCAAAGTGGGTCCTGAGTCCTTGCACCACATCACTATAACTCGTGTGGGCCACGTTGGAGGTTCCAGAACTTCTTGCGGTATACCTCAGGGGTAAGCCGGTATTTGGCGATCAGGGCCTGCTTGATGCCCTCATAGTTGTCATCTTGGTCTTGTGGGAGAGAGGCAAACACCTCCAGGGCTTTGCCTTTTAGCCCTGGGTTCAAGGACCTGGCCTGTTATGAATGGGTCACTGAGGAGGAAAAAACCTAAACATGCTAAGCCCAGAAAAACCAGAGAGGTTGGTAACTATGCAGATTGCAGATGCCTGATCCTACCACACAACTAGCAGCAGCCGTGGAGCATGCCTATGATGAACCTAGACGCCTCGTCATGGCCGGAGGACTAAATAAGCCTAAAGCAAGAAAAGGGAAAACCAACTGCCCCAGAGCAGACCCCAAAGGAATAGACAGCCCCCACACATGTATTGACGGTGAAACAAGATGAAAACACAAACACAGGTAGGAAAATAGGCTGAGCAAACGATGGGGCCCAGACTAACTAGAAAGGAGAGGAAAGGAAAGGCACTGTCTGCAATCTGCCCAAAACCCTACAAAATAATGTCCAACACTTTTGATAACAAAATTAACCCTGAAGTCACTAGACTTCTCCCACTATATCAGCACTCTGAAATATTCTGAGACAGAGCAAAAAGAGGCCAATCTAATAAGGGACAAAAAGCAAATTGGCAAATACAGATAAATAAGAGTGAAAATTCAGCACAGCCCCCAGCCAGGGCAGCCTGACGACACAAAAAACTGAATAGACCAACAAAATCAAGTGTGAACATTAGCAGAAAAACTTAGCTTTAGATGACTGGAACAGAGCTGAACACCAAGAGCTGTCAAGCCAGAAGGAATCACCAGCAACTGAATAGGGTGTCGGCTGTCTTAAATCCAATCTGAGACTCCTGAGATCCAATCGCCATCCTCATTCTCAGGTGGCAGACCTCCACCGATCAAATCAGCCTCACTACCTCCTGTTACCACCAGAGGGAGTCTGGAAGGAGAACTCACAACTGGTGAAAAAGAGAATGAACTCACAACAGTACCCCCCCCTTTGAGGAGGGGTCACCGAACCCTCATCCACGCCACCAGGCCGATCAGGATGGGCCCGGTGAAAAGCACAAACCAATCTATTGGCATGAATATCGGAGGCAGAGACCCAAGAATTATCCTCCTGACCATAACCTTCCATTTGACCAAATACTGGAGTCTCCGTCTAACCAAACGAGAATCCAATATTTTCTCTACCTCATATTCCACATTGCCTTCAACCAACACAGGGTCAGGAGGTGCTGCCATAGGAACCACTGGCTCAACAAACCTCTTCAACAGAGATTTATGAAATACGTTATGGATCTTGAACGTAACTGGAAGAGCCAATCGAAACGAAACAGGATGAAGAATTTCCAAAATCTTATAAGGACCAATAAATCTTGGCTTAAATTTAGGAGATGCAACCTTCATAGGAATATTCTTAGATGACAACCAAACCATATCACCCACTTTAAACCGGGGACCAATGGTCCTATGCCGGTTGGAAAATCGCTGGGCCTTTTCCTGAGAGAATGACAACTTATCCACTACTTGGTCCCATATCTGAATACAAAATATCATGCCTATAATTGATCATTTATCAGACTTAAGTCCAAAGAAAAGGGGCAACTCAGTATTAAAGCACACAACAGAGATATAATTGAGTTAAAAAATGCCCAAACCAAAAGGTGATTGTTGTATAATCAAAATATGAAATACACACAAAATGGTATTTTGTGCAAAAAAGTATGAATATTTTATTAAACGATTAAATCATTTAAAATATCAGTAAGTACAAAATATGAGTCAGTACGTGATGGAAGACAACATGGTCAGAACACCCGGTAAAAAATATACATGTATTGTTATGATCAGGTGAATATTGGCAAACAGGAATGGGTTAAAAGAGAGGGAATATCCCCAAGTTCCATCTTAACATATACATATAGTATCTTTTCTAGTGGAAATCCCTGTATACACCATCACAAAGCTCAGTGGCAAGTCAATTAACCCTATATACTAATCCTGAGAACTTATTATTCAACCATCAGCACATGTCATAGAAAGTTTTCTTACCCATAGTGGTAATACCGGGGGTCCCACCAATGCCCCTACGTGTTTTGCACACAAAGGGCTTCCTCGGGGGGCCATGTAGCTAATTGTAAGGCTGAGCGGTCTTTTATAGGGGTCCGGGTATTGGTACAGATTCATAAAACGTGCGCGCGGCCATTATACACTCTTTATTCATTTTTATTGTCTCATTTTATTTTAAAAAATGTATTAAATAAAAAAACAAAGTTACGGTGGAACAAGTCTTTTTTGGAACGGTATGTGGATAAGGGCTTGATACCCCGAGGACTACGGGTACAGGTCTTCCCTTCGTTTTCCATCGATGATGAAATTTTCAGGAGACAGTGGGAGGAGCTGTCCTCCAATTGTTCGAAGGGATATATGGGCCTTTTAATAAGAAATAATGAGACAATCTTGAATCAACTGGAAGTAGAAATCGGCCCTGTCCAGGCAGATATTCGTGCCAAATTGTCTAGTGATGCTTTAATAAAAATGAACAAAGAGTTGGAGGAGGACTTTTCAAAATGGGAAAAGGACATTGTTGCCTCTCTAAAACCAAAAAGTATCAGAGGGATAAGTCTGATTACTCGACTGATAGAGTGTACAGATGGACAAAAAAACAGCCATCGGTACGAGTGGCTTCTAAAAACCACCGTAATTCATTCTCATCAGCATCTTCCATGGACGAGGATGGGAGTGTGGGCCCTTCTTTTCCATTCCTTTGAATGAAAGATTGGGATATGCCAAACCTATCGTAAGAAAGGGCAAGACACAAAACAAGCGTAAATTGACCCCACCTCATTCACTGGAAAAGAAACCCAAAAATACTTTGGAGGTAATCAATTTGTCCAATCATACCCTTACCCAAACTCAGATAGAGGTTTTGAGTATGGGTTTGACATTTGCTCCCACTAATTCTTTCGATTTCTTCTCAGCGATGAAGGACCTGCAACTCTTCTTGAGAAAAGTGGTCCTGCGTAAACTTCATCATAAACCCGAGGGGTGCATGGACCTGTCCACCATTCAAGAGCAGGAAGCCTTGGTCGCTTTGGAGGAACTCGAAACAGGAGCAACTTCCTTCAATTCAGGTACTTTTCCTGCATCCATCCTACCTAGGTCGACCACGTTCCCCTCCTTCTCTATTTATCCACAGATTGAAATCTTTAATAAATTAGTTTTGGAGGACTTTAAGAAACTCTCAAGGAATAAGAATGGCTGTAATCTCACCAGGGCACAAAATGATGCCGTTAGGGAATTGAGCAGTCTTGTGGATATTATTATTAAGCCAGCAGATAAGAGGGGGGGAACGTGGTAATTTGGCCAGTAGGGATGTATGAAAAAGAGGCATTACGGCATTTAAGAGATCGAGAGGCATATCTTCAGTTGCACAGTAATCCCGTGGAGAAATTCTGGGGTGATTTATTTAAGATCCTGGATGGTGCCTTAACATCTGGCACGATCCCAAAAAAAGTGTTTGATGGTTTGATGGTAAAGGACCCGGTAATTCCCACCTTCTATTTATTACCAAAGTTGCATAAGGATCTGTTGGTACCCCCGGGGCATCCAATTGTCTCTGGCATTGGAGGGCTGTGTGACCCCGTGTGCAAGTTTATAGATCATTACTTGCAGCCCATAGTTGATTCCTTGCCCTCCTACGTCAGAGACACTACGGACGTTCTGGGGAAAATTGACGGATTATGTATTGACTCTGATATGCATCTAGCCACTATTGACGTTGAATCACTTTACACGAGCATCCGCCATGTGGTTGGCTTGTTGGCAGTGGAGTACTTCCTGGGCATGAGTAATTATGATCCTGCCCTGCGTTCACTGATCCTGGAGCTTTTAGATTTCATTTTGACACACAATTTTTTTACTTTTAAAGATAGGTTTTATTTACAGCAACGAGGCACTGGGATGGGTGCGGCCTGTGCCGTCCTACGCTAATCTCTTCTTGGGGTACTGGGAGCGAGAGGTTTTCGGCGGCGGCGCCCCGGCCACATCCTAGGCGCAGTGCTGGTATAGGTTCATTGATGACGTTTTTTTGATTTGGCAGGGTACCGAGGCTGGCTTTCGGGGCTTCATCCGGGAGCTGAACCAGAATCCATACAATATTAAGCTGACCTATAAGATCGATGCAAAAGTTATTGACTTTTTGGATGTTAGGATTATGGTCGATGGGGAGGGCAAAATTCAAACTGACATTTTCCGTAAGGAAACTGCAGTCAATTCTTTGTTACATGCTACATCGGCCCATACCCCGTCGACCATAAGAGCCATACCAATAGGCCAGTTTTTACGTATGAGACGGGTTTGCTCCACGGATGGGGCCTTTGAGGGCCAGTCTCGGGACCTAAGCTCCAGGTTCCGTGAGCGTGGGTACAGCAATAGATGCATAAAAAGAGGATACCAACGTGCTTGGGGTACTCCACGTAGCCAGCTTTTATGTGGTTCTAAACGTAACAATTCTGGTGATCAGCCGTTGCGTTATATCGCAACTTTCAACAATCAGTGGTCTGAGATGCGCCGGATTCTTCAGAAACACTGGCCGGTACTCAAAACGGATGCGATTTTGAGTCAGATTCTACCTGACTATCTGCTTATGACAGCAAGAAGGGGGAAACATTTGCGGGACCTTTTAGTTAAAAGCCACTATGTGGCACACATTCCCAAACTTTTTGGTACGCAAGGACAGCGTCTTGGATGCTATCCCTGCGGTTCATGCCGCGCCTGTAGCAATATCATACGGGCTATGTCCTTTTCATCCTCTGATGGAAAAAGGGAATATCGTATCCTAACCTATATCTCTTGCAATACGCGGTATGTCGTATACTATGCGACATGCCCTTGCAATTTGGTATATGTGGGTCTGACGTCACGGGAATTGCGTGTTAGGACTCGAGAGCACGTCAGGGACATTCTGGCCTCCAGAGAAAGTACTGATCCATCCATCCTTAAAACCATCCCCAAGCACTTTAAATCATATCATGATTCAAACTCAGTGGGTCTGAAAGTACGGGGAATAGATAAGATCCATTGTGGTATTAGGGGTGGGGATTTAAAGAAAAAACTAGCGCAGCTAGAATGTCGATGGATTGTTCTGCTTGATACAATGACCCCACATGGCCTTAATGAAAAGTTCACTTTTTCACCATTCCTCTAACTAGCATTGGCTTTTCGGTTTCTTTGTTTTATTTTTGTTTTTTGGGTGGTTTTTAATTCTCTTTTTTATCCTTATCAGTTTTTAGTAAATATGAATCTATTACCTTGATGTTTGAACCTATGCTTGTACCATCAAATGCTGGAGTCTGGGACCGATCATATTAGAAAAAGAAGACATCGCTTCAAATGTCATTGTTTTTTGTCTTTGTATAAAATTTTGTATGTCTGTATTATATATACATGTTTATATGTAAAAAACTCTTTACTGACTACATATAACTTATTGTATAATGTGGCCTATCCTTGCCTGTCGTCACCTGTGACCACAACTTGAATAATTATGGTTATATTTATGATACATGCCCAGTGTTGTGAATAATAATGACAGGCATCACTCTGCGCCTGCGCGGTGGAGGTGCCTGCCGCATTGTGAAAGGCATCCACACGGTGGCGGCGTAGCGTCGGGTTCACATGACAACCATGGGAGCTCTGACGTGCGCCGACTTCCAGGATGGCCGGAAGTGACGCGGCAGGACTGCCAGACCCACTGCGCAGGCGCAGGTGAATAATGGCCGCGCGCACGTTTTATGAATCTGTACCGATACCCGGACCCCTATAAAAGACCGCTCAGCCTTACAATTAGCTACACGGCCCCCGAGGAAGCCCTTTGTGTGCGAAACGCGTAGGGGCATTGGTGGGACCCCCGGTATTACCACTATGGGTAAGAAAACTTTATATGACATGTGCTGATGGTTGAATAATAAGTGCTCAGGATTAGTATATAGGGTTAATTGACTTGCCACTGAGCTTTGTGATGGTGTATACAGGGATTTCCACTAGAAAAGATACTATATATATATGTTAAGATGGAACTTGGGGATATTCCCTCTTTTTTAACCCGTTCCTGTTTGCCAATATTCACCTGATCATGACAATGCATGTATTTTTTACTGGGTGTTCTGACCATGTTGTCTTCCACCACGTACTGACTCATATTTTGAACTTACTGATATTTTAAATGATTTAATGGTTTAATAAAATATTCATACTTTTTTGCACAAAATACCATTTTGTGTGTATTTCATATTTTGATTATGCAACAATCACCGTTTGGGCATTTTTGAACTCAATTATATCTCTGTTGGTCCCATATCTGCTGCATTCTCTCAACCACAGTGTCCACACCTGGGCAGGACGAAGATTCCACTTGCCCTGAAGAGAATCGAGGATGAAACCCAAAATTACAGAACAAGGGTGACATCAAAGTGGCAGAACTAGCTCTATTGTTCAGTGCGAATTCGGCCAAGGGCAAAAATGAGACCCAATCATCCTGATCAGCAGATATAAAACATCCCAAATAAGACTCCAAGGTCTGGTTTGTTCTCTCAGTGTGTCAATTGATCTGGGGATGAAAC
Source organism: Dendrobates tinctorius (assembly GCF_039654945.1). Taxonomy (NCBI): domain Eukaryota; kingdom Metazoa; phylum Chordata; class Amphibia; order Anura; family Dendrobatidae; genus Dendrobates; species Dendrobates tinctorius. The sequence continues at coordinate 798,453 of NW_027361755.1, forward strand.
GCAGAGGAGAAGGATAACTGAATTCCCAGATTGGAACAAAAGGCTTTCCAGAATCTGGAAACAAACTGGACTCCTCTGTCGGACACAATGTTCTCAGGAATCCCATGTAACCGAACCACCTGTTGTAAAAACAAGGGCACCAATTCAGGGGAAGATGGCAACTTTGGGAGTGGTACAAGATGGACCATCTTCGAAAATCTATCACAAATCACCCAGATAACAGTCATTCTCTGAGAGACAGGAAGATCAGAAATAAAATCCATTGAGATATGGGTCCATGGCCTCTTGGGCACCGGCAAGGGCATCAGCAACCCACTAGAACGAGAACAGGGTTTAGACCGAGAACAAGTCCCACAGGACTGTACAAAATTCCTGACGTCACAAGATAAGGCAGGCCAACAAAAGGACCGACTCACCAAATCTCTGGTACCAAAAATACCTGGATGACCAGCCAATGCGGAGCAATGAATTGCAGACATCACACTCTTTGTCCACTGGTCAGGAACATACAATTTTCCCATAGGGCAACGCTCACGTTTATCCTCCTGAAATTCCTCCAGGGCGCGTCTCAAATCAGGCAAAATGGCAGAAAAAACTACCCCCTCACCTAGGATGGTAGTAGGCTCGGTCACACTAAGAGAATCGGTAAAAAACTCCTAGAAAGGGCGTCTGCCTTAACATTCTTAGTGCCCGGAAGAAAAGAGACCACAAAATTGAAACGCGTGAAAAACAAGGCCCATCTAGCCTGTCTAGGATTCAAGCGTTTGGCCGACTCCAGATAAATCAAATTCTTGTGATCGGTGAGGACCACAACTTGATGTCTAGCTCCCTCCAACCAATGTCTCCACTCCTCAAATGCCCACTTCATGGCCAACAATTCCTGATTCCCCACGTCATAGTTGCATTCAGATGGGGAGAACTTTCGAGAAAAGAAGGCACAGGGATTCATCTTAGAAGTCACAGGGTCTTTTTGGGACAAAACAGCTCCTGCACCAATCTCAGAAGCATCTACCTCCACCTGAAATGGAAGTGAGACATCAGGTTGCCGCAAAACCGGAGCTGAAGTAAATCTCTGCTTAAGCTCCTGAAATGCTGAGATAGCCTCAGGAGACTAATTCAGCACGGTTCCATGACAATTGTGTACAAGATAATTGTGTACGGACAATTGTGTACAGAAAATTGTGTACAGGCCAATTGTGTCCAAGGACAATTGTGTACAAGGACAATTGTGTACAGGGCAATTGCCTTGTACACAATTGCCTTGTACACAATTGTCATTGTACACAATTGGCCTGTACACAATTGTCTGTACACAATAGTCCGTACACAATTATCTTGTACACAATTGTCCTGTCACCATTCAGCACATCAGCGCCCTTCTTGGTCAGATCAGTCAGTGGTTTGACAATACCAGAAAAATTACCTATAAATTTACGATAGAAATTAGCAAAACCCCAAAACTTCTGGAGGGCCTTCAAAGAAGTAGGCTGAACGCAATCATAAATGGCCTGTACCTTGGCCGGGTCCATTTCAATAGTCGATGGAGATAAGATAAATCCCAAAAATGAAATCCTCTGTACACCAAAGAGGCATTTCGATCCCTTAACAAACAGGAAATTCTCCCTCAAAATCCAGAACACAGTCCAGACGTGTTCCACATGAGAATCCCAATCACTAGAAAAGATCAAAATATCATCCAGATAGATGATCAAAAACTTATCCACAAAGTCACGGAAAACATCATTCATAAAGGACTGGAAGACAGAAGGGGCATTAGTGAGCCCAAAAGGCATCACAGGTACTCAAAATGTCCCTCCGGAGTATTAAACGCCGTCTTCCATTCTTCCCCGTGCTTGATGCGAATAAGATTATACGCCCCCCTAAGGTCAAGCTTAGTAAACCAGCAGGCACTCTTAACTCTGGAGAATAAATCAGACATCAGAGGTAACGGGTACTGATATTTAACCGTCATCTTGTTAAGGAAACGATAATCAATACACGGTCTTAATGAACCATCTTTCTTGGCCACAAAAAAAACCCCAGCACCTAAAGGTGACGAGGATGGTCTAATATGACCCTTCTCCAATGACTCCTTAATATAGGATCACATAGCATCATGTTCGGGTACTGATAAGTTGAAAAGCCAACCCTTGGGAAATTTACACCCAGGCATCAACTCAATTGCACAGTCATAACTCCTATGAGGAGGCATCAGAAAAATCGGCTAGATAATCAGGAATATCATGAGACTGAGGAGAGGTGGAGAAAACAGGAGCGTCCCTAAGAACACACTGACAACCCCAACTCACCACAGACCCAGATTTCCAATCCAAAACTAGATTATGAGTTTGCAACCAAGGAAAACCCAGAACAATAGTATCATGCAAATTATGCAGCACCAAAAATGTACAATTTTCTTGGTGGTCTGGGGCAACTCGCATTGTCACCTGGGTCCAAAACTGAGGTTTATTCTCCGCCAAAGGAGTAGCATCAATACCCCTCAAAGGAATAGGCGTCCGCAGAGGTGTCATAGAAAAACCACAACGTTTAGCAAAGTCCAAATCCATCAGATTCAACGCTGCTCCTGAATCCACAAAAGTGTTTGTGGAAAATGTGGATAAGGAGCAGATCAGAGTGATTGCCAAAAGAAACTTAGGTTGTATACTGCCCACAGCAAATGTGTGTGCAAAACGTTTCTCTCATTTTGGGCAGACAGAAATAGTATGCGAGACGTCTCCACAGAAAAAGCACAGCTTATTACGCCTTCTAAACTCCTGACGTTGCGCCCTAGACAAAACCCCATCGCATTGCATAGGTTCAGACGTTTGTGCAAAAGGTGGTAGCACTTCCCGTATAGTTTTACGTTCACGTAAACGCCGATCAACTTGAATGGCTAATGACATAGAATCATCCAGACCAGAGGGAACAGGAAATCCCACCATAACATCTTTTACCGTCTCTGATAAACCCTTCTGAAAGAGAGCTGCCAATGCACTATCATTCCATGTAGTAAGGACCGCCCACTTTTGGAATTTTTGACAGTATAATTCTGCAGAATCCTGACCCTGGTTTAATGCCAACAGGGTTCTCTCAGCTTGATCAACAGCATTAGGTTCATCATACAACAACCCCAAGGCTTGAAAAAATGCATCCACATTAGTCAGAATAGGATTTTCAGGTGTCAGAGAAAAAGCCCAATCCTGGGGATCGCCGCGCAGCAAGGAGATGACAATTTCAACCTGCTGCACAGAGCTCCCCGATGAGTTAGGCTTCAAGGCCAGAAATAATTTACAATTATTCTTAAAATTCAGAAATTTAGACCGACCCCCAGAAAACACATCAGGAGTAGGGATCTTAGGTTCAGCAGCATGTGACTGAATGAGGTAGGTAGAAATTCCCTGCACTTCAGCAGCCAGCTGCTCCACACGATCAGACAATTGCTTAATCTCCATTAGGAAAAATCCTCCTACGGCCCCAGAGGAAAAGAAAATAATTCTGACACTTTTTTTTAACAACTTTTTCCTGCTTTTGAGTACCCTAGAATCTGCGGTATGTCTGGTGATTCTGTTATGAATGGGTCACCGAGGAGAAAAAAAGCAAAACAAGCTAAGTCACAGAAAACCAAAGAGGTTGGCAACCATGCAGACTGCAGATCCCTGATCCCACCACACAACAAGCAGCCGTGGAGTGCACCTATCATGTTCCCAGATGCTTCGTCATAGCCGGAGGACTAAATAAGCCTTAATAATGAAAAGGGGAAAACTAACTGCCCCAGAGCACACCCCAAAGGAATAGATAGCCCCTACACATGTACTGACAGTGAAACAAGATGAAGGCACAAACACAGGCAGAAAATAGGCTGAGCCAACGATGGGGCCCAAACTAACTAGAAAGGAAAGGAAAGGAAAGACACTGTCTGCAACCTGCAAAAAACCCTACAAAAATAATGTCCAACACTTTTGATAGCAAAATTAACCCTGAAGTCACTAGACTTCTCCCACTATATCAGCACTCTGAAACATTCTGAGACAGAGCAAAAAGAGACCAAACTAGTAAGGGACAAAAAGAAAATTGCCAAAATATTGATAAATAAGAGTGGAAATTCAGCACAGCCCCCAGTCGGGGCTGGCTGAACACACAAAAAACTGAATAGACCAACAAAATCAAGTGTGAACATTAGCAGAAAAACTTAGCTTTAGATGACTGAAACAGAGCTGAAAACCAAAAGCTGACAAGCCAGAAGGAATCACCAGGCACTGAATAGGGCGTCGGCTGTCTTAAATCCAATCTGAGATTCCTGAGGTCGAATCGTCATCCTCATTCTCAGGTGGCAGATCTCCACCGATCAAATCAGCCTCACTACCTCCCGTTACCACCCGAGGGAGTCTGGAAGGAGAACTCACAACTGGTGAACCAGAGAATGAACTCACAACACACCCCTCACACATAGATGTATAAAAAGAGGGTGTGGGCACTGAAAGTCTATTACGCTCAAGCCTCTGGAAAGATTGCAAGACAACAGACATCTGTGAAGACACTGAATTTTCACAAATGTGAGTGTACAAAACACTTCAACAAGTGCAGAGGAGCAGGAGCAGCAGAGAGAGGCACAAGTTTTGGTGGCAAGACTCTGTGTAAGTTTTTTTTCCTTTTTTTCCCTTGACTTAGTTTTTCTTGACTGTTTTTCTCTTTTTTATTTTTTTTATGTTTTGATTTGTTTATCGTTCCAACATTAATGTCTTTCTTTCATTTCTAGGTTCCACACCAGGAGGAGGACTACCTCGACAATGACCTTCTGATCACACTTGTGAAGGATGGAGTTGCCTTGTGGGACACCCGGGAGCGAGACCACTCGGTGGCCCAAGCGCTGATGGATGACTGGGACAACGCTACGCCACGAGTCAGAAAGGAATTTCATAAGTATTGCAATTTGGTCTGACGCGGCAGTGAACCTCTAAAGGCCGGGATCACACAACCATGTGTGATGCGATAAACTACTGCGAGTTTGAAAGACAAGTAAAAGGGAGCACCTCAATTGCATATATAATAAAATATTAACACTTTATTAGACAATATACCAAACAAACAGAAAACACACAATATAGATTAAAACATTTAAAATACAACAAAGAGAAGGACCTATAGTAAGTCATGCCTTTTTATATAGCTAATGAACTAATAAATAATCCCCGCACACAGAAACTACTGTCAGAAAATGTATATATTGCACACCTATATTACAATGGCCAATAGTAAATCCTATATTGCTAAAAAGAACTTATAAATAGCACCAAGAAAGTCCTATATAGCTATAAAATGCATGTAGGCAGCACCATATGGACTCAAGGAAACATAAGAAAGGGCAATTAAGAAAAAGGTAATATAACCTATAAGACGCAAATCCCTCAGTAACAGCCAAAAATACAGGGCTAATGCCACACAGATATTGGGAGAAATAACAAACCCATTAATGGTAGCTCCATGACACACAATCTCTACCTTTTCTTTCTTGTGTCTGTCATGGAGCTATGAGGTGGCAAAACCACAAAGAGGACTGAAAATCATCCAAAAAAAATAAAGTAATACAACACAAAGGGTCAGAGGTCAGCAATACTCACCTGCTCAAGTGTCAGTCTATTGCACTCAGGATGCTGTGTTTATGCATCCTGAGTGCACTAGTTCTGACACACGGGCAGGTGAGTAAAGGCCCCGTCATACTGCGATATCGCCAGCGAGATCGCTGATTTTGTGATGCCACAGCGATCTCGCCAATGATATCGCTGTGTGTGACGGGAATCAGCGACCGGCCCCCCTGCCAGGTATCGCTGATTGAGCTCCATCGTCCTGGGCCGTTTTTTGATCGTTGGTCTCCCACTAGCCAGCATGCATCGCTGCGTGTGGCAGCGGGAGACCAGTGATCAGCGATGCTGGACGCTGCTTTACAATGTAAACAGCGGGTATTGTTATGAATGAGTCATCGTAGGAGGCAGAAACAGAAATACTAGCTAAGTCCAGAAAACCAGAGAAGTTGGCAGCTATCGGATTGCAGACCCCTGAACCTATCAACAACAACTAGCAGTAGCCGTGGGGGGTTCCTACGGTGCCCTAGACCCCTCGATCACAGCCGGAGAACTACATAGCCTAAAGACAGAAAGGGAAATCTAAACTGCCCCAGAGCAGACCCCAAAGCAATAGGCAGCCCCCAACATATAATGACAGTGAAGCAAGATGAAAAACACTCACACAGATAGAAAGATAGGCTGAGCAAATGATGGGGCCCAAGCTAACTAGATAGGACAGCATAGAAAAGCTGCTGTCTGTAATCCGCCAAAACCCTATCGAAACAAGAGCCAACAGCTGATAGGGAAAAAAGCCCTGAAGACGCTAGGCTTCAAAAAGACTATATCAGTACTCAGGTATTTTCTGAAGACAGAGCAAAAAGGAATTCAGCTCACCCCAGAAGGGAATGGCAGAAATCAAGGAAAACAATGCAAAACAAAACCAAAACACAAATGCAAAAAGTAGAGCAGAAAACTTAGGTTTTGAGGAGCAGGAATCAGACTGGTCTCCAAGAATCCCTCAGAGAGATCACAAGCAAGGCAGAAGGGCGTCGGCTGCCTTATATCCAGTCAGTAATTCCCGTCACCCAGTCATCATCATCCTGCCCAGGTGCTTGGTAATCAGCCTCACTACCTTCCTTCACCAGAAGAGGGATTTCATCAGACCTCAATGGTGAAGGGGAAAATGAACTCACAACAGGGTATCTAAGAGCTGCGCGGCTCTTAGATACCCGCTGTTTACATTGGAAACCAGCTTGCTCGCTGGTCCTGATCGCTAGAGGGGCTGTCTATGTGACAGCTCACCAGCGATCAGCCTAACGATGTCCCAGTGATCCCATCCACGTCGGATCGTTGGTGGGATCGCTGGGACACCGTTATGTGTAATGGGGCCTTAAAGATATGAGGTGGATTTGCTCCATCATCTCTTCAGTGTGCATTAATCTATTGGACTATAAATTACTGCAGACTGAAGAGATGATGGAGCTAATGGGAAGTCACCTACCATAGCACTGACAAATAGAACAAGTGAAGTGTAAAGCATGGGTGACATAACCAAAGTGGACAGGTGTTTTATTATATTTTTTTTTATTTATCATCAAAAATTTAAGGTACATTTTAACATAACAAGTCCATAACATTACAGAAAATTACAAGAATAAAATGACAACTTTCATATTGTCTATGTTGTGTCCTGGACCGCAGAAATGTTTAGCCACAGGTAAATGTTTTTTTTGTCTGTAATTGTATGACGATGAGACCTCATTCTTGCTCTCAGTCTCTGTCCTGTTTCTCCAACATAGAGGCCACCCACAGGACATATTTTAAAAGGCAATTTTAAATCACAAAAACATCGGAGGGTGTGGGAATACAAATTCATTACAATCTTTGATTCTATTCACACAGGACTCAATTTGTCAGAAGGTTTTATGGCCCACTACCATATCAGAGCTATTTCCTCCAAATAGCCCTTTGATCTCACAGAAGTTTCACACCACCTATCTAATCTTACCTAATTAAGGATTCTCTCTTCAAGCTCAGTGTTTGATTATTGAAATGTCCATGTATCACACCATGCATGTGCTTTATACTGTATATAAATAAGGTTTCTTCAAATATTTTGTTCTATCAGCCTGATGAAGAGACGTAAGTTGTCTCAAAAGCTTGCTTTGTAACATCATTCACTATAATTTGTTAGCCATTAAAAGGTATCACACCCACAAGATTCCTATTTTGTTTCTCTCACTGACAGCACTTTATATATTTTTTTCTACTGGCTAACACGGTACCAAACCACTTGTTTAGTTTTTATAAAATTACAAGAACATTTTAAACCATTTCAGCTTGCCATGCCACACGTCCAATCTCAGAAAGAAAGTAGTCGGCAAATGTATCCCTCACTTGGGCAACTTCCCTTGTTGTCCTCAGAGGGTGATGATGATAATCTGGCAACTAGTTACAAACAGGTTCATCATGTTTGAAGTTTGGTCGTTCTTTAGCCATTATGAAGTAGTGGAGAATCACACACGCTTTGACCACCTCATCGACTGTATCAATTTTGAGATTAATGGCTGTTCCCAAAATGCTCCATTTCAAGACAAGCATACCAAAGGCACACTCAACCGTTCTTTGTGCCCTGGTCAGTCGGTAATTGAAAATTCTTTTTGTGTGGTTCAAGTCCGGACTGGAGTATGGTTTCAGTAGGTTTCCACACATCTAAAAGGCCTCATCACCAACCACAACAAATGGCATTGGCAGCTGAGTGTTGGGAAGAGGTCGTGGGAGGGGGAATTAAAAATGGTCCTGTTCTGTGCCCTGCCAAATTATAAAAATATTGTCAATATAGCAGGCCCAGAACAGGACCCTCTCAATATATGCAACCGGATTGGTGAAAAAAATTGTCCTTTCCCATAACCCCAAAAAGACATTTGCATATGAGGGGGCGAAAGCCGCCCCCATTGCAGTTCCATGCTGCTGCAAATATACAGTATTTTTGAAGATGAAATAATTATGTTCCAGGGTGAATTGAAGAAGGGAAATCAAAAAATCAATCAACTCCGGCCCATGATCAGTCATTGACAGAAATGTTCGAGCTGCCTTAATGCCATCCTTGTGCTGGATGGACGTGTACAAGGATTCAATGTCAAGTGTGACTAGCCACATATCTTCCTCCATGGGTATTCCTTCCACCTTACTTAACACATCCCCAGTGTCTCTGATATATGAAGGTAGTGACTGTGCCAGGGGTTTTAAATAAAAATCAAGATAATTACTTATCACCTCACACAGGCTCCCACTCCCAGAGACTATTGGTCGTCCGGGCGGACTTCACACACTCTTATGAATCTTTGGAATTAAGTATATACATGCTGTCTTAGGGTAGGTTGGTATTAAATTATCTTTCAAGTCCTTTGTGATTATTCCCTCCTGGAAGGCTTTATCCAATATGTTCTGTAATTCATTCTGGAATGTTAAAGTGGGATTGAAGGTTAATCTCCTATAACAGTTGACATCTCTGAGTTGTCTCAATGCTTCTTTCTCATATTGCACCTGTGGCTAAACAACTATGTTTCCCCCTTTGTCTGCCGGTTTGATTACTATCCCCTTGAAACTTTGAAGTTCTCTCAGGGTTTTTCTTTGACCTATAGTCAAGTTGTCTTTAGATATCCCTTTGGATATTTTTTCAAATTCCTTGGTAACCAACTTTACAAACAATTCTATGTTGGGAATCAAATTGAGCGGTGGAAATTTTTTTGGAATAGGGCGTACACATTTGCTCACACTAGTTGAGATTACATGATGCTCATTATCCTGTTCTTCCAATGTGGCTATTGCTTCCAATTCCTTTGCATTCCACTCTTCACCGGCATTAGATTTCTCATGAAGCTTCTTTAAAATAAGCTTCCTCGCAAAAAGGTGAAGGTCTTTCACAGCTGAGAAAAAGTCAAAGGGGGAAACAGGTGAAAATGATAAGCCCAATCCCAAGACATCCAATTGTGACTTAGTCAGTTCTATCTCAGACAAATTAATCACCTGTAATTTTGAGGAGAAATTATTCATTCTCCAATCTTTTTTATTGTGGTCAGTTCCTCTTCTCCTGTAGTTATTTCCCCTCAAGTTGTAAAATCGACAACCAGTGTTCTGTTCCCCATCTTCATCACGTGATGACATAGATGAGACTGAAGATGATCTCATACGTTCATGTTCTCTCACTGGAGCACTTTGCCACCTATATACAGTTCCATTCTTAAAATCGTTCAAATCCCTCTGGAACTTTTTCGTCTTGATGCTTTTCACCTCCTTTTCCCACAATTGAAACTGGGTATCAATATCTTTATTCAACTCTTCCAATTCTGATACTGTCAGTATTTCAGTCAATTTTTACGTGTATTCTCGATATCCACATCAAACTTATCTAAACTTTTCTTATTGTGGCCTATTAATAATTCCATGAGAGATTTAGAGCATAGATTGCATACCTCTTCCCATTTTGCTCTAAATGAGCTGTCATCTACAGGAAAATCGTAGTTACTTACTGATAACGGTATTTCTCTGATCCCATGATGGCACCACAGAGAGAGAGGGATCTGCCATCAGGGACAGGAAACCTACAGGTGAAAAAGGCGGTACCTCTCTCCCACATCAGTTGGTTTACAGAGCATTACACAGAACTTTCAGCTGCAACTCAATTGGTTACATAAAAATCCAAAATTACTCAAATTAAGCTTAATAGAGGCACCGCGTGGCTAAGTACTAACGCTAACTAACTCACTCTAGTGTGCACACCTGTGTGTGAAAGGGAGGGGATGTACGGGTGTCGGGGATCAGAGAAATACCTGTCAGGAACACCGCACTGCACTTGCTCACTGAGCCAGTGCGTGTGTCCTGAGTACAAAGACTGTACACAAAGATACCTGCGGAGCGGGCAGCAGTGGTGACAATGCATGCTCCAGGACCTGAAGCACGTGACTGATGGGGGCATGGCCTAAGCTCCACAGAGCTAGGAGCTGCAGGGAAACTCCTAGAAAGGTAACTACAGGACAATGTTACCAAGGGGCATAGACAGAGACAGAAACCAGATCAAGCCGAGGTCAAAGCAGGAGACAGCAATACAGTACCAAAGGGTTAGACAGAATGGATAGTGAGGACATAGCAATAGATCAGAAAACCAGAACGGGCAATAGACGGTACAATAGGGGTAAACTGTAACAGAGTAACGATAGCCAAGCCAGGAGGTCAGAACCAGAAAAGACAATAGCACCAAAACGAGAGACGGAGTACAGAGTGAAGGACAAGCCGGGTCATACACGGGAAGCAAACAATGCAGAGTACACACACACCAGGGGTCAGACACACCAGAACAACAGTATAACTGACAGAGAATGCTAGTTTGGAGTGAGTATAAATAACCCTCCCAGATCCAAAGAGAGGCCGGCAAAAGTTAACCCTGTGAGAACAGGACATTAACCATGTCCTAACCATGACAATACCGTTATCGGTAAGTAACTACGATTTTCTCTTTCCCCCATGACCGCACCACGGAGAGAATTACAAAGATTGTACATCTAGGGAGGGACCACCGCCTCCAGAACCCTTTTCCCAAAGTAGTAGTAGTAGTAGTAGTAGAAGAAGAGGTCAAGTCTAGACGATAATGTCTGAAAAATGTAGAGGGGGAAGACCAAATGGCAGCTCTACATATCTGGTCTATTGAAGCGTCGGCTTTCCCTGCCCAGGATGATGCCACTGCCCTGGTTGAATGGGCCCTTATGTCCTCTGGGATGGCCGCCCTGCAAGAGGAGTAGGATAGGGTGATGGCCTCTCTTATCCATCTCGCCAGTGTGGTCTTCGATGCTTTTTGACCCTTCCGTGGACCCTGAAAACAAACAGAGCCCTATCATTCCTAAATTCCCTTGTGGTTAACAAGTATTGGACCAGGCACCTTTTTATATCTAAGGTGTGTAGTACCTATTCTGTTTTGTTCTTGGGATTGGGACAGAAGGAGGGTAAGGAGATCTCCTGGGTCCTATGAAACTGTGATGGAACCTTGGGGAGATATGCTGGGTCAGTTCTAAGAATTACCCTATCACCCAGTACTTGCGTGAAGGGTGAGTGGGCAGACAAAGCTTGCATATTGTGACGACTCCTGGAGTGGACCCTCTGGGTCAGGACACCAACCCTCCCAGGGCGAGCTGACCTAGTGAAGACCACCCCCTATACAGGGAGTGTCAGGGGCAAGCCCCAGGGGGTGAGGCACCACGACTGCTGGCACCAGGCGGCCGGCTCACAGGAGACACGAGTGGGTGAGAGTGTCTGCAGGAACGTGTAAAGTGTGGACACGGGAACACGTGGTATACAGAGACTTCGTTCGTCCGGGTGTGAGTGAAGCAGGAAGCGTGCAAGGAGCACGTCAGAGCACTGAGTCAGGCAGCAGGTGTGCCAGGAGGTGTAACAGAGTAAGAGACTGAGTACAGGATCAGAGTGTGTGCCCGGAGGCACAACTGAGTATAAGACAGAGCACGGAATCAGAGTGTGTGCCAGGAGGCACGACTGAGTATAAGACAGAGTACAGGGTAAGAGCGTGTGCCAGGAGGCACAACCGAGTGTGAGACAGAGTACAGTGTCAGAGCATGTGCCAGGAGGCACAACCGAGTACGAGACAGAACACAGGGTCAGAGCGTGTGCCAGGAGGCACAACCAAGTACAAAGCAGAGTGCAGATTCAGAGCGTGTGCCAAGAGGCACAACAGAGTGCAAGGCAGAGGACCTGAGTACAGCGCACAGCCAGGCAGGGACACGGCAGACCAAGCCAGGAGCACAACAATAATCAGGCACCTCCCCTAGGGGGAGGTCGTCTGATATAGCACATGACTACTACTGGTTCCGGGTCAGGACCTAGCCAGAAAGCACATGACCACTACAGGTTCCGGGTCAGGTCCTCCATTACCATAGAGAGGACCGAGCCCTATACAGCACTGACAGGAGCGCGCAAGCGCAAACGTGACATGTAGGAGGAGGCCCGGGGACGAGAGCTGCGCGTGCGCACCCTACGGGACCCCCGGAGTGACCGCAGCTCCGGAAGAGATGACGTCGGGACCGAGGTCCCGCCCCCAGGTGAGCACGGCGTGACAGTACCCCCCCCTTTACGCCCCCTCTTTCTAAAACTGGAGAGGAACTTAGACAAAATCTGGGGTGCGTGGATATTCTCCCTGGGTTCCCATGACCTCTCCTCGGGGCCAAAACCCTTCCAATCGACCAGGAACATGGTTCTCCCTCTTACCTTCTTCATGGCCAAAATGTCATTCACCTCAAACTCATCCCCCAAGCCAACAGGCTGGGGTGTGTGGCCTGGAGAAGGATGAAATCGGTTAAGAACCACAGGTTTTAGGAGAGACACATGGAAGGAATTGGGAATACGGAGTGAAGGAGGCAGCTTCAATTTGTAAGCAACATCATTAATCCGCCTGAGGACCTCAAAAGGACCAATGTAACGGGGACCCAGTTTGTAAGATGGTACCTTAAGGCGGACGTATTTGGTGGAGAGCCACACCTTGTCACCAGGGAGAAATGGAGGAACGTCCAGGCGCCTCTTGTCAGCGTGTAATTTCATTCTGTCCCGTGCTTTCTCGAGAGCGGTTTTGGTCTCCTGCCATACCCTGGAGAACTCCACAGACTGAGAATCGGCAGCAGGTACCCCCGAGACAGGAAGTACCGGTAGAGGCACATTGAGATGCTGTCCAAAGACAATGAAGAAAGGAGACTTGGTAGACGATTCACTGGAGTGATTATTGTAGGCGAACTCAGCCCAAGGAAGTAGACCGACCCAGTCATTCTGATGAGCATTAGAAAAATGCCGGAGATAGGATGTAAGGATCTGGTTGGTACGTTCCACCTGCCCATTGGTTTGGGGGTGATAGGCGGAAGAGAAATCCAATGACACTTTCATGAGTCCGCATAGAGCTCTCCAGAACCGGGAGGTGAATTGGACCCCTCTATCCGACACGATGTGCTGGGGGAAGCCGTGAATCCTGAAGATATGGGAAATGAAGATCTTCGCCAAGTCAGGAGCAGAGGGTAGTCCGGGAAGAGGAATGAAGTGAGCCATCTTTGAAAATCGGTCTACAACCACCAAGACCACAGTACAACCGGAAGAACAAGGCAGATCAGTAATGAAATCCATGGCTATGTGCTGCCATGGAGCCGACGGAATGGGAAGCGGGAACAGAAGACCGGAGGGTGGTTGTCTGGGTATCTTGTTCTGGGCACAGGACGGGCAAGATGCTACAAAGTCTTTAACATCCTGGGAGAGTGAAGGCCACCAATAATGGTGAGAGATTAAGTCCAAAGTCTTTTTGACACCAACGTGGCCGGCAATCTTGGACGAATGTCCCCAATTTAGCACTCGTTTTCGGTTATTCTCAGCCACAAAGGTTCTTCCCGGAGGTAACGTGGTTAACTTGACAGGAGCCACAGTAATTACTTTGGATAAATCAATGATATGAGAGGGTTCTTCCTCTGCATCAGACGACAGGAATGATCTTGACAACGCATCCGCTCTAACGTTCTTATCGCCGGGCCGAAAATGTAGCTCAAAGTCAAAGCGGGCGAAGAATAGGGACCACCTGGCTTGCCGAGGATTGAGCCTCTGTGCGGACTGGATGTACGCCAGGTTCTTATGGTCTGTGAAGATCTTGAATGGATGTATGGCACCCTCCAGTAAGTACCTCCACTCCTCCAAGGCCAACTTAATGGCCAATAGCTCTTTGTCGCCAATGGAGTAGTTCTGCTCAGTGGAGGAAAATACTTTAGAAAAGAAGCCACAGGTGACAAAACGTCCAGAAGAGGATTTCTGCAGAAGGACTGCGCCAGCCCCAGTAGAGGATGCGTCTACCTCGAGAGTGAAAGGTCTACTAACCTCAGGTCGGTGAAGCGCCGGAGCAGCGGCGAAGGCTTGTTTCAATGACTGGAAGGCCTCTTCAGCCCCTGAGGGCCAAGCCTTTGGGTTAGCTCCCTTGCAGATAAGGGACGAGATGGGGCGAACCAACGAGGAAAAATGAGGAACGAACTGTCGGTAGTAGTTCGCAAAACCAAGGAAGCGTTGAATTGCCTTCACCCCATGGGGCTGTGGCCAATCGAGGACGGCGGACACTTTTGCCGGATCCATGCATAGACCTGATTCTGAGATAATGTACCCCAAGAATGGCAGGGACGTTTGCTCGAAGGCACATTTCTCGAGCTTGGCATAAAGGCGGTTCTCCCTCAGGCGCTGGAGGACTTGAAGCACGTTCTTTCTGTGGGCGGAGAGGTCTGGAGAAAAAACGAGGATGTCATCCAGATAGACTACCACGCAGGAGTACAGCATATCCCGGAAGACGTCATTCACGAACTCCTGGAAAACCGCTGGGGCATTGCAGAGGCCGAAGGGCATGACCAAGTACTCGTAGTGACCGTCTCTGGTGTTAAAGGCGGTCTTCCACTCATCCCCGGAACGAATGCGGATCAAGTTGTAGGCCCCACGAAGATCCAGTTTGGTGAAAATTCGAGCTCCTCTAAGTCGGTCAAAGAGCTCCGGGATCAATGGCAATGGGTACTTGTTCTTGACCGTGATATTGTTCAGGCCTCGGTAGTCTATGCAAGGACGGAGGGAGCCGTCCTTCTTTTTTACAAAGAAAAATCCCGCTCCCGCGGGCGAGGAGGACTTACGGATGAAACCTCTAGCAAGGTTCTCCTGGATATAGTCAGACATAGCTTGGGTGTCAGCAGGGGATAGCGGGTATATCCTACCCCTGGGTGGCGTAGAACCAGGAATGAGGTCAATCGGACAGTCATATGGCCGATGGGGGGGCAGAGTCTCGGCCTCCTTCTTGTCGAAAACATCTGCTAAGGACCAGTAAGCCGACGGCAGACCTGTAGGTGCCGGGGATGGACCGGCAGAGTTCATCAGATGGACGGGCAACAGGCACTTCTCCTGACAGAACGGTCCCCACCGGAGTATCTCGCCCGACCGCCAGTCCAGGGTTGGCTCATGAGTCCGTAGCCAAGGGAGGCCTAGAAGAAGTGCGTGAGACATGGTGGACAAGACGAGGAAGGAGATCTTCTCCAGGTGCAGGGCTCCGATCTGCAGCTCGATCTCTTCGGTGGCCTGGGTAACGGACTCCAGCACGGACGTACCATTGACCGAAACAATCGACCGAGGAGTCTCCAGGGATCTGACAGGAATCCGGTATTTTTTAACCGCCTCGAGTGTGATAAAATTCCCCTCCGCGCCAGAATCCAGGAAAGCCTCCTCAGAATAACGCTTGGCACCGAGATTCAATAATACGGACACGAGCAGGGGAGGAGAGGAATCACGTACACCTAGGGGGAGGCCTCTCCTATCAACCCTAGGCGGAGAAGTTTCCCAGCTTCTTGGAGCAGGAACGGAGGAGGGGAGAGGAGCTCCTCTCTCTGGCTAATTCACGGGCACGTTCCTGAAACCGCAGGTCGATGCGTGTCGCCAGTGAGATCAGATCCTCTAAAGAGGTGGGAGTATCCCGACCTGCCAGTACGTCTTTGATCCGACTGGACAGGCCACGCCAAAAGATCCCTACGAGAGCCTCGTTGTTCCAACCGAGTTCGGAGGCCAAGGTACGAAAACGGATGGCATACTGTCCTACCGGTAGCGTACCCTGATGGAGGTTAAAGAGGGACTCGGTGATAGAGGCCAGCCGACCCGGCTCGTCGAACACCTTGCGGAAGGTGTCCAAAAAGGCGGAAAGCCGAGAGACGAGTGGGTCATTGCGCTCCCAGAGGGGGTTCACCCATGCTAATGCCTCCCCCTCTAAGTGTGAAACAATAAAGGCAATTTGGGCGCGCTCAGTGGGATAGTGCTGCGGCAAAAGCTCAAAATGTAACAGGCATTGGTTCAGAAATCCTCGACAAAACTTAGGGTCCCCGCTATATCGGGGTGGCTTGCCGAGGCGCGGTATCGGGTGCGGTGCCGAGGACTGGGCAGAAACGGATTGTATGGCCGACAAATGAGACTCCATGGATTTCAAAAAGACCATAATCCTGGTCTGACTCTCCCGTAGGAACACCAGTTCCTTTTGGATGGAGGTGGTGGCACCAGCGGGGTCCATGGCCTGATTATACTGTGACGACTCCTGGAGTGGACCCTCTGGGTCGTGACACCAACCCTCCCAGGGCGAGCTGACCTAGTGAAGACCACCCCCTATACAGGGAGTGTCAGGGGCAAGCCCCAGGGGGTGAGGCACCACGACTGCTGGCACCAGGCGGCCGGCTCACAGGAGACACGAGTGGGTGAGAGTGTCTGCAGGAACGTGTAAAGTGTGGACACGGGAACACGTGGTATACAGAGACTTCATTCGTCCGGGTGTGAGTGAAGCAGGAAGCGTGCAAGGAGCACGTCAGAGCACTGAGTCAGGCAGCAGGTGTGCCAGGAGGTGTAACAGAGTAAGAGACTGAGTACAGGATCAGAGTGTGTGCCCGGAGGCACAACTGAGTATAAGACAGAGCACGGAATCAGAGTGTGTGCCAGGAGGCACGACTGAGTATAAGACAGAGCACGGAATCAGAGTGTGTGCCAGGAGGCACGACTGAGTATAAGACAGAGTACAGGGTAAGAGCGTGTGCCAGGAGGCACAACCGAGTATGAGACAGAGTACAGTGTCAGAGCATGTGCCAGGAGGCACAACCGAGTACGAGACAGAACACAGGGTCAGAGCGTGTGCCAGGAGGCACAACCAAGTACAAAGCAGAGTGCAGATTCAGAGCGTGTGCCAAGAGGCACAACAGAGTGCAAGGCAGAGGACCTGAGTACAGCGCACAGCCAGGCAGGGACACGGCAGACCAAGCCAGGAGCACAACAATAATCAGGCACCTCCCCTAGGGGGAGGTCGTCTGATATAGCACATGACTACTACTGGTTCCGGGTCAGGACCTAGCCAGAAAGCACATGACCACTACAGGTTCCGGGTCAGGTCCTCCATTACCATAGAGAGGACCGAGCCCTATACAGCACTGACAGGAGCGCGCAAGCGCAAACGTGACATGTAGGAGGAGGCCCGGGGACGAGAGCTGCGCGTGCGCACCCTACGGGACCCCCGGAGTGACCGCAGCTCCGGAAGAGATGACGTCGGGACCGAGGTCCCGCCCCCAGGTGAGCACGGCGTGACACATATCACTAATGTGGCGGGCAGAAGTTAAGGCTACAAGGAGGGAGTTCTTAAGGGACAATATTTTTAAGGGAGCCTCCGCTAGGGGTTCGAAGGGAGATTTAGTTAGTGCGTTTAGCACTAGGTTTAGATCCGGGGGGGTGCATAGGGGGATCGGCCTGGATCTACTTGAGGCTCTAATAAATCTCATAACCCACCTATTTTTGGCTAGGTCATGGTTATACAAAGCTCCCAAGGCCACCACCTGTACTTTTATGTGCTGGTAGCTAACCCCTTTTCCAACCCATTCTGTAGGAATTCCAGAATTTTGTCTATTGGGATTTTCCCCATTGGGTCAGAGCCTGATACTGACATGAATTTTTACCATACTTTCCCATATGCTTTAGTGGTTACTGGCTTTCTGCTTTGTAGTAGTGTGGATACCAAGTTTGACGAGAAGCCCCTATTGCTTAGGAGTTCCCTCTCAATAACCAAGCTGTCATGTGTAAGTTTTTTATATGGGGGTGATACACTGGTCCCTGGGATAGAAGGTCTCGAGTTTCTGGTAGAACCCAGGGGTCTGTCACGGACATTCTTCTCAGCCAGATGAACCATATTCTCCGAGGCCAGAAGGGCGCTATTACCACTACCGTCGCTTTGTCCCCCCATATTTACCTCAGTACTAAGAGGATGAGAGATATTGGTGGGAAAGCGTAAGCCAGATGATAATCCCAGGGTAT
Source organism: Dendrobates tinctorius (assembly GCF_039654945.1). Classification (NCBI taxonomy): domain Eukaryota; kingdom Metazoa; phylum Chordata; class Amphibia; order Anura; family Dendrobatidae; genus Dendrobates; species Dendrobates tinctorius. Next base: position 816,899 of record NW_027361755.1, read on the forward strand.
CGTGAAGGCGTCAAGAGCTACTGGGCCCCCGGGGATCGATCGAGCAGAAGGTTTCCAACTTCCGGTTCTGACTGTTCGCAAATAAGTCTATTTCTCGCCTGCCCCAGAGTTTCACAATCTGGTTGAAGACTAACTGGCTTAGTTCCCACTCCCCATATTTTAGGAGTGTACTGCTTAAGAAGTCTGCTGTTCAGTTTTCCGAGCCTTTTATGTGGAGGGCTGTTAGAGATTCTAGATTGTTTTCTGCTAGGTGGAAGATGGATTTTGTTACCTCCATCAGTGCTCAAGACCTGGTGCCCCCTTGGTGGTCTAGACATGCTACCACTACCTGGTTGTCTGAGAAGACCCTTGTGTGTTGGGAGCAGGAGTGAATCCAGAAAGTGAACGAGCGCTAGTTTTACTGCCAGTAACTCTTTCATGTTTGAGGAGGCTGACTCTCTTCCCTGAGTCCAAGACACCTGTGCCACCTAGCCACCAAGCCTAAATGTGCACCCCACCCCCAGGGACTTGCATCTGCGGTTAGGATCTTTGTCGCTGGTAACGCCCAAGGAACCCCCTTGGTTAGATTGACTGGATCCACCCACCATGTTAAGGAGTTTATTGTGTTTAGTGAGATGTTTAATTGCCTGTCTAAATTCCCGTGTAGGGAAATGTCCGCGTCTAATATTTCCCACTGTAGGTCCCGAGTATGGCTTTGTGCCCATTGTACCGCTGGCATGCAAGCTGACATTGATCCCAATAGGGACATTGCTTTTCTCAGGGTAGTGACTGGCGAAGCAATCATTTGTGACACCATCAGTGTCATATTTTGAATCTTCATCCGTGGAAGATAGCATTTTTGTTGGGTTGAGTCCAGTATTATCCCCAAGCATTCCTGTACCTGACTTGGTACAAGTCTGGATTTGGGCAAATTCAGCATCCATCCCAGATCCACTAGAGATCTCATGACCATGTCCAATTGTTGTTCGCAGTGGTGAAAGGTGACGCCTACAACTAAGAGATCATCCAGGTATGGGACTATCAGGATGTTTTGCTCTCTTTTGTGGGCCATTACTTCTGACATTATTTTCATAAATACTCTTGGCGCAATGGCTAGCCCGAAGGGGAGGGCTCTGAACTGATAATGTTTTATCTCCCCCTTGATCGTCACAGCCACCCTGAGGTATTTCCTGTGGTCTCTGTGAATAGGCACATGGTAATATGCGTCCCTCAGGTCTAATACAGCCATGAAGCATGATGGAGGAAGCATTTTTACGCAAGATTTTATTGTCTCCATTTTGAAATGCTGAATTTCCAGGAACTTGTTCAGTCTTTTTAGACTTATGATTGCCCTGTATGTTCCGTCTGGCTTTTTGCGGAGAAAGAGAGGGGAGTAGAAGCCTTTGCCTCTGTTCTGGTAGGGGACTTCTTGTAATACTTTTTCTCTCTTAGACTTGCAATTTCTTGTTGAAGGGCCAGCTGCTTGTGTAATATCTTTTGGGGCATTGTCACAAAAGAATTGTTTGGAAGGGTATTGAATTTTAGCCTTAGACCTTCCTTTATTTTGCTCAATATCCACGAGCTTGCGGATATTTTTTCCCAGGCCTGGAGAAAGTAGGACAATCTTCCCCCAACCCGGGGAGCACCCTCATTGCGGCTTTTTGTTGTTGGGGAGGTTTGTTAAACATAAAGCCTTTGTTTTTATTTCTTTTATCCTCCCATCCTTCTTTGTTCCCTTTTGGGGGTCTTTGTCGCATAAACCTTCTGTTCCGAATAGGCTGTCTGTATGACTGACTAGGGAACCCGGGAAAGGACTTTTTCTTGTCCCCTGCCTTGTCCAAGATGTCATCTAGCGTTGGGCCAAATAAAAATTCCCCCTCGCACGGGATTGCGCACAATTTGGTTTCAGTCTGCAAGTCTCCCGGTTAGCATTTTAGCCATAAGGCACATCTCGCGGCATTTGAGAAGGAGGCTGCTCTGGCTGCCAACCTAGTCGAGTCTACTGACGCATCCGCCAGGAAAGCTGCCACTCCCTTCATTACGGAAACTGATCTTTGCATCGCTTGTCTTGAGACTTTTCCTTTTATTTGGGAATCTAAGTGATCCAACCAGACCATTAGGGCGCGTGCCGTGCACGTGGCTGCTATGGCTGGCTTTAGTCCACCTCCTGCCGCTTCCCAAGCATTTTTTAAAAAAGTTTCTGCTTTTTTATCCATTGGGTCATTTAAGGTGCCCATGTCTTCGAAGGGCAGGGCAAATTTTTTAGATGCTTTTGCGACAGCTACGTCTAGTTTAGGTGCTTTACTCCATAGGGAGCAAGCTGGGTCGTCAAAGGGGTATTTCCTCTTAGGTGTTAGGAGGACTTTCTTGTCTGGCTTTTTCCACTCTTGTTTAATTAGGGAGTGGATTTTCTCATTTATCGGGAAAGCCCTCCGTTTTTTTGTTCTAGTCCACTGAACATTAAATCTTGGGCCGTTTTCTTAGGGCGTTCGTCTACTAGCCCCATAGTTGTCCTCACGGCTTTTACCAGGGCGTCAGTTTCCTCAGTGGGGAAGCAGCTGCGTCCCCCTTCTGAGGATGATGAGGAGGACTGGGAGGATGATGAATTACTTGAGTCAGATAGTTCACTTCCTGACTCGCTAACACTGGATTCTGGAGACCTATGCCTGGATTTACGTTTTTTCTTTGAGGTTCTAAAGCCCTTAAGGGCGTCTTCGACCTGGGTCCTTATCAGCATTTTGAGGTCTGAAGCAAACCTCGGGGACTCTTCCTGGATTGTCTGTTCTATGCACGCCGCACAGAGATTTTTCTCCCACGTAGGGGGTAGCTCCTCCGTGCATATAGAAGCAATGGGATGAAACTGAATGGGAGGAGACACAGATTAGATATTAGAAAAAACTTTTTGACAGTTAGAGTGATCAATGAGTGGAACAGGCTGCCACGAGAAGTGGTGAGTTCTCCTTCAATGGAAGTCTTCAAACAGAGGCTGGACAGACATCTGACTGGGATGATTTAGCGAATCCTGCTTTGAGCAGGGGGTTGGACCAGATGGCCCAGGAGGTCCCTTCCAACTCTACGATTCTATGATTCTATGATTCTATGATTCTACATACCGTGTGTTTAGATTTGGCCGTGCATTTTCGCCCCTGCAACAAATTAATAACCGCATATTAGCGAGCAGACTTTCACGGAGATCACTCACCCTCCTTGTGGAACGAGAGATACCGTCTCGGGCATAGGGATTATTTCCACTGAATCCACTTCTGGCTGTGCCGCCACGGTGGAGCTTTGGCTGCGTCGCGATCCTGAATGACCGCTGCTGCGCTGCTGAGACGAGGTGCGCTGGCGTGTCTCCTTCTCCTTCTGCTTATCACCTGTGGTGATTCCCTCTGCCCCTTTAATGGGGTTTAAATATGGGCTCTTTTTATTTTTTTCCTTCTGGAGCATGGCACCGCGCTGTTACCCCTCCCAGTAATGTTCTGCGCCCCCGCCGGAAGTGGCCGCACGCGCATTCGCACTGCGAATTTTCCCAGCAGTGCACTGCGCCTTCTTCAAAGGAGCTTTGCTCGAGTGCGCGTGCCACGGCGTCCTGCGCCCTCTCCCTCCGGCCTGCAGAGGCCCTGTCCCACGGATCTCGGTGGCCGCTGCCACCCTTCACTGACCGCAACGAGCCCCGCGCTTGGCGGGGGGAGGGGGGCTCCTCTTTAGTGACCGCCGCCACTACCCTGGAGGAGACTCACCATTTTTTTTCCCAGATTGGCAGGCTTCTTTCCATCTTCACTGCCTCTCCCCACTCACTCCCAAGGCCCGCCGGCCCCGGTGGTGGTGCTTCGGGCGGCAAGAAAATGCCCCGACCCAGCCGAGGCAGGGAGCCCCACTGCCTATCACCGCACTGGTTCGGTCCCCGGCATCCCACGTCGTGCAGGTACGTGCTGTAGGTTCCCCATCAGGGACAGAAAACCAACTGATCTGGGAGAGAGGTACCGCCTTTTTCACCTGTAGGTTTCCTGTCCCTGAGGGCGGATCCCACTCTCTCCATGGTGCCATCATGGGGGAAAGAGAAAAGAGGGCATAATTCTTACACGGAGACCTCTGGGTATCAATCCCTTTGCCAGATATTTTTCTAAGGACACCTTGTTCCACCAGGTACGGGTTCGTTTCTTTAACCCCTTTCTGACATGAGACGTACTATACTGTCCATTGGACCCGGGCCCCTATGCCCATAGACGGTATAGTGCATCTAGCGCGATCAGCGGCGCTCACAGGGTGAGCGCCGCTGATCGCGGCCGGGTGTCAGCTGATTATCACAGCTGACACCCAGCACTATGTGTCAGGGGCAGTCACGGACCGCTCCCGACACATTAACCCCTGGCACACTGCGAACAAACATAATCGCAGTGTAGCGGGGGTTTAGGGAAGCATCGGGAGGGAGGGGGCTCCCTCCGTGCTTCCCTGAGACTCCCGCAGCAGCGCAGTGTGCAGCGCTGCTGCGGGTGCCTCCTTCCCTGCAGGTCCCCGGATCCAATATGGCGACGGGGACTTTCGGGAGCCTGCAGGGAGCTGGCTTCCTCACTGCCTGCAAAGGCATGAGGAAGTCTGCTTCAATGCCTGTGACAGATCGCAGATCAGCGATCTGTCACATGACAGTTATATCCCCCCTGGGGCAATGTAATAAAGCTAAAAAAAAAAAAAAAAAAAAGGTGTAAAAATAATTTATAAAAAATCGCTAAATAAATTAAAAAAAAAAAAATATTCCCTAATAAATTAATTTTTTGGAAAAAAATACAAAACAATAAAAGTACACATATTTAGTATTGCCATGTTCGTAATGACCTGCCCTATAAAACTGACCCGTTAGTTAACCCCTTTAACGAACTCCTTAAAAAATAAAAATAAAAAACAAAGCAAAAAATAATGCTTTATTTTCATACCGCCGAACAAAAAGTGCAATAACGCGCGATCAAAAAGACGGATATAAATAACCATGGTACGGCTGAAAACGTCATCTTGTCCTGCAAAAAAACGAGCTGCAACACAGCATCATCAGCGAAAAAGTTAAAAGTTATAGCTCGCAGAATAAAGCGATGCAAAAATAATTATTTTTTATATAAAATTGTTTTCATTGCATAAAACCGCCAAAACATAAAAAACAACATAAATGAGGTATCGCAGTAACCGTACTGACCCGAAGAATAAAACCGCTTGATCAATTTTACCGGACGCGGAACGGTGTAAATGCACCCCCCAAAAGAAATTCATGTAATGCTGGTTTTTGTTCATTCTGCATCCCAAAAATCGGAATAAAAAGCGATCAAAAAATGGTATTAATAAAAACGTCAACTCGTCCCGCAAAAAATAAGACCACTTTAAGACCACTTTAAAGTCCACAATAAGTCCACTTTAAAGCCCACACTAAGAGAAGATATACAAGAGGGAAATGAAGAGGTGGAGCCTCTATGTTTGGAGATACAAGGAGGGAAAAATAATAAAATCCTCATAGGGGTTTGTTATAAGCCCCCAAATATAACAGAAACCACTGAAAATGTATTATTGAAACAAATAGACAAAGCAGCAAATCACAATTAGGTGATTATTATGGGGGACTTCAACTACCCCGACATAGACTGGGAAACTGAAACCTGCGTATCTCAGAAAGGAACCCAATTTCTGTCAGTGACCAAAGATAATAATCTGTCACAATTGTGCAGGGCCCAACTAGAGGGACAGCCCTTCTTGACTTAATTTTAAGCAACAGGCCAGATAGAATAACAGAAGTACGAGTCGATGGGCACCTAGGGAACAGTGACCCCAATATAATACAATTCCACTTGTCCTTCAGTAAGGTGCCCTGGAAGGGGGTTGCAAAAACGCTGAATTTCAGGAAAGCAAAGTTTGATCAGCTTAGAGAGGACCTTCACCGAATTGATTGGGACAATGTCCTCAAAAATAGGAGCACAGAAAATAAATGGGAAATATTTAAATCAGTTTTACACACCCACTGCGAGCTAGCCATACCATACAGAAATAAAAGGGCTAGGAACAGGAGAACACCAATGTGGCTAAATAAGGATGTAAAAAGGGCAATAAATAACAAGAACAAGGCATTTAAGAAGCTAAAACAAGAAGGCAATGAAGAAGCATTAAAAAGTTATAGAGAAAAAAATAAAATGTGCAAAAAACAAATACATTTAGCAAAAGTGGAAACTGAGAGACCCATTGCTAAGGAAAGTAAAACAAACCCCAAACTATTCTTTAATTATATAAACAGTAAAATGATTAAAATTGATGGTGTCGGCCCTTTAAGGAAGAATGAGGGTGAAATCATAGAGAGCGATGTGGGAAAAGCAAATGTTTTAAATACTTTTTTCTCAACAGTGTTCACACAGGAAAAGGATCTGCCAGGGAAAATGCAGAGTGATAATGTAAACTCCCCATTAAGTATTACCTACCTAACCCAGGAAGAAGTGCAGAAGACTAAAATTGACAAATCACCAGGCCCTGATGGCATTCACCCTCAGGTATTAAGGGAGTTAAGTAATGTGATAGACAAGCCTCTATTCCTTATATTTAAAGTCTCTATAGAAACAGGGTCTGTTCCTTTTGATTGGCGGAAAGCAAATATGGTACCATTATTCAAAAAGGGGTGCAAAAGGGAACCTGGAAACTATAGGCCGGTAAGCTTAGCATCTGTTATGAGTAAAATTTTTGAAGGGTTTCTAAGGGATACCATTATGGAATATCTCAATGTTTATAAATGTTTAACTCCATATCAACATGGATTTATGAAGGATCGCTCCTGTCAAACTAACCTGATCAGCTTCTATGAGGATGTAAGCTCTCAAATGGACCAAGGAGAATCATTGGATGTCATTTATCTCGACTTCTCTAAAGCATTTGACACTGTCCCACATAAAGTAAGTAATTGGTAAGTAAGATGAGAAAGCTTGGTCTAGGGGAAAATGTGTGTAGATGGGTAGGTAGCTGGCTTAGTGATAGAAATCAAAGAGTGGTTATTAATGGTGCATATTCAGATTGGGCCAAGGTTATTAGTCGGGTACCACAGGGTTCTTTATTGGGCCCCCTACTATTTAATATATTTATTAATGATCTAGTGGATGGCTTACATAGTAAAATATCAGTATTTGCAGATGATACAAAACTTTGTAAGATAGTTAACACAAAAGAGGACAGTTTGCAACTACAGACAGATTTGAGTAAATTGGAGAATTGGGCTGAAAAATGGCAAATGAGGTTTAACACAGATAAGTGTAAGGTTATGCACATGGGAAGGAGAAACAGATGCTACAACTACTTACTAAATGGGAAACTGCTGGGGAAATCAGACATGGAAAAAGACTTAGGCATCTTAGTCAATAAGTAGCTAAATTGGAGTGCCCAGTGTCAGGCAGCTGCCACCAAAGCAAATAGGGTCATGGGATGCATTAGAAGAGGTCTGGGGACACGAGATAAAAACATAATTCTCCCTCTGTACAAATCACCCGTCAGACCACACTTGGAGTATTGTGTGCAATTTTGGACGCCGGTGCTCAAGAAAGACAAATTTTCGAACTTGAAAGGGTTCAAAGGCGGACTACTAAAATGATAAATGGAGTTGGTTCGCTACAATACCCAGAAAGTGCTACAGATTGCTAGGATGGCAAAAATAAGGAGAGTAACCCGGAGTGGACCCTCTGGGTCACGGCTCCAGAGCCCCTGCGAGCGAGCTGAGCCAGGTGGAGCCACCCCCTATACAGGGAGTGTTAGGGGCAGGCCCACAGGGGATGGAACCGTGACAGCCGGAGCCAAAGGGGCGACTGGGTGAGCAGTAGGTACTAGGGCGGAGAGTCAGCAGAGCAGCGGTCCGGGAGTCAGCAGAAAGGAGCCAGAGAAACGCAGAGACTTGGAGGGTTCGGAGCTGGTGGCGGCTGGAGGCTGCAAGAGAGAGAAGGGGTAAGAGACTGCACGGACAAGAGGGTCACAGGGGAGCGAGCACACAGAGGGCACGGCAGAGGCAAGGGGAGGTGAACGCAGGAGTGGCAAGCAGAGGAAGAGAACGCAGAAATACCAAACAGAGCAAAGCACAGGGAAATATACAGGGCCTGAGAGCGCACTGAGCGCTGACCAAAAGGGCAGCGACCCGGGAGCGATACACAGGTGTCTTACCTGGGAAGACGTCGGTCAGAAATAGGCGATGGGCGCCGCCATGTTGGGGGCGGAGCCACCGCATCACGTGTTGTAGCCCGAGCGCCGGCCACAGGAGCGTGGGACCGACATCGGGGAGGCCGAAGGTCAGATGCGGGGACGCGCCGGGGAGCGGGTGTGCGCAGGGAGGTGCGCACAGGGCCCCGCATGTGAGTAACGGAGGCGGGCATGACAGTACCCCCCCTCTACTCCCTCCCCTCCTAAGGTTGTCAAAAAATCATTTCATGATCCGAGGTGCATTAATGTTTTCTAGAGGTTCCCAGGACCTCTCCTCAGGACCAAAACCCTTCCAATCGACCAAAAACAAAGTTCGACCTCTAACAGTTTTTGTGTCGAGTATATCCTTAACCTCAAAGGTATTATCAGAACTGCTGGGTTGGAAATTTTGAGAAGCAGTTGAGTGGTAGTGATTAAATACCGCAGGCTTGAGGAGGGATACATGAAAAACATTAGGAATTCTTAGCGAGGCGGGCAATCTTAATTTGTAGGCCACGTCATTGACACGCTTCAGGATTTCAAAGAGACTGATGAAACGTGGGCCCAACTTATAGGAAGGGACCTTTAGTCTGATATACCGTGAGGATAGCCAGACCCTCTCCACGGGGGAGTACGGGGGAGCATCTAAATGTCTCTTATCGGCATAATCCTTCATTTTGCGACTGGCTCTCTCAAGGGCCTCCCTGGTGTCCCTCCAAATCTGGGAGAAATCTATCGACACAGCATCCGCCGCTGGTACACCCGAGGTGGGGGAAACGGGAAGGGGGATGTCGGGATGTTGTCCAAAAACCACAAAAAAGGGAGACTTGGTAGAAGCTTCACTGGGATGATTATTGTACGCGAACTCAGCCCACGGAAGAAGAGAAACCCAGTCATCTTGGTGAGAATTGGAAAAATGCCGGAGGTAGGAAGTCAGGACTTGATTGACCCGTTCCACTTGTCCGTTTGACTGGGGATGATAAGCTGAAGAAAAATAAAATCCAGAGTTATCTTCATCAATCCGCAGAGAGCTCGCCAGAATCGAGAGGTGAATTGGACTCCTCTGTCTGAGACAACGTGCTGAGGAAAGCCATGAAGACGGAAGACGTGGAGCAAGAAAATCTTCGCCAACTCGGGGGCAGAAGGCAAACCAGACAGTGGAACAAAGTGAGCCATCTTCGAAAACCGATCCACGACCACTAAGATAACCGTACATCTCGAGGACAGTGGCAGATCGGTGATGAAGTCCATAGCTATGTGGCTCCATGGAGTCGTGGGTATGAGTAATGGGTGAAGGAGCCCATAGGGCCGGGATCGAGGGACCTTGTTCCTGGCACACGAAGGACAGGAAGCGATGAAGTCTAAGATGTCCTGGCGAAGCGATGGCCACCAATAGTGACGGGAGACGAGATAGAGAGTCTTCCTCACTCCAGCGTGTCCAGAAAATTTAGACGAGTGGCACCAGAGTAGGACCTTAGCCTTGTCCCCATCTTGAACGAAGGTCTTACCGGGTGGTGGAGAAAGTACGCTTAGGGGAGCCACAGTGATAATCTTAGCTGGATCGATGTTGTGCGCTGGACCATCCTCATTATCCACAGGCGAAAAGGAACGAGATAGGGCGTCGGTCTTGACGTTTTTATTCCCTGGCCGAAAGTGGAGCTGAAAATCAAAGCGCCCGAAGAACAAAGACCATCGAGCTTGACGTGGGTTGAGTCTTTGGGCGGTCTGAACATAAGCCAAATTCTTATGATCCGTAAATATGGTAAACGGATGGACAGCTCCTTCAAGAAGGAGGCGCCATTGCTCGAGGGCGAGTTTGATGGCCAGTAGTTCTCTGTCTCCGATGGAGTAATTACGTTCTGGGGCGGAGAAAACCTTGGAGAAAAACCCACATGTGACCATGCGTCCAGAGGAGGATTTTTGTAGAAGGACAGCTCCCACCCCCACAGACGAGGCATCAACCTCCAGGAGGAATGGTCTATTGGCGTCTGGACGGTGGAGTACCAGAGACTTAGCAAATTCCTGCTTTAAATCTTTAAAAGCGGCTTCAGCCTCCAGCGGCCAAGTGTGGGGATTAACCCCCTTGCGAGTGAGAGCCGAGATAGGCTTGACTAAGGAAGAAAAGTGCGGGATGAATTGTCTGTAAAAATTGGCGAAGCCCAAAAAACGCTGAATTGCCCTCACTCCTTGGGGACGCGGCCACTTCAGAACGGCAGAGATCTTTTCAGGATCCATCTCCAAGCCAGTACTCGAAATGATGTAGCCAAGGAACGGCAGAGAGACCTGCTCAAAGAGGCATTTCTCCAATTTAGAAAATAGGTGATTCTCCCTGAGACGAAGCAGGACTTGATGGACATCTCGGCGGTGGGTGGCCAAGTCGGGAGAGAAAATCAAGATGTTGTCCAGGTAGACCACTACACAGACATAGAGGAGATCTCGAAAGATGTCATTGACGAGTGCCTGGAATACTGCAGGAGCGTTGCAGAGTCCAAATGGCATTACTAAGTATTCGTAATGTCCGTCCCGTGTATTGAATGCGGTCTTCCATTCATCCCCGGACCGTATACGGACAAGGTTGTAGGCTCCTCGCAGGTCTAGCTTGGTGAAGACTCGTGCTCCTCTCAAGCGATCGAAGAGTTCAGGAATTAATGGAAGCGGGTACTTGTTTTTTACTGTGATGCAGTTAAGGCCCCGATAATCAATACACGGACGAAGAGTCCCATCCTTCTTCTTCACAAAAAAGAAACCTGCTCCAGCAGGATGTACTCCGACATAGCTTGCGTCTCGGCTAGAGAGAGAGGAAAAATTCTGCCGCGGGGAGGAGTGGCACCAGGAATGAGCTCGGTAGGGCAGTCATAAGGCTGGTGGGGTGGAAGAACCTCAGCTTCTCTCTTGTCGAAGACATCCGCGTAGGCCCTATATGCGGGCGGCAAACTGGAGGGACCAGGAAGGAGACGGGGAACACCCACGGGATGCACCGGCTGCAGACACCAAGAGCGACAAGACTCCCCCCAGCACAAAACATTGCCATTACGCCAATCTAAGGTGGGCTCGTGAAGTTGCAACCAGGAAAGACCAAGGAGAATAGGATGGGAGATACCGGCTAAAACAAATAACGAGATTTTCTCCTTGTGCAAAGCGCCAATCTGAAGCTCGATCTCGTGCGTAACTAGCTTAATGGTCTCTTGCAAGGGTTCACCGTCTACAGATGCGAGGACTTGGGGGCTCTCATGGGCCTTCACAGGGACCGAAAATTTAGAGACTACATCGAGTCTAATTAAATTCCCAGCGGCGCCCGAATCCACGTAGGCTGCCAAGGAGACCCGTTTGCCACCCACATGTAACAGGACAGACAGAGAAAGGGGTTGAGAGGAATCGTGCACACCTAGGGAGGCCTCTCTTACCTAACCTAGGCGGAGAAGTTTTCCGGACGTTCTGGGCAGGTACGGAGCAAATGAGACCCGCTACCGCAATAGAAACATAGACCGTGAGAACTTCTCTCCTTGCGTCGCTTTTCGGAGAGCTTCAAGCGATCCACTTGCATAGGCTCGGGTACTGACGCAGAGGGAAAAAGCCTAGACCAAAGACTGGGTGGTCTGCGAGGAGATGGCGGCGGGCACGCGAGTCTTCTCTCACGTTCCTGGAACCGCAGATCGATTCGGGTCGCCAACGAGATTAGATCCTCAAGGGCCGTGGGAGTGTCGCGGCCTGCCAGCTCGTCCTTTATACGACCCGAAAGCCCCCTCCAAAACGCTCCCACCAATGCCTCATTGTTCCAGCCCAAATCGGACGACAGAGTCCGGAATTGAATGGCATATTGCCCCACGGCTAGGGATCCCTGGCATAGGCTGAACAGAGACTCGGTAGTGGAGGCGAGACGACCTGGCTCGTCAAATACGCGACGAAAAGTCTCCAAAAAATTTGCCAAGTGGGCAACCAGGGGGTCATCACGCTCCCAGAGGGGGTTTACCCATGCCAAAGCATCCCCCTCGAGATGGGAAATTATGAAGGCCACTTTAGACTGATCCGTGGGGTATGCTTGAGGCTGCAACTCAAAGTGGAGGCGACACTGGTTCAGGAACCCTCGGCATAGTTTAGCGTCACCGTTATAACGGGGTGGTTTGGCCAACCGCGGTAGGGGGTGAGGGCCAGCAACTGGAGGGGGAGCAGCCGCGGCCGCCTGGAGTGCGAGTAAGCGGCTATCAACCGAAGCCATATAGCTGAGGATGTGACTTTGTGCGTCCCGCTGCTGCGCTAACTCTTGCTGTAAGCCGGCCAGCTGGGCCGCATTACCAGGATCAGAGGTTTGGAGGGCGGAGAGACGCGCGTCCATCGATTTCATAAAGGACATTATGCGCGTTTGATTCTCCCGTAAAAAAATTAACTCCTTCTGAGTAGCCGTGACTCCAGCGGGGTCCATGGCCTGTGTATTTGTTACGGATTGCTAGGATGGCAAAAATAAGGAGAGTAACCCGGAGTGGACCCTCTGGGTCACAGCTCCAGAGCCCAGGCGGGCGAGCTGAACCAGGTGGAGCCACCCCCTATACAGGGAGTGTTAGGGGCAGGCCCACAGGGGATGGAACCGTGACAGCCGGAGCCAAAGGGGCGACTGGGTGAGCAGCAGGTACTAGGGCAGAGAGTCAGCGGAGCAGCGGTCCGGGAGACAGCAGAAAGGAGCCAGAGAAATGCAGAGACTTGGAGGGTACGGAGCTGGTGGCGGCTGGAGGCTGCAAGAGAGAGAAGGGGTGAGAGACTGCATGGACAAGAGGGTCACAGGGGAGCAAGCACACAGAGGGCACGGCAGAGGCAAGGGGAGGTGAACGCAGGAGTGGCGAGCAGAGGAAGAGAACGCAGAAATACCAAACAGAGCAAAGCACAGGGAAATATACAGGGCCTGAGAGCGCACTGAGCGCTGACCAAAAGGGCAGCGACCCGGGAGCGATACACAGGCGTCTTACCTGGGAAGACGTCGGTCAGAAATAGGCGATGGGCGCCGCCATGTTGGGGGCGGAGCCACCGCGTCACGTGGTGTAGCCCGAGCGCCGGCCACAGGAGCGTGGGACCGACGTCGGGGAGGCCGAAGGTCAGGAGCGGGGACGCGCCGGGGAGCAGGTGTGCGCCGGGAGGTGTGCACAGGGCCCCGCATGTGAGTAACGGAGGCGGGCGTGACAGAAAGGTTATCAAAATTAGGTCTATTTACTCTAGAAAAGAGAAGACTTAGGGGAGACCTAATATATATGTACAAGTATATCATAGGGCAATACAGAGATCTCTCCAATGAATTGTTTGCACCAAGGACTGTGACAAGAACAAGGGGGCATTCTCTTCGCTTGGAGGAAAGACAATTTCTGCACCAGCATAGAAGAGGGTTCTTCACGGTAAGAGCAGTGAGGCTCTGGAATTCTCTTCCTGAGGAAGTGGTGATGGCCAACTCACTGAATGAATTTAAGAAAGGAATGGAAATTTCTTGTGAGTAACAGTATAGAAGGTTACGAATAACATAATATTATAGGTAGATGGTTGACCCAGCTTAGGAGTCGGGAAGGAATTTTTTTCCCTGTGGAGAAAATTGGCTTCTACTCTGTGGGTTTTTTGCCTTCCCAAGGATCAACAATGCAGAACAGATGCACTAAAAATAGGCTGAACTAGATGGACATAAGGTCTTCCTTCAGCCTTCAAAACTATGTTACTATGTTACTATGTTACATGACTCGGTGGGTCAAAACACGGAAAAATTATAGCTCTCAAAATGTGGTGATGCAACAACTATTTTTACAATAAAAAACGTCTTTTAGCGTGCGACAGCTGCCAAAAATAAAAACCCGCCAGAAATAGTAAATCAAACCCCCAGTTATCACCCCCTTAATTAGGGAAAAATAATACAATTAAAAAAAATGTATTTATTTCCATTTTCCCATTAGGGCTAGGGTTACGGTTAGGGTTATGGCTAGGGTTAGGGCTAGGGTTAGGGTTAGGGCTGAGATTAGGGTTAGGGGAGTGTTGGGGTTAGGGTTGGAGTTAGAATTGGGGGGGTTTCCACTGTTTAGGCACATCAGGTGCCCTCCAAACGCAACATGGCATCTGATCTCAATTCCAGCCAATTCTGCGTTGAAAAAGTCAAATGCTGCTCCTTCCCTTCCAAGCTCTGCCATGCACCCAAACAGTGTTTTACCCCCACATATGGGGTATCAGCCTACTAAGGACAAATTGCAAAACAACCTTTGGGGTCCAATTTCTCCTGTTACCCTTAGGAAAATAAAAAATTGGGGGCAAAAATATCATGTTATTGGAAAAAAAAATGATTTTTTTATTTTCACGCCTGGGTGTTATAAACTTCTGTGAAGCACTTGGGGGTTCAAAGTTCTCACCACACATCTAGATAAGTTCTGTGGGGGGTCTACTTTCCAAAATGGGGTCTCTTGTGGGGAGTTTCAACAGTTTAGGCACATCAGAGGCTCTCCAAACGCGACATGCACCCGCAGACCATTCCATCAAAGTCTGCATTCCAAAACGTCACTACTTCCCTTCCGAGCCCCGACGTGTGCCCATACAGTAGTTTTCTCCCACATATGGGGTATCAGCGTACTCAGGACAAATTGAACAACAACTTTTGGGGTCCAATTTCTCCTGTTACCCTTTGGAAAATAAAAAAATTGGGGACTAAATGATCATGTTTGTGGAAAAAATATGATTTTTTTATTTTCACGCCCGGGCGTTATAAACTTCTGTGAAGCCCTTGGGGGTTCAAAGTGCTCACCACACATCTACATAAGTTCCTTGGGGGTCTAGTTTCCAAAATGGTGTCATTTGTGTGGGGTTTCCACTGTTTTGGCACATGAGGGGCTTTCCAAACACGACATGGCGTCCGATCTCAATTCCAGCCATAAAAGTCAAATGGCGCTGCTTCCCTTCCGAGCTCTGCCATGCGCCCAAATAGTGGTTTACAACCACATATGTGGTATCAGCGTACTCAGGACAAATTGCACAATAACTATTGGGGTCCTGTTACCCTTGGAAAAATAAAAATTGAGGGTGAAAAGATCATTTTTGTGGAAAAAATATGATTTTTTTTAATTGTACGGCTGTACGTTATAAACTTCTTTGTAGCCCTGGGAGGTTCAAAGTTCTCACCACACATCTAGAAAAGTTCCTTTGGGGGTCTAGTTTCCAAAATGGTGTCATTTGTGGGGGGTTTCCACTGTTTTGGCACATCAGGGGCTTTCCAAACGCGACATGGTGTCCGATCTCAATTCCAGCCAAAAAACTCAAATGGCGCTGCTTTCCTTTCCGAGCTCTGCCATGCGCCCAAATAGTTTTTTACACCCTCATATGGGGTATCAGCGTACTCAGGACAAATTGCACAATAACTTTTAGGGTCCTGTTACCCTTGGGAAAATAAAAATTGGGGGTGAAAAGATCATTTTTGAGGAAAAAATATGATTTTTTAATTGTACGGCTGTACGTTATAAATTTCTGTGAAGTCCTTGTGGGTTCAAAGTTCTCACCACATAACTAGTTATGTTCCTTGGGGGGTCTAGTTTCCAAAATTGGGTCACTTGTGGGGGGTTTCCACTATTTAGGCACATCAGGGGCTCTCCAAATGTGACATGGAGTCCGATCTGTATTCCAGCCAATTTTGCATTGAAAAAGTCAAACGGTGCTCCTTCCCTTCTGGGCTCTGCCATGCGCAGAAACAGTGGTTCCCCCCACATATCAGGTATCAGCGTACTCAGGACAAATTGGACAATAACTTTTGCAGTCCAATTTCTCCTGTTATCCTTGGTAAAATAAAAAAATGGACCTGAAGTACTTTTTTTGTGAAAAAAAGTTAAATGTTAATTTTTTTTAAACATTCAAAAAATTCCTGTGAAGCACCTGAAGGGTTAATAAACGTCTTCAATCTGGTTTTGAGCATCTTGAGGGGTGCAGTTTTTAGAATGGTGTCACTTTTGGGTATTTTCTATCATATAGACCCCTCAAAGTGACTTCAAATGTGATGTGGTCCCTAAAAATAAAATGGTGTTTCAAAAATGAGAAATTGCTGGTCAACTTTTAACCCTTATAACTTCCTAACAAAAAAAAAATTTGGTTCCAAAATTGTGCTGATGTAAAGTAAACATATGTGAAATGTTATTTATTAAGTTTTTGTGTGCCACATCTCTGTGATTTAAGGGCATAAAAATTCAAATTTGGAAAATTGCAAAATTTTAAAAATTTTTGCCAAATTTCCGTTTTCTTCACAAATAAACGCAAGTTATATGAATGAAACTTTACCACTAACATGAAGTACAATATGTCATAAGAAAACATTGTCAGAATCAGTGGGATCTATGGAAGCGTTTCAGAGTTATTACCTCATAAATAGTGTTGAGCGATGCCATCCGATACCCTAAAATATCGGATCGGATGGTATCGGCCCGATACGAAAAAAGTATGGGGTATCGCCGATTCCGATACCGGAAGTCCCATTCAAGTCTATGGGACTTCCGGTATCGGAATAAGAAAAACCCTTTTCTGTCTTTGTACAGCCTCTCGGGGGTGTGTACGGACCTTCCGGGGGTCTGTGCCGGCCTGCCGGGGGTCTGTGCCGACTGCCCGGGCGTCTGTACCGACTGCCCGGGGGTCTGTGCGGACTGCCGGGGGTCTGTGCCGGCCTGCCGGGGGCTGTGCCGGCCTGCCGGTGGTCTGTACCGGCTGTCCGGGGGTCTGTGCAGGCTGCGGGGGTCTGTACCAGCCTGCCGGGGGGCTGTGCTGGCCTGCCGGTGGTCTGTACCGACTGTCCGGGGGACTGTGCAGGCTGCGGGGGTCTGTGCAGGATCGTCCGATGGGACTGCAAGTCCCATCGGACGATGCCTGGCTACCATGACGGTGATTGACACATTAGCCAATGATGGGACAGTAGTAGTCCCATCATCCGGCTAATGTGTTGAATGTACAAAAAAAATACATACTACATACATACTACATACATGGAACATACATACTACATACATGCTACATATATACCACATGCATGCAACATGCATACTACATATATACCACACATATATACTACATGCATGCAACATACATACATACTACATATATAGTACATGCAACATACATACTACATATATATTACATGCATGCAACATACATACATACTACATATATATACCACATATATACTACATGCATACTACATGTATACTACATGCATGCAACATACATATATACTACATGCAACATGCATACTACATATATACTACATGCATGCAACATGCATACTACATATACCACATATACAGTATACTACATGCATGCAACATACATATATACTACATGCAACATGCATACTACATATATACCACATGCATGCAACATGCATACTACATATATACCACATATATACTACATGCATGCAACACACATATATACTACGTGCAACATGCATACTACATATATACTACATGCATGCAACATACATACATACTACATATATACCACATATATACTACATACATGCTACATACATACTACATATATACTACATTCATAATACATATATACCACATATATACTACATACATGCTACATATATAAACTACATGCATGCAACATACATACATACTACATATATACTACATGCAACATACAAACTACATATATACTACATGCATGCAACATACAAACATACTACATATATACCACATATATACTACATGCATACTTCATATATTCTACATGCATGCAACATACATATATACTACATGCAACATGCATACTACATATATACTACATGCATGCAACATGCATACTATATATACTACATGCATGCAACATGCATACTACATATATACCACATATATACTACATGCATGCAACATACATATATACTACATGTAGCATGCACACTACATATATACCACATGCATGCAACATGCATACTACATATATGCCACATGCATGCAACATACATATATACTACGTGCAACATGCATACTACATATATACTACATGCATGCAACATATATACTACATATATACCACATATATACTACATACATGCTACATACATACTACATATATACTACATGCATGCAACATACATACAACATATATACTACATGCATGCAACATTCATATATACAACATATATACTACATGCAACATACATACTACATGCATGCAATGTACATATATACTACATATATACTACATGCAACATACATACTACATATATACTACATGCATGCAACATACATACATACTACATATATACTACATGCATACTACATGCATGCAACATGCAAACTACATATATACCACATATATACTACATACATGCAACATACATATACTACATGCAACATGCATACTACATATATACTACATATATACCACATGCATGCAACATACATATATACAACATATATACTACATGCATGCAACATGCATCCTACATATATACCACATATATACTACATGCATGCAACATGCATACTACATATATGCCACATATATACTACATGCAAGTAACATGCATACTACATATATACCACATATATACTACATGCATACTACATATATATCACACGCATGCAACATATATATATACTACATATATACTACATGCATACTACATATATACCACATATATACTACATGCATGCAACATACATATATACTACATGCAACATACATACTACATATATACTACATGCATGCAACATACATAAATACTACATATATACCACATGCAACATACTGTACATACTACATATATACTACATATATACTACATGCATGCAACATGCATACTACATATATGCTACATGCATGCAACATACATACATACTACATATATACCACATATATACTATATATATACCACATGCATGCAACATACATATATACTACATGCATGCAACATGCATACTACATATATACCACATATATACTACATACATGCATATATACTACATATATACTACATACATACTACATATATACCACATGCATGCAACATGCATACTACATATATACTGCATATATACTACATGCATGCAACATACATATATACTACATGCATGCAACATACATACTACATATATACCACATGCATGCAACATGCATACTACATATATACTACATGTATGCAACATACATATATACTACATACAATACATTCATACAATACATACATATAGACATAGAGTACATATAACATAGAGTACATACTCACCATCACTTGTCACTTTGATCCCCGACGCCATTGTCATCTCTGGAATAAATATTAAAATAACAAACCACCAATATACTTACCCCTGATCCGCAGAAGTCCACGAGTGTCCCACGACGATCTTGCGTGGAGAACAGCAACATCAGCTGATGCTACCATTCTCTACGGGCTCCAGGAAACCAATGACGGGAGGTAGGTATCCTTCCGCACTGTATTCCTCCGCCACTGTAAAAAAAAAGTCCCTAGTCTCATTTTATGGCATTGCTGTGTGAGAAATTTCCCACGCAGCTTTTGCTATAAAGTGAGACTAGGAACTTTTTTTTTTTTCCAGTGGCGGAAGGATACCTACCTCCCATCATTGGTTTCCTGGAGCCCGTAGAGAATGGTAGCATCAGCTGATGCTGCTGTTCTCCACGCAAGATCGTCGCATGCATGTAGTATATATGTGGTATATATGTAGTATGCATGTGGTATATATGTAGTATGTATGTATGTTGCATTCATGTAGTATATATGTATGTTGCATGCATGTAGTATATATGTAGTATGCATGTTGCATGCATGTGGTGTATATGTAGTATGTATGTTGCATGTAGTATATATGTATGTTGCATGCATGTAGTATATATTTTGTATATATGTATGTTGCATGCATGTGGTATATATGTAGTATGCATGTAGTATATATGTGGTATATATGTAGTATGTATGTTGCATGCATGTAGTATATATGTAGTATGCATGTTGCATGCATGTAGTATATATGTAGTATATATATAGTATGTATGTTGCATGTGGTATATATGTAGTATATATGTATGTTGCATGCATGTAGTATATATGTGGTATATATGTAGTATGCATGTTGCATGCATGTAGTATATGTGTTGTATATATGTATGTTGCATGCATGTGGTATATATGTATTATGCATGCAGTATATATGTAGTATGTATGTAGTATGTATGTAAGTTGCATGCATGTAGTATATATGTAGTATATATGTATGTTGCATGCATGTAGTATATATGTAGTATGTATGTTGCATGTAGTATATATGTTGTATATATGTATGTTGCATGCATGTAGTATATATGTTGTATATATGTAGTATGCATGTATGTAGTATATATGTTGTATGTATGTATGTTGCATGCATGTAATATATGTGGTATATATGTAGCATGCATGTCGCATGCATGTAGTATATATGTTGTATGCATGTAGTATATATGTAGTATGTATGTAGTATGTATGTTGCATGCATGTAGTATATATGTAGTATGTATGTTGCATCTAGTATATATGTAGTATATATGTATGTTGCATGTAGTATATATGTAGTATGTATGTTGCATGTAGTATATATGTTGTATATATGTATGTTGCATGCATGTGGTAAATATGTAGTATGCATGTAGTATATATGTGGTATATATGTAGTATGCATGTTGCATGCATGTGGTAGTGGTATATATGTAGTATGCATGTTGCATGTAGTATATATGTATGTTGCATGCATGTAGCACATATGTTGTATGTATGTATGTTGCATGCATGTAGTATATATGTGGTATATATGTATGTTGCATGCATGTAGTATATACAGTGGGGCAAAAAAGTATTTAGTCAGTCAGCAATAGTGCAAGTTCCACCACTTAAAAAGATGAGAGGCGTCTGTAGTTTACATCATAGGTAGACCTCAACTATGGGAGACAAACTGAGAAAAAAAAATCCAGAAAATCACATTGTCTGTTTTTTTTTTCATTTTATTTGCATATTATGGTGGAAAATAAGTATTTGGTCAGAAACAAGCAATCAAGATTTCTGGCTCTCACAGACCTGTAACTTCTTTAAGAGTCTCCTCTTTCCTCCACTCATTACCTGTAGTAATGGCACCTGTTTAAACTTGTTATCAGTATAAAAAGACACCTGTGCACACCCTCAAACAGTCTGACTCCAAACTCCACTATGGTGAAGACCAAAGAGCTGTCAAAGGACACCAGAAACAAAATTGTAGCCCTGCACCAGGCTGGGATGACTGAATCTGCAATAGCCAACCAGCTTGGAGTGAAGAAATCAACTGTGGGAGCAATAATTAGAAAATGGAAGACATACAAGACCACTGATAATCTCCCTCGATCTGGTGCTCCACGCAAAATCCCACCCCGTGGGGTCAGAATGATCACAAGAACGGTGAGCAAAAATCCCAGAACCACGCGGGGGGACCTAGTGAATGAACTGCAGAGAGCTGGGACCAATGTAACAAGGCCTACCATAAGTAACACACTACGCCACCATGGACTCAGATCCTGCAGTGCCAGACGTGTCCCACTGCTTAAGCCTGTACATGTCCGGGCCCGTCTGAAGTTTGCTAGAGAGCATTTGGATGATCCAGAGGAGTTTTGGGAGAATGTCCTATGGTCTGATGAAACCAAACTGGAACTGTTTGGTAGAAACACAACTTGTCGTGTTTAGAGGAAAAAGAATACTGAGTTGCATCCATCAAACACCATACCTACTGTAAAGCATGGTGGTGGAAACATCATGCTTTGGGGCTGTTTCTCTGCAAAGGGGCCAGGACGACTGATCCGGGTACATGAAAGAATGAATGGGGCCATGTATCGTGAGATTTTGAGTGCAAACCTCCTTCCATCAGCAAGGGCATTGAAGATGAAACGTGGCTGGGTCTTTCAACATGACAATGATCCAAAGCACACCGCCAGGGCAACGAAGGAGTGGCTTCGTAAGAAGCATTTCAAGGTCCTGGAGTGGCCTAGCCAGTCTCCAGATCTCAACCCTATAGAAAACCTTTGGAGGGAGTTGAAAGTCCGTGTTGCCAAGCGAAAAGCCAAGAACATCACTGCTCTAGAGGAGATCTGCATGGAGGAATGGGCCAACATACCAACAACAGTGTGTGGCAACCTTGTGAAGACTTACAGAAAACGTTTGACCTCTGTCATTGCCAACAAAGGATATATCACAAAGTATTGAGATTAAATTTTGTTTCTGACCAAATACTTATTTTCCACCATAATATGCAAATAAAATGAAAAAAAAAACCAGACAATGTGATTTTCTGGATTTTTTTTTCTCAGTTTGTCTCCCATAATTGAGGTCTACCTATGATGTAAATTACAGACGCCTCTCATCTTTTTAAGTGGTGGAACTTGCACTATTGCTGACTGACTAAATACTTTTTTGCCCCACTGTATGTGGTAGATATGTTGCATGCATGTAGTATATATGTAGTATATATGTATGTTGCATGCATGTAGTATGTATGTAGTATATATGTAGTATGCATATTGCATGCATGTGGTATATATGTAGTATGTATGTTGCATGCATGTAGTATGTATGTAGCATGTAGCATGTATGTAGTATGTATGTAGTATGTATTTTTTTTTTTTTTTTACATTCAACACATTAGCCGGATGATGGGACTACTACTGTCCCATCATTGGCTAATGTGTCAATCACCATCATGGTAGCAGGCATCGCCCGATGGGACTTGTAGTCCCATCGGACGATCCTGCACAGACCCCCGCAGCCTGCACAGACCCCCGGACAGTCGGCACAGACCACCGGCAGGCTGGCACAGCCCCCCGGCAGGCCAGTACAGACCCCTGGCAGTCCGCACAGACCCCCGGGCAGTCGGCACAGACCCCGGACAGTCGGCACAGACCACCGGCAGGCCGGCACAGACCCCCGGCAGGCCGGTACAGACCCCCGGGCAAGCCGGTACAGACCCCCGGGCAGTCGGCACAGACCCCCCGGAAGGCCTGAACTGACGGCGCATCATGATGCGCACAGACCGCGCATCATGATGACGTCATTTCATCAGCCAATCAGAGCCACAACAGTGGCTCATTGCATTATGGGAACTTCCGATTCCGATATTGAAAAAATATCTAAATTTTTGAATTTCAAAAATAATTGTAAATTATTTTTTGCCTTGAAGCCTAACTCGTCAGGGAACTCCGCGCGGCAGGTTAAAATTGTCATCTCTTTGCTGCGTGGCGATCCCCAGGATTGGGCGTTTTCTTTGAAACCAGATGATCCTATTCTCACTAATGTGAATGCATTTTTTCAAGCCTTGGGGTTGTTGTATGATGAACCTAATGCTATTAATCAGGCTGAAAAGACCCTGTTGGCATTGAGCCAGGGTCGAGATTCTGCAGAATTGTACTGTCAAAAATTCTGAAAGTGGGCGGTCCTTACTACCTGGAATGATAATGCCTTGGCAGCTTTCTTTCCGAAGGGTTTGTCAGAAGCCGTAAAAGATACTATGGTGGGATTTCCTGTTCCCTCTGGTCTTGACGATTCTATGTCATTAGCCATTCAGGTTGATCGGCGTTTACGTGAACGCAGGACTGCACGAGAGGTGTTGCCACCTGTTGAACAAGTGTCTGAACCTATGCAATGTGATAGAGTTTTGTTCAGGGAGCAACGTCAGGAGTTCAGAAGGCGTAATAAGCTGTGTTTTTTTGTGGAGATGCCTCGCATATTATTTCTGTCTGTCCTAAACGAGAGAAACGTTTTGCACACACGTTTTCTGTGGGTGGTGTTCAACCTAAGTTTCTTCTGGCAATTACTCTGATCTGCGCCCTGTCCACATTTTCCGCCAAGACTTTTGTGGATTCGGGAGCAGCCCTGAACCTAATGGACTTGGATTTTGCTAAACGTTGTGGATTTCCGATGACACCTCTGCGGACGCCTATCCCGTTGAGGGGGATTGATGCTACTCCTTTGGCGAAAAATAAACCTCAGTTTTGGACCCAGGTGGTAATGCGGGTCGCCCCAGACCATCAAGAAAATTGTAGATTTTTGGTGTTGCATAATTTGCATGATACCATTGTTCTGGGGTTTCCCTGGTTGCAAATTCATAATCCAGTTTTGGATTGGAAATCTGTGTCTGTGGTGAGTTGGGGTTGTCGGTTTGCCCTTAGTGAGGCTCCGGTTTTTTCCACCTCTCTTCAGTCACATGATGTTCCTGACTATTTGGCAGACTTTTATGATGTATTTAGTTAGAATGAGTCTGCGTCCTTGCCTCCTCATAGGAGTTATGACTGTGCAATTGAACTGAGCCCGGGGTGTAAATTTCCCAAGGGTCGGCTCTTCAATTTATCTGTACCTGAGCACGAGGCTATGCGATCCTATATTAAGGAGGCGTTGGAGAAGGGTCATATTAGACCATCCTCTTCACCCTTAGGTGCCGTTTTTTTTTCGTGGCCAAAAAGGATGGTTCATTAAGGCCTTGTATTGATTATCGTGCCCTCAACAAAATTACTATTAAATATCAGTACCCGTTACCCCTGATTTCGGATCTATTCTCCAGAGTTAAAGGTGCTTGCTGGTTTACCAAGCTTGACCTCAGGGGGGCGTATAATCTTATCCGCATTAAGCATGGGGATGAATGGAAGATGGCGTTTAATACTCCGGAGGGACATTTTGAGTACCTGGTGATGCCTTTTGGGCTCACTAATGCCCCTTCTGTCTTCCAGTGCTTCATGAACGACATTTTCCGAGACTTTGTGGATAAATTTTTGATTATCTATCTGGATGAAATTTTGATCTTCTCCAAGGATTGGGATTCTCATGTGGAACATGTTCGGACTGTGTTCCGGATCTTGAGGGAGAATTCCCTGTATGTCAAAGGATCAAAATGCTTTTTTGGGATTTATTTTGTCTCCGTCAACTATTGAAATGGACCCGGCCAAGGTACAGGCCATTTAAGATTGGGTTCAGCCCACTTCTTTGAAGGCCCTCCAGAAGTTTTTGGGTTTTGCTAATTTTTATCGGAAATTTATAGCAAAATTTTCTAGTATTGCCACGCCATTGACTGATCTGACTAAGAAGGGTGCTGATGTGTTGAATTGGTCTCCGGAGGCTGTTTCTTCCTTTCAGGAGCTGAAGCGAAGATTCACTTCTGCCCCGGTTTTGCGGCAACCTGATGTCTCACTCCCGTTCCAGGAAGAGGTGGACGCTTCTGAGATTGGTGCAGGAGCTGTTTTGTCCCAAAAGGATCCTGTAACATCTAAAATGAATCCCTGTGCTTTCTTTTCCCGAAAGTTCTCTCCATCTGAACGTAACTATGATGTGGGGAATCTGGAACTGTTAGCCATGAAATGGGCATTTGAGGAGTGGAGACATTGGTTGGAGGGAGCTAAACATCAAGTCGTGGTCCTCACTGACCACAAGAATTTGATTTACCTGGAGTCGGCCAAACGCTTGAACCCTAGACAGGCTAGGTGGGCCTTGTTTTTTACACGTTTTGATTTTGTGGTCTCTTTTCTTCCTGGCACTAAGAATGTCAAGGCTGACGCTCTCTCTAGGAGCTTCCTTGCTGATTCTCCTGTGGTGACCAAGCCTGCTACCATCTTAGGCGAAGGGGTAGTTCTTTCTGCCATCTTGCCCGATTTGAGACGTGCTCTGGAAGAGTTCCAGGAGGACAAACCTGAGCGTTGTCCCAGTGGAAAGTTGTATGTTCCTGACCAGTGGAAGAAGAGAGTGATGTCTGAAGTTCATTGCTCTGCATTGGCTGGTCATCCAGGTATTTTTGGTACTAGAGATCTGGTGAGTCGGTCTTTTTGGTGGCCTACCTTGTCTCGTGATGTCAGGAATTTTGTGCAGTCCTGTGGGACTTGCTCCCGGTCTAAACCTTGTTCTCGCTCTAGTGGGTTGTTGATGCCTTTGCCGGTCCCCAGGAGGCCATGGACCCATATTTCAATGGATTTCATCTCTGATATGCCTGTCTCTCAGAGAATGACTCTTATTTGGGTGATTTGTGCTTGGTTCTCTAAGATGGTTCATCTTGTACCACTCCCTAAGTTGCCATCTTCCTCTGAGTTGGTGCCCCTGTTTTTGCAACAGGTGGTTCGCTTGCACGGGATTCCTGAGAACATTGTATCTGACAGAGGAGTTCAGTTTGTGTCTAGATTTTGGAGGACTTTCTGTTCCAAGCTGGGAATTCAGTTGTCCTTCTCCTCTGCTTTTCACCCTCAGACCAATGGGCAGACGGAGAGAACAAACCAGACCTTGGAGTCGTATTTGAGATGTTTTATTTCCGCTGATCAGGATGATTGGGTTTCATTTTTGCCCTTGGCCGAATTTGCTTTAAATAATAGAGCTAGTTCAGCCACTTTGATGTCACCTTTTTTTTGTAACTTTGGGTTTCATCCTCGATTTTCTTCAGGGCAGGTGGAGCCTTCGGCCTGCCCAGGTGTTGACACTGTGGTGGAAAGAATGCACCAGATCTGGGACCAAGTGGTGGATAAGTTATCTCTCTCCCAGGAAAAGGCCCAGCGGTTTTCCAACCGACATAGGACCATTGGTCCCCAGTTTAAGGTTGGTGATATGGTCTGGTTATCATAAAAAAATATCACTATGAAGGTGGCTTCTCCTAAGTTTAAGCCTAGATTTATTGGACCTTACAAGATTTTGGAGATTATTAATCTGGTCTCTCTTCGTTTGGCTCTTCCTGTCACATTTAAAATCCATAATGTGTTTCATAATTCCTTGTTGAAGAGGTTTGTTGAACCAGTTGTTCCTGGGGTGGCACCTCCGGACCCTGTATTGGTTGAAGGTAACATGAAATATGAGGTAGAGAAGATACTGGATTCCCGTCTGGCTAGACGGAGACTCCAGTATTTGGTTAAGTGGAAGGGTTATGGTCAGGAGGATAATTCCTGGGTCTCTGCCTCTGATATTCATGCCAAAAGATTGCTGCATGCCTTTCATCGGGCTCACCCTGATCGCCCTGGTGGCGTGGATGAGGGTTCGGTGACCCCTCCTCAAGGGGGAGGTACTGTTATGAGTTCATTTTCCCCTTCACCATTGAGGTCTGATGAACTCCCTCTTCTGGTGAAGGAAGGTAGTGAGGCTGATTACAAAGCACCTGTGCAGGATGATGATGACTGGGTGACTGGAATTGCTGACTGGATATAAGGCAGCCGACGCCCTTCTGCCTTGCTGGTGATCTCTCTGAGGGATTCTAGGAGACCAGTCTGATTCCTGCTCCTCAAAAGCTAAGTTTTCTGCTCTGCTTTTTGCATTTGTGTTTTGGTTTTGTTTTGCCTTGTTTTTCTAGATTTCTGCCATTCCCTGCTGGGGTGAGCTGAATTCCTTTTTGCTCTGTGTTCAGAAAATACCTGAGTACTGATATAGTCTTTTTGAAGCCTAGTGTCTTCAGGGCTTTTTTCCCTATCAGTCTGTTGGCTCTTATTTTGATAGGCTTTTGGTGGATTGCAGACAGCAGCTTTTCTATCCTTTCCTATATAGTTAGCTTGGGCCCCATCATTTGCTCAGCCTATCTTTCTATCTGTGTGAGTGTTTTTTCATCTTGTTTCACCGTCATTATATGTTGGGGGCTGCCAATTGCTTTGGGGTCTGCTCTGGGGCAGTTTAGATTTCCCTTTCTGTCTTTAGGATATTTAGTTCTCCGGCTGTGATCGAGGGGTCTAGGGCACCGTAGGAACCCCCCACGGCTACTGCTAGTTGTTGTTGATAGGTTCAGGGGTCTGCAATCCGATAGCTGCCAACTTCCCTGGTTTTCTGGACTTAGCTAGTATTTCTGTTTTTGCCTCCTACGGTGACTCATTCATAACAGTGCACACTTGTGATATCATGGCCAACAGTGAGTGCTTTGTATATTGTATTGCTGTGTGATGCCGCCTTGACTATTGGGCGTGATGACACAGGTGTGTGTCATGCTAGATATATTCTAGCATGGTACACACTTGTGATATCATGGCCAACAGTGAGTGCTTTGTTTATTGTATTGCTGTGTGGTGCCGCCTTGACTATTGGGCGTGATAACACAGTTGTGTGGCATGCTAGATATTTTCTAGCATGGTAAACACTTGTGATATCATGGCCAACAGTGAGTGCTTTGTATATTGTATTGCTGTGTGGTGCTGCCTTGACTATTGGGCGTGATAACACAGTTGTGTGGCATGCTAGATATTTTCTAGCATGGTGCACACTTGTGATATCATGGCCAAAAGTGAGTTCTTTGTATATTGTATTGCTGTGTGGTGCCACACTGACTATTGGGCGTGATAACACAGTTGTGTGGCATGCTAGATAATTTCTAGCATGGTACACACTTGTGATATCATGGCCAACAATGAGTGCTTTGTATATTGTATTGCTGCGTGGTGCCGCATTGACTATTGTCTGTGATGACACAGGTGTGTGTCATGCTAGATATATTATAGCATGAAACACAATTGTGTTGTCATGGCCAACATTGCTTGCATTGTATATTGTATTGTTTTGTGATGCTGCATTGTCTCTTGGTTGTGATGACAGAATTGTGTTTCATGCTAGAATATATCTAGCATGAAACACAATTGTGTTATCATGGTCAACAATCAGTGCATTGTCTATTGAATTGTTTTGTGATGCCACATTGTCTCTTGGTTGTGATGACAGAATTGTGTTTCATGCTAGAATATATCTAGCATGAAACACAATTGTGTTATCATGGTTAACAATCAGTGCATTGTCTATTGAATTGTTTTGTGATGCCACATTGTCTCTTGGTTGTTATGACAGAATTGTGTTTCATGCTATAATATATCAACAATCAGTTCTTTGTATATTGTATTGCTGTGTGGTGCTGCCTTGACTATTGGGCGTGATAACACAGTTGTGTGGCATGCTAGATATTTTCTAGCATGGTGCACACTTGTGATATCATGGCCAACAGTGAGTGCTTTGTATATTGTATTGCTGTGTGGTGCTGCATTGACTACTGGGCGTGATAACACAGTTGTGTGGCATGCTAGATATTTTCTAGCATGGTACACACTTGTGATATCATGGCCAACAATGAGTGCTTTGTATATTGTATTGCTGTGTGGTGCCGCATTGACTATTGTCCGTGATGACACAGGTGTGTGTCGTGCTAGATATATTCTAGCATGAAAGACAATTGTGTTGTCATGGCCAACAGTGCTTGCATTGTACATTGTATTGTTTTGTGATGCTGCATTGTCTCTTGGTTGTGATGGCAGAATTGTGTTTCATGCTAGAATATATCTAGCATGAAACACAATTGTGTTATCATGGTCAACAATCAGTGCATTGTCTATTGAATTGTTTTGTGATGCCACATTGTCTCTTGGTTGTGATGACAGAATTGTGTTTCATGCTAGAATATATCTAGCATGAAACACAATTGTGTTATCCTGGTTAACAATCAGTGCATTGTCTATTGAATTGTTTTGTGATGCCACATTGTCTCTTGGTTGTGATGACAGAATTGTGTTTCATGCTATAATATATCAACAATCAGTTCTTTGTATATTGTATTGCTGTGTGGTGCTGTCTTGACTATTGGGTGTGATAACACAGTTGTGTGGCATGCTAGATATTTTCTAGCATGGCGCACACTTGTGATATCATGGCCAACAGTGAGTTCTTTGTATATTGTATTGCTGTGTGGTGCCGCATTGACTATTGTCCATGATGACACAGGTGTGTGTCATGCTAGATATATGCTAGCATGAAACACAATTGTGTTGTCATGGCCAACAGTGCTTGCATTGTATATTGTATTGTTTTGTGATGCTGCATTGTCTCTTGGTTGTGATGACAGAATTGTGTT
Source organism: Dendrobates tinctorius (assembly GCF_039654945.1). Classification (NCBI taxonomy): domain Eukaryota; kingdom Metazoa; phylum Chordata; class Amphibia; order Anura; family Dendrobatidae; genus Dendrobates; species Dendrobates tinctorius. The sequence continues at coordinate 846,892 of NW_027361755.1, forward strand.
TCATGCTAGAATATATCTAGCATGGAACACAATTGTGTTATCATGGTCAATAATCAGTGCATTGTCTATTGAATTGTTTTGTGATGCCGCATTGTCTCTTGGTTGTGATGACAGAATTGTGTTTCATGCTATAATATATCAACAATCAGTTCTTTGTATATTGTATTGCTGTGTGGTGCTGCCTTGACTATTGGGCGTGATAACACAGTTGTGTGGCATGCTAGATATTTTCTAGCATGGTACTCACTTGTGATATCATGGCCAACAGTGTGTGCTTTGACTATTGTATTGCTGTGTGATGCCGCATTGACTGTTGGCCATGTTCACACAGGTGTGTGTGATGATAGAGATTTTGCCATCAGTGCATTGTATAACTTTTTTTCTTTGTTTTTCCCACAGTGAACAAAGTCAGAAGCCGTTGGCGCTCGATGAAGGACCGCTTCAACAGGGATGTTCGTGATGAGGGCCAGGTTCGCAATGGTTCAGCGGCAAGGACCAGAAGAAAATACCATTATCATCAGAAATTGGCGTTCATAAGACTAGTCCTTGCCAGCAGAGTGTAAGTATTTTGTTGTATTGTATTTTTTTTTACTCTGTGATTTTCTATTCCACAGCAGTTGGCGCTTGTAAATGCATGATACTAATGTTTTTCTTTTCTTTTCACAGCACCTGGAGCAGCACCCTGCAACCTGTCCCTGGAGCAGTCCTTCATCGAACGACCTCAGACCTGTCCCAGCCATCCGACAGCCAGGAAGCAGCTTGCAGGTCTGCAACACAGACATCTGGAGATCAGGAAGCTGGTATGTCAGGTTTTTCCCTGTCCCAGGTTTCTGCCACTGGTTTTGCGGGCACTTCCCGCCAGCGGCAGAGGGCCTCGGACAGGAATGTCATGCCCAAGTTCATGCACTTGAGCTTGGCCTTTCAGAACAGCCTCAAAGCGCTGTCAGACAGACTGGAAAGTGGTTTTGCCCTCATGGAACATGGCTTTAACCACATGGACCACCGCTTCCACTCTGTCGACAGTCGCCTTGACCGCCTGAAGGCCGACCTCAACAGACCAGCGCACCATTTTTTCAACAAAATTGAACAGGCCATGGCGGAACACCTTAGTCCTGATCAACAGCTGAATGTGATGCAGGCCTGCAACACTGCTTACTTGCAGGCTATGCAGCAGAATCAGTACGTGCAGCAGTCGGTGGTGTCAGTTTCAAATGTGCCATCAATGACTCGTTTCACCACAGTACCGACTTCTGCTACATACCAATGCACGGCCACCTGCATTCCAAGCCAAGCCGGACACCACTACACCACCCCAAGTCTGAGTGCTGCTGGACATTCCCCCGCAATCACCATGGTAAGCGCTGCTCCTGTCTGGAGCACCACCACCGCCACCGCTCCACCTGCTTGGAGCACCGCCACTGCACCACCTTCTTGGAGCACTGCCACCTATTCTCCTGGTAGGAGCACCGCCACCACTCCTAGGAGCACCACCACCGCCACTGCTCCACCTACTTGGAGCACCACCACCGCGCCACCTTCTTGGAGCACTGCCACCTATTCTCTTGCTAGGAGCACCGCCACCACTTCTCCTTCTAGGAGCACTGCCACCACTCCTCATCCTGCTAGGAGCACCGCCACCACTTCTCCTTCTAGGAGCACAGCCAACATTCCTCATCCTGCTAGGAGCATCGCCACCACTTCTCCATCTAGGAGCACTGCCACCACTCCTCATCCTGCTAGGACCACCGCCACCACTTCTCGGTCTAGGAGCACCGCCACCACTCCTCATCCTGCTAGGAGCACCGCCACCACTTCTCCATCTAGGAGCACCGCCGCCACTCCTCATCCTGCTAGGAGAACCGCCACCACTTCTCCGTCTAGGAGCACCACCACCACTCCTCATCCTGCTACTAGGAGCACCGCCATCACTTCTCCATCTAGGAGCCCCGCCACCGCCTCATCCTGCTAGGAGCACCGCCACCACTTCTCCGTCTAGAAGCACCGCCACCACTCCTCATTCTGCTAGGAGCACCGCCACCACTTCTCCATCTAGGAGCACCGCCACCACTCCTCATCCTGCTAGGAGCACCGCCACCACTTCTCCGTCTAGGAGCACGGCCACCACTCCTCATCCTGCTAGGAGCACCGCCACCACTTCTCCGTCTAGGAGCACCACCACCACTCCTCATCCTGCTACTAGGAGCACCACCACCACTTCTCCATCTAGGAGCCCTGCCACCACTCATCCTGCTAGGAGCACCGCCACCACTTCTCCGTCTAGGAGCACCGCCACCACTCCTCATCCTGCTAGGAGCACCGCTAGCGCTCCTCCTCCTAGGAGTACTGCCACCACTCCTCATCCTGCTAGGAGCACCGCCAGCGCTCCTCATCCTAGTAGCACCGCCACCACTGAGCATCAGCATCAGTGGGGTGACCCGCATTCTCTCTTTTTCAAATCAAGACCAAGGTCCACCAGCTCAAGGCGGTCAAGCACTTTAAGGCGGTCACACAGTGCCAAGCGGTCGAGCCAGGAGACTCCAGTGCCCAAGAAAAAAAGACTTTGTCTGTCTCTCCCCCTACCCTTAGAACCCCTTCCTCACCTTCCAGCCGTTCCTCGTCTCTCCACACCCCCAAAGTGCAAACATCTTCCCCAACCATCATTCCCAATAAACCTTTTTTTATTTTTTATTTTAAAATAAATGTTAAATTATGGTTTACCATAATACTGTTTGGTTACTGAGTCTTTTGCCGCCTACACACACTGCGCCGTACATACACTGTGCCGTACACTTTGCGTTTTTGCCACCACATATCTCCAGGAATGACCCAAGAAACATATGTCATTCCTGGAGTTATGTGTAGTCAAAAACACAAATATATGACTTGTATTTTCACCACCATTAGTGTCTTCAGTCTGCTAATATTGCACAGACTGAATAGAGGGTGGTGTTGATTGCAAGGCATATCTATTGTTACCTTGCCAAGTATTATAAAAAGTTAATTGAGGATGCTGTGCTTTTTTATCATCATCAATTCACTTTTTGTGACACAAGGCCAGGGGATTCTAGATATACCTTGTAATTAACCACATCCTCTATTCTGTGTGTGGTGAATAAACTGAGGAGATGATGGGGAAAATACACGTCATATCTACAATACCCTGGCCTCGTATCATAACTATTTATCACACCGGGGCAGGTGAATACACATATGAGTTAACCTGCAGTGTCACTTCAGTCTGAATTATCTATTTCACTTAGACTGGAGCGATGCTGCAGTTTAACTCATATGTGTATTCACCTGCCCATGTGTGATAACATTCTGAAGTCAGGATGCATTATTTCTTGAGTCCTCACTTCAGCATGACACCAGGCCTGGGGATTGTAGAAGTTGTATAAACTTTATCATCTCTCCAGTCTGCGTTCAAACTCAAGCCACAGTGGTGATCCTACAAATAATATTTATACTCACATTGCCAGGTGTCATAAAGAGTGAAGGATGATAGTACATCTCCAAATCACTATTTGTAACATATGGCCTGGTGACACAAATATTAGTTGTATTATCTCCACCATCGCTGCAAATTGAACACAAACTGTAGAGATGATAAATGTCATACAACTTGTGTGTGTATATGTAAAGTCACCTGGTCAGGAGTACTAGTAAATTCATGATGCACAAAACACAGCATCATGAATTCACTGGTACACCTGGGCAGTTGATTGTTGTATTGGAGTGTATAAAAACAGACTGCACTCGGGACAGGTATCAAAACAGGATTTTTATTAACATACACACAAGAAATTTTTTTTACACCATTTGATCTTGCCATTCCACCCATCCTACTTCTGAGATAAAGTTGGCCACAAATTGGTCCCTCATTTGGCCAACTTCAACGGATGACCTGAGAGGGTGCTGATTAAATTCAGGCAATGGGTTTGGAGCTGCATCATCTAATTCAAAGTTAGGGTGCTCTTTAGCCATCACAAAATTATGAAGAACCACACACGCCTTAACCACCTCATCCACTGTTTCCAGGTTCAGATTTATGGCTGTGCCGAAAATGTGCCATCTGGAGACAAGAATACCAAAGGCACACTCTACAGTTCTTCTGGCCCTGGTCAGTCTGTAATTAGAGATTTTTTTTTGGTGTGGTCCAAGTCCCGGCTGGAGCAGGGTTTCAGCAGATCTGGGCACATTTGAAAGGCCTCATCCCCACAACGCATGCGCATAAAAAACGCAAACGCATGCAAAAACGCTTGGAATCGCATACAAACACTGCATTTTTTGTCGCCATGCGCACGCTGATACATCAAAAAATCGCTGCATTGACATGTGTTTGCAAGCGTTTTTTCAGTGCGTTTCAAGTCCGCACAAAACGCTGCACAAAATGGCACAAATGTGAAACTAACCAAACAGAGTTGTTGCTGCCTGCCATCCTCGGTGACTGTCTACTTGTCAGCATAAATTTGCAGTCACCAACAAAATGGCTCCGCAATGTGTTCCTAAATGTCATCCTATCTTATCCCTTAGAAAATACCCATAAGGGGAGGAGGGGGTGACATCACACACATGTCAGCAGATTCAGCCCATAATTAATGCAGTTCAGTTATATGATTTAGTTGTGAAATAGGTTTTTGTCGAATTTCAGTAGCTGCTCCCCCTAGTGTTTAAAAGTGGAAATACCAAATCTTTAGAATTATTTTTCATATTTTACTAAATTATAAACAAATGTAAATAATTTGTAAGAAAATTTTAACACTAATTATTTACATTTTTTTCAATTGCTGAAAAAAAATTTTTTTGATGGCACCTTCCCTTTAACCAATGCACCTTCTGTCATTCAGAACTTTACGAATGACATTTTTTCTGATATCATTAGAAGGTTTGTTGTGGTATACCTTGATGACATTCTAATTTTTTCATCTGATCTGGATTTGCACTATGAACATGTTCGTTATGTTTTACAAAGACTCAAGGAAAATTCTTTGGTTGTCAAATTAGAAAAACATACTTTCTTTGTTCAGCTGAAGGGTTTAAAATGGATCCAGGGAAGGTGCAAGCTATAATTGATTGTGTTCAACCTCATGAACTTAAAGCACTACAATGTTTTTTAGAATTCGCCAATTATTACAGAAAATTTATTAGGGGTTTTTCACAGATTGTTAAACCTCTTACTGATCTCACACCTAAGGGGGTGGATCTGAAGGTTTGGTCATCAGATGCCATTGGGGCCTTTAGTAGACTAAAAGAGTGCTTCATGTCTGAACCAGTTTCGATCCAACCTGATCTTCAGAAACCATTTATCATAGAGGTGGATGCTTCAGAGGTTGAAGTGGGGGCTGTTTTGTCTCAAGGTCCTAAAACCCTGACAAATTTATGGCCATGTGCATTTTTTTCTAGGAAATTTTTAAGGTGGTATTCTCTGAAATACTGTCTGTACACGTGCCACGCCACAGAGGTAGCGGGGGATTAGGGAGATAAATAAGTGGCTCAGGAATTGGTGTAGGAAGGAGGGGTTTGGGTTTCTGGAGAACTGGGCCTACTTCTCATTTGGCTACAGGTTCTACACTAGGGACAGGCTTCACCTCAAAGGGGAGGGTGCAGCTGTGCTGGGGGAGAAAATGGCTAGAAGGTTGGAGGAGTGCTTAACTTGGGATTGGGGGGGAGGGTATTCATTTTATAGGAGATGAAGATAATGCAGATAGTGACCTGAGCACAAATAAATAAATTAGGGGTGGTATGGGGGTTGGGGTTAGAACAGTTAATATTTTAAGAAAGAATAGAGTTACAGAGAGATACATAAAATGCATGTATACTAATGCCAGAAGCCTCACCAACAAGATGGAGGCATTAGAATTAATTGTTGGAACATAATTATGACATGGTGGGGATATCTGAGACATGGCTGGATGAGAACCATGACTGGGCTGTTAATTTGCAGGGCTATAATCTGTTCAGAAATGACAGTATAAATAAGCGAGGGGGGTGTGTGTTTATATGTAAAATTATCCTTAACCCCTTCCTGGCATCCGACGTACTATCCCGTCCATGGGACCCGGGCCCCTATGCCCATGGACGGGATAGTACGTCTACGGCGATCAGCGGCGCCCACGTGGTGAGCGCCGCTGATCGCGGCCGGGTGTCAGCTGATTATCACAGCTGACACCCGGCACAATGTGTCAGGGGCAGTCACGGACCGCCCCCGACACGTTAACCCCTTGCACACCGCGATCAAACATGATCGTGGTGTACCGGGGGTTAAAGGGAAGCATCGGCAGGGAGGGGGCTCCCTCCGTGCTTCCCTGAGCCCCCCAAGGCAGCGCAATGTGCAGCGCTGCTGCAGGGGGCTCCTTTCCTGCAGGCCCCCGAATCCAAGATGGCGACGGGGGCCTTCGGGGGCCTGCAGGAAGCTGGCTCCTCAGTGCCTGCAAAGCGCAGGCATGAGGAAGCCTTCTTCACTGCCTGTGACAGATCGCTGATCTGTCACAGTGATCTGTGATGTGACAGATCAGCGATCTGTCACAGGACAGTGATGTCCCACCTGGGACTATTTAATAAAGTTAAAAAAAAAATTTAAAAAAGTGTTAAAATAATTTTAAAAAAATCGCCAAATAAATTAAAAAAAAAAATATTCCCCCAAATAAATCCATTTTTTGGAAATAAAAAAAAACAATAAAAGTACACATATTAGGTATCGCCACGTCCGTAACGACCCGCCCTATAAAACTGTCCCATTAGTTAACCCCTTTAGCGAACCCCTTAAAAAATAAAAATAAAAAACGAAGCAAAAAATAATGATTTATTATCATACCGCCAAACAAAAAGTGCAATAACGCGCGAACAAAAAGACGCATATAAATATCCATGGTACCTCTGAAAACGTCATCTTATCCCACAAAAAACGAGCTGTGATACAGCATCATCAGCGAAAAAATAAAAAAGTTATAGCTCGCAGAATAAAGCGATGCAAAAATAATTATTTTTTATATAAAATAGTTTTCATTGCATAAAACCGACAAAACATAAAAAAAGACCTAAATGAGGTATCGCTGTAACCGTACCGACCCGAAGAATAAAACCGCTTTATCAATTTTACCGCACGCGGAACGGTGTAAACGCACCCCCCCAAAAGAAATTCATGAAACGCTGGTTTTTGTTCATTCTGCGTCCCAAAAATCGGAATAAAAAGCGTTCAAAAAATGTCACGTGCCTGAAAATGGTACCAATAAAAATGTCAACTCGTCCCACAAAAAATAAGACCTCACATGACTCGGTGGGTCAAAATACGGAAAAATTATAGCTCTCAATATGTGGTGATGCAAAAACTATTTTTACAATAAAAAGCGTCTTTTAGCGTGCGACAGCTGCCAAATATAAAAACTGCCATAAATAGTAAACCAAAGCCCCGTTATCACCCCCTTAGTTAGGGAAAAATAATAAAATAAAAAAAATGTATTTATTTCCATTTTTCCATTAGGGTTAGGGTTAGGGTTAGGGCTTGGGTTAGGGTTAGGGCTAGGGCTAGGGTTAGGGTTAGGGCTAGGGTTAGGGTTAGGGTTAGGGCTGAGATTAGGGTTAGGGGTGTGTTGGGGTTTGGGTTGGAGTTAGAATTGGGGGTTTCCACTGTTTGGGCACATCAGGGGCTCTCCAAATGCAACATGGCGTCTGATCTCAATTCCAGCCAATTCTGAGTTGAAAAAGTAAAATGGGGCTCCTTCCCTTCCAAGCTCTGCCATGCACCCAAACAGTGTTTTACCCCCACATGTAGGGTATCAGCCTACTCAGGACAAATTGCAAAACAATTTTTGGGGTCCAATTTCCCCTGTTACCCTTAGGAAAATAAAAAATTGGGGGCAAAAATATCATTTTTGTGGAAAAAAATGATTTTTATTTTCACGTCCGAGCGTTATAAACTTCTTTGAAGCACTTGGGAGTTCAAAGTGCTCACCACACATCTAGATAAGTTTCGTGGAGGGTCTAGTGTCCAAAATGGGGTCACTTGTGGGGAGTTTCAATAGTTTAGGTACATCAGGGGCTCTCCAAACGCACATGGCACCAGCAGACCATTCCATCAAAGTCTGCATTCCGAAACGTCACTGCTTCCCTTCCGAGCCCCGACGTGTGTCCATACAGTAGTCTTCTCCCACATATGGGGTGTCAGCGTACTCATGACAATTTGGACAACAGCTTTTGGGGTCCAATTTCTCCTGTTACCCTTGGGAAAATGAAAACATTGGGGACTAATTGATCATGTTTGTGGAAAAAATACGATTTTTTTATTTTCATGCCCGGGCATTATAAACTTCTGTGAAGCCCTTGGGGGTTCAAAGTGCTCACCTCATATCTAGATAAGTTCCATAGGGGGTCTAGTTTTCAAAATGGGGTCATTTGTGGGGGGTTTCCACTGTTTAGGTACATTAGGGGCTCTCCAAAGGCAACATGACACCCGCAGACCATTCCATCAAAGTCTGCATTCCAAAACTTCACTACTTCCCTTCCGAGCCCCGACGTGTGCCCATACAGTAGTTTTCTCCCACATATGGGGTATCAGCATACTCAGGACAAATTGGACAACAACTTTTGGGGTCCAATTTCTCCTGGTACCCTTGGGAAAATAAAAAAATGGTGACTAAAAGATCATGTTTGTGGAAAAAATACGAATTTTTTATTTTCACGCCCGGGCGTTATAAACTTCTGTGAAGCACTGGGGGGTTCAAAGTGCTCACCACACATCTAGATAAGTTCTTTGGGGGGTCTAGTTTACAAAATGGTGTCATTTGTGGGGGGTTTCCACTGTTTAGGTACATCAGGGGTTTTCCAATTGCGACATGGTGTCCGATCTCAATTCCAGCCAAAAACGTCAAATGGCGCTGCTTCCCTTCCGAGCTCTGCCATGCGCCCAAATAGTGGTTTACCCCCACATGTGGGGTATCAGCATACTCAGGACAAATTGCACAATAACTTTTAGGGTCCTGTTACCCTTGGAAAAATAAGAATGGAGGGTGAAAAGATCATTTTTGTGGAAAAAATATGATTTTTTAATTGTACGGCTGTATGTTATAAACTTCTGTGAAGCCCTTGGGGGTTCAAACTTCTCACCACACATCTAGATAAGTTCCTTATGGGGTCTAGTTTCCAAAATGGTGTCATTTGTGGGGGGTTTCCACTGTTTTGGTACATCAGGGGTTTTCCATTCGCGACATGATGTCCGATCTCAATTCCAGCCAAAAACGTCAAATGGCGCTGCTTCCCTTCCGGGCTCTGCCATACGCCCAAATAGTGGTTTACACCCACATGTGGGGTATCAGCGTACTCAGGACAAATTGCACAATAACTTTTAGGGTCCTGTTACCCTTGGGAAATTAAAAATTGGGGTGAAAAGATCATTTTTGTGGAAAAAATATGATTTTTTAATTGTACCGCTGTACGTTATAAACTTCTGTAAAGCCCTTGTGGGTTCAAAGTTCTCACCACATATCTAAATAAGTTCCTTGGGGGGTCTAGTTTCCAAAATTGGGTCACTTGTAGGGGGTTTCCACTGTTTAGGTACATCAGGGACTCTCCAAACGTGACATGGCGTCCGATCTGAATTCCAGCCAATTTTGCATTGAAAAAGTCAAACGGCGCTCCTTCCATTCTGAGCTCTGCCATGCGCCAAAACAGTCGTTCCCCCCACATATCAGGTATCAGCGTACTCAGGACAAATTGCTCAATAACTTTTGCATCCAATTTCTCCTGTTACCCTTGGTAAAATAAAAAAAATTGAACCTGAATATTTTTTTGTGAAAAAAAGTTAGATGTTCATTTTTTTTTTAAATATTCAAAAAAATTCCTGTGACGCACCTAAAGGGTTAATAAACTTCTTGAATGTGGTTTTGAGCACCTTAAGGGGTGCAGTTTTTAGAATGGTGTCACTTTTGGGTATTTTCTATCATATAGACCCCTCAAACTGGCTTCAAATGTGATGTGGTCCTAAAAATAAAATGGTGTTGTAAATATGAGAAATCTTTGGTCAACTTTTAACCCTTATAACTTCCTAACAAAAAAAATTTTGGTTCCAAAATTGTGCTGATGTGAAGTAAACATGTGGGAAATGTTAGTTATCAAGTTTTTTGTGTGCCGTATCTCTGTGATTTAAGGGCATAAAAATTCAAAGTTGGAAAATTGCGAAATTTTCAAAATTTTTGCCAAATTTCCATTTTTCTCACAAATAAACGCAAGTTATTTGAAAGAAATTTTACCACTGACATGAAGTACAATATGTCACGAGAAAACAATGTCAGAATCACCGGGATCCATGGAAGCGTTCCAGAGTTATGACCTCATAAAGGTACAGTGGTCAGAATTGTAAAAATTGGCCCGGTCATGAACGTGCAAACCACCCTTGGGGGTGAAGGGGTTAAAACACATCCTACATGATAATATATGTGAATCTAATGAAAATGTAGAGCTCCTGTGGGTGGAGATAAGGGGAGGGGGAAAAAAAATTACGGTACTGATAGGGATTTGTTATAAATCTTCAAAAATAATGGAAGCAACGGAGAATTTCCTCGTAAAGCAAATACAGTATATGAAGCAGCGACTCAAGGAGAAGTCATTATTATGGGAGACTTCAACTACGCTGAAATGCATTGAGGAACAGAAACCTGCAGTTCCAGCAAAGGTAATAGGTTTTTGACAACTATGAGAGATAATTACCTTTCACAACTGGTTCAGAACCCAACTGCTAGACCTAATGTTAACCAACAGGCCAGACCGCATATCAAATATAAGGGTTGGGGGTCACTTGGGACATGGTGTAAATGGACTTTTCAAAAGCTTTCGATATGGTGCCACACAAAAGGTTGATACATAAAATGAGAACAATGGGGATAGGGGAAAATCTGTGTAAGTGGGTTAAGAGCTGGCTCAGGGATAGGAAACAAAGGGTGATTATTAATGGAGCACACTCGGACTGGGTCACAGTTAGCAGTGGGGTACCACAGGGGTCAGTATTGGGCCCGTTTCTTTTTAACATATTTATTAATGACCTTGTAAGGGGCATGCAGAGTAGTATTTCAATATTTGCAGATGACACTAAACTCTGCAGGGTAATCTGTACAGAGAAAGACAATTTAATATTACAGGAGGATTTATGTAAACTAGAAGCTTGGGCTGATAAATGGCAAATGAGTTTTAATGGGGATAAATGTAAGGTCACGCACTTGGGCAGAAGAAATAAGATGTATAATTAATTATGTGCATAATTGTAAAACACTGGGCAAAACTGTCACTGAAAAAGACGGGTGTATGGGTGGACGATAAACTCACATTTAGTGCTGCTGCAAAGGCAAATAAATTAATGGGATGCATTAAAAGAGGCATAGATGCACATGAGGACAACATAACTTTACCACTATACCTCTATACAAGTCACAAGTGCGACCACACTCATAATACTTTGTACAGTTGTGGTCTCCTATGTATGAGAAATACATAGCTGAACTAGAGCAGGTGTAGAGAAAAGCGACCAAGGTTATTAGAGTACTGGGGGGGTCTGCAATATCAAGACAGGTTATTACACTTGGAGGTATTTAGTTTGAAAAAATGAAGGTTTAGGGGTGATCTTATTATTATAATGTATAAATATATGCGGGGACAGTACAAAGACCTTTCTAATGATCTTTTAACTCTTAGACCTGAGACGGGGACTAGGGGGCATCCTCTACATCTGGAGGAAAGAAGGTTTAACCATAATCACAGACGCGGATTCTTTACTGTAAGAGCAGTGAGACTATGGAACTCTCTGCCGTATCAGTAAAGACTCAGGAGTGATTCACTACGAAAATTTAAGAAGGGCCTGGATGTCTTTCTTGAAAAGCATAATATTACAGGTTATATACAGTATACTAGATTCCATGATAGGGCATTTATCCAGAGAGCTAGTCTGATTGCTGAATGTGGAGTCGGGAAGAAATTTTTTTCCCCAAGGTGGAGCATAGTGTTTGCCACATGGTTTTTTTGCCTTCCTCTGGATCATCATGTTAGGCTATGGGTAGAACTAGAGAGAAATTATGATGTTGGAAATTGCTTGCTGTCAAGTTAGTGTTTGAGGAATGGAGGCATTTTTTTGGAGGGAGCTACTCATCAGGTCACAGATGTGACTGATCATAAAAATTTAGCTTATATTGAATCTGCTAAATGTTTAACACCTAGACAGGCCAGGTGGTCCTTAATGTTTTCTAGATTCAATTTTTCTATCACGTTCAGGCTGGGGTCTAAGAATGTTAAAGCTGACACTTTGTCAAGCAGCCTTGATTCAGCTTTTCCTCCAGAAAAGCCTTCCTCCGGGGGTATAGTAATTTCTATGGTGTCCTTGGAGTTGGATGCCTAGAGGTAGGCATTTTTGCTGAAACGTGCGTTGGGTCTGGCACCATCACCCACGGGAGGTAACGTTTATTTGCACCTATCTATCTTACCTATAGAGTATTTATGCACTCCTAAGTGGTTTTACCATGACTATATGAGGCTTCTTATGTTAGTGTTAGTGTAATAACTATTGGATATACACCATATGTGCAACCTACTTATGGCTTTATTGTGGGTAGTGGTGCCATCTTGTGGTTTCCCACTTTTTAAGCCTTGTCTTTTTTATACATTGTATATGTGTTTTTCTAATGGAATAAAGATTATATGTTTTTTTTTGTCATTTTGGTCTCTGTGTACATTTTTTCTTTCGAAAAAACTGGGGGATGTCTGGAGAGAGGTTCAGAGGAATATTGAGGTGGCCCAGTGTCGCGAAAAATGGAAGGCCAATAGTAAACATTCAGGGAGTCCCATATTCAAGGTTGGTGATAAGGTCTGGATTTGTTCCAAAAATATTAAATTGAAAGTGCCATCAGCCAAGTTGGGTCCTAAATTTATTGGTCCATATGAGATTTTGGAGGTAGTGGCTTTCAGAATAAAACTCTCACCATCTTTTTGCATTCCAAGTGTATTTCATTAATCACTGCTAAAAGAGTTTGTCCCTTGAGTTTTGGCTCCTTCATCACCACCTCCACCGGTTTCTGTCAATGACAGTTTTGAGTTTGAAGTTCAAAAAATTGTTGATTCCCGGAAAGTCCATAATTCCCTCAAGTACCTTATTCATTGGAGAGGTTACAGACCGGAAGAGAGATCTTGGGTCTCAGCTTGAGCTGTCAATGTCCATCGTCTGGTCAGGGCCTGTTGCACAGCTTCTGGATACCAACAGTTGCAGTAGAAACTTCACAGACCAGATTACATGGGATAATAAGCTTTTACTTCTCAGAACATGAGGTAAAGGAAAAGTGTACAGTCATTCAGTACTGCAGCAGGAAGAGGTAACAAACAAAGTACAAGAGAGACTTTTTCTTTTACATTACATTAAGCAAGGAAACTTTACACAACATCGACATCTATTGTCAGATCAGCATAAAGTACTCCTTCACACAAAGAAGTCCACAACTGTTGCATATACCAACACCCTTTCTCAACAGTAAGGACTTATTCAGTCAAACCTAATTTCTTCATTAGTCTCTGATGTTTTTTGAGCATTCAATGCCTTTGTGAAAATGTCTGCTGTCATATCTTCAGTTGGACAATATTCTAATTTCAGGATTCCTTGTTCCTGATGATCCCTCAAGAAATGATACTTCACATCAATGTGCTTGGTTCTTGGGTTAATTCTTTCCATCTGAGCAAGAACAAGACATCCTTGATTGTCCTCATGCATTTTTGTTGTTTCCAACTGTGATTGTCCTAGGTCTGTTAGCAATTATCTTAATCATAGAACTTCTTGACTTGCATGTGCTGCTGCAGCATATTCTGCTTCTGTTGATGACAGCGTTACTATTGATTGTGTTTTTACTAGTCCAGCTAATTGGTCCGCCTGAGAGAAAGAAAAGATAGCCACTGGTAGATTTTCTGTCAGTTGGATCTCCAGCCCAATCTGCATCAACATATCCAGTTAAAATGTATCACTTGTAGGCAGTTTCAGTTTAACATTGCTAGTTCGTTTCAAATAACGTACTCTCTTCACGGCATTCCAATCCTTTTTATTTTGTTTGGACACTTTTCTACTCAGAATTCCTACTGCTGCTGCGAAATCTGGCCTTGTAATAGTCACTAGATACAGTAATTTTCCTATTGCCATTCTGTACTCTTCATTATTTGGTAACACATTTTTCTCACTATTCATCTCTTTAAGATAATTAGTTTCCATTGGAGACTTTGATGTTTTTGCATTCTTCAATCCAAATGTTTCGGTTATGTCTTGAATCATGTGATTTTGATTAAGTAGGAAACTTCCATCTTCTTCTCTTTCTGTCTGTATTCCTAGGTACTGTTTTACATTTCCCAAGTCTTTGATCTCGAAATGTTGATTCAGGATTTTTAGTATGTCCTCTTTATCCCTTTCTTTTTCAAAACAAACTAAAATGTCATCAACATATATGAGTACATAAATCTATCTGTCCATTAGTCTTTTTGTGTACAGGCAAGGATCAGCTTTGCTTCTTTGAAATTTTTCATTTGTGAGCACTTCCGTGATTTTATCATTCCATGCTTTAGCAGCTTGTTTTAAACCGTATATACTTTTCTGTAATTTGCAAACCATGTTTGGGCTACTTTCATCTTTGAATCCTGGAGGTTGTTCCATGTAAATATCTTCTGTTAAACTTCCATTCAAAAATGCTGTCTTTACATCCAGATGTTTCAGTTCCATTTGTTTCATTGCTTCAACTGCAAACAAAGTTCTTATTGTAGTATGTTTGACAACTGGAGCAAAAGTTTCATCCTAGTCTTCTCAGTTGCATCTCTTCAATTTCAGTATTCTGTTTTATATCAATTTCAACTTCTTTTTCATCAGATATTCCTTCTGCTATATCACTGCTGTTTTTCCCATTTTTTGTTTCCAGTGAAATCATAGTGTCTTCATTTAGATCCTCAATGAATGTCACCAGGGCCGTATTTGCCATTAGGCACTCGTGGGCACGTGCCTAGGGCGGGACTCTGCGGGGGGCGGCACCTGAGCAAGGCTTTCTTTAAATTCCAGGGTCGGCCCTCCCCCCTCATTCCCCCCATCATACTCACCTCCTCCTGCTGCAGCTCCGATGGTCCTGCGCCTTCCTGTGTGAGTGCGCGGTCACAAGTGGTACTGCTCATTAAGATCATGAATACGGACGCCACTCCACCCTCATAGGTGTGGCGCCCATATTCATGACCTTAATGAGCGGTACCCACGCGCTCACACACAAACAGAAAGAACTAGGCTGGACGAGAGACATGCAGGAGCAGCAGGGAACGGACCAAGCCACGACACAGGTAAGCCGGATGGAGAATGAGTGGCGTGGGGGGGAGAATGAGCCAGGTGGAGAATGAGTGGCGGGGGGAGAATGAGCCAGGTGGAGAATGAGCGGCGGGGGGAGAAAGAGCCAGGTGGAGAATGAGCGGCGGGGGGAGAATGAGCCAGGTGGAGAATGAGCAACGGGGTTGAAAATGAGCCAGGTGGAGAATGAGCGGTGGGGGGAAATGAGCCAGGTGGAGAATGGGGGCCGGGGGGGAATGAGCCTGGTGGAGAATGGGGGCCAAGGGGGATGAGCGCCGAGGGGAGATTGAGCAGCGGGGGGAATGAGCCGGGTGGAGAATGGCGGCCGGGGGGAATGAGCGCCAGGGTGGAGAATGAGCGCCGGGGGGCAATGAGCGCTAGGGCGTGGAGAATGAGCGCCTGGGGGCAATGAGCGCCCGGGATAATGAGCTCTGTGGTGAAGAATGAGCGCCAGGGGGGAATGAGTCGGGTGGAGAATGAGCGGAGCCTGCACTGGGGAGATGGCTGCACTGGGGAAACGGGTGCACTGGGGAGATGGCTGCACTGGGGAAACGGGTGCACTGGAGAAACGGGTGCACTGGGGAGATGGCTGCACTGGGGAAACGTGTGCACTGGGAAGATGGCTGCACTGGGGAAACGGGTGCACTGAGGAGATGGCTGCACTAGGAAATTGGCTGCACTAGCGAGATGGGTGCACTGAGGAGATGGCTGCACTAGGGAGATGGTGCACTGAGGAGATGGCTGCACTGGGGAAACAGGTGCATTGGGGAAACAGATGCACTGGGGAAACGGGTGCACTGGGGAGATGGCTGCACTGGGGAAACGGGTGCACTGGGGTGATGGCTGCACTGAAGAGATGGCTGCACTGTTGAAAGGGGTGCACTGAGGAGATGGCTGCACTGTGGAGATGGCTGCATTGAGGAGATGGCTGTACTGGGGAAACGGGTGCACTAGGGAGATGGCTGCACTAGGGAGATGGCTGCAGTAGGGAGATGGGTGCACTGAGGAGATGGCTGCACTGAGGAGAAGGCTGTACTGGGGAAACGGGTGCACTGAGGAGATGGGTGCACTGAAGAGATGGCTGCACTAGGGAGATGGGTGCACTGAGGAGATGGCTTCACTATGGAGATGGGTGCACTGAGGAGATGGATTCACTAGGGAGATGGCTGCACTAGGGAGATGGGTGCACTGAAGAGATGGCTGCACTAGGGAGATGGGTACACTGAGGAGATGGCTGCACTGGGTAAACAGGTGCACTGGGGAAACGTGTGCACTGGGGAGATGGCTGCACTGGGGAAACGGGTGCACTGGGGAGATGGCTGCACTAGGGAGATGGGTGCATTGAGTAGATGGCAGCACTAGGGAGATGGGTACACTGAGGAGATGGCTGCACTAGGGAGATGGGTGCACTGAGGAGATGGCTGCACTAGGGAGATGGGTACACTAAGGAGATGGCTGCACTAGGGAGATGGCTGCACTGAGGAGATGGCTGCACTAGGGAGATGGGTGCACTGAAGAGATGGCTGCACTTGGGAGATGGGTGCACTGGGGAGATAGCTGCACTAGGGAGATGGGTGCACTGAGGAGATGACTGCACTAGGGAGATGGGTGCACTGAGAGATGGCTGCACTAGGGAGATGGATGCACTGGGGAGATGGCTGCACTGGGGAGATGGCTGCACTGGGAAGATGGCTGCACTGAGGAGATGGGTGCACTGAGATGGGTGCACTGAGGGGATGGCTTCACTGAGATGGCTGCACTGGGGAGATGGCTGCACTGGGAAGATGGCTGCACTGAGATGGGTGCACTGAGGAGATGGGTGCACTGAGGAAATGGGTACACTGGGCAGATGGCTGCACTGGGGAGATGGCTGCACTGTGGAGATGACTACACTGGGGAGATGGCTGCACTGAGGATATGGCTGCACTGGGGAAATGGCTGCACTAGGGAGATGGGTGCACTGAGGAAATGGCTGCACTAGGGAGATGGCTGCACTGAGGAGATGGCTGCACTTGGGAGATGGCTGCACTTGGGAGATGGATGCACTGGGGAGATGGCTGCACTGGGGAGATGGGTGCACTGGAGAGATGGGTGCTCTGAGGAGATGGGTCCACTGTGGAGATGGGTGCACTGTGGAGATGGCTGCACTGGGAAGATGGGTGCACTGGGGAGATGGCTGCACTGTTATAGAAAGTTTCGTCCTCCGCAGTTCGCCCCCAGCAATTTCCCCCCAGCAGTTCGCCCCCAGGTACATTTCACTCCTATCATTTCGCCCCCAGGAAGATTCGCCCCCACACATTTTGCCCCCCGCACATTTCGCCACCAGCATTTCGCCCCTGAATGTTTCCGCCCCAGCATTCCGCCCCTGGATGTTTCGCTCCCAGCAGTTCGCCCCCGGATGTTTCGCCCCTGGATTTTTCGCCCCGGCAATTCTCCCCCAGATGTTTCACCTCCAGCAGTTTGCCCCAGATGTTTCGTCCCTGGATTTTTCACCCCCAGCAGTGCGCCCCTGGGTGCTTCGCCCCAGCAGTTCTCCCCTGGATGTTTCGCCGCAGGATTTTTCGCTCCCGGCAGTTCTTCCCCAGATGTTTCGCCCCCAGCAGTTCGCCACCGGATGTTTCGCCCCCAGATTTTTCACCCCCGGCAGTTCGCCCCTGCATGTTTCGCCCCCAGCAGTTCGCCCCCGGATGTTTTGTCCCCGGATGTTTCGCCCCCGGATTTTTCGCCCCCGCATGTTTCGCCCGCAGCAGTTCGCCCCCGGTGTTTCACCAGTTTGTCCTTGTGGTTCATAAATTCCCGTCCGTCATTACTCCACATGTCACAAAAGTACTGTACAGAGTGCTGCACTTTTGTGACATGTTAAATCAACTGTTTCCACCTGTAAACCTCACAACTGGTTGCATTATATTGTCAGAGCATTTTGCCCGCACTTTTAACAAGACATTTTCCAAAATGTTTCATGTCATTCTCTGCAAGGAGAAACAATACTTCTTGGATATTGGTCAGATGCCTCTCACACAGCCAAACCAGATCTCACACTTTGCACTGACGAGGGGCAGTACCCCGAAACACAGTGTCTGCAAATTGAGATTCTCGTTTTGGCTTTTATCCTAAGTCATGTAACAAGGCTCGTTAAAAGGTCGACATTGACTTTTAGGATTGCTACTTCCAATAGGTGGCACTAGAGTTCTAGCCCTCTTCCTCTTTGAAGAGTCAATTTACATATTTCCCAGAAGAGCATTGCGGCTTTAAGTCTCCATATCTCGGCATGACTAGCATGAAATTCTCCGCAAGGAGAAACAATACTTCTTGGATATAAAACATTTTAGTGTTGCAAAAACATAACACAAAAAAAATAAACGGATTCAAAAAATGTAGTGTGAATGATGCCTGACTTAGGGGAATGTAAACCACTCTAAAATCAAAACATTTTGTGAACTTTTACCTGACCCAGCACTGACTTGCTTTTTTGCAAGTTTTGTTGCAAATGTAACAATTTTCATGTCAGGTGTCCTGCAAGTTACATTAGACTAGCTTTTATTCCATCTTTACATCAGAATATAGCAGTGTCAAAAATCTCTACAAAGATAGAGGTTTACTAGCACAAAATAATCAGTCAGCTTCCACAGCAATTCACTTTTTACAAGTATTAATTCAGTTCTATCCAAACGTAGGAAGAAGTTGGTCTACAAGAATCACATTTACGTATTTTCCAAACGAACGGCTGACGATGTCCATTCCATCTGGGTGTGTGAAAGACGGTCCATTTGCAAGGGACGTGTTTGGACCAATGAAGCATCTGGTGAAGTGATGAAAGTAACCAATCCCCACAACCACTCAGCACAAGCAGCAAGACCTGAAGCAATCCGACTTGTCAATGAGGCAGTCACCAGGGCAAGGACAAAACAAGAGACACCACAACAGATTCTAATGTTGTAGCACATCTCCCAAATGAAAGCATCACTGAAGAGAACAATACCATCATCAAGGTAACTTGGCAATATTCCAAAGTTGCCCCAAACCCTTGATCAACTTGTTATTCCACAGGAGATCCAGGGGATGAATATTGATGGTATCCAGCAGCAGTTACTTCTGCATGACTCTGGTAAGCATTTAACATTTCCATTATGCAGAATTATTGCAAAGTTTATGTTGCACAAATATGAAAAATTATATATTACACAGTGCTGATATAGCATGGGGGATGTGGAAACCACAAATTATGACCAAAAGATCCATTAGAATCAAAACATGCTTTATTGAGGAATCACACAGAACGGGAAAATGGGGGAACACATACAAGGAGGCAAAGTGCTACAGTGCAAAAGACACGTGACCAGCCCTTGGCCTAAACTACATATACCAGAGTCTGCAAAAAAAGTTTCCTCACATCATTCCTGTAGCCTAAATAACCTGGCAAGCCCATTATCTTCCTATCATTACAACATGTAATGTAACATGTAATGAAAGAACTGGGAGCGCAGGTGGTCTTCTATTCCATCCTCCCAGTGGATGGCCATGGAACAAGGAGGTGGAATAAGATTCTGCAGGTGAACAACTGGCTATGTCGATGGTGCCGTCAGCAACGATTTGGATTTCTGGATCACGGAGTGAACTACTTATACGATGGACTACTTGCTAGAGATGGGGTGCACCTTACGAAGACTGGAAAGCATGTATTTGGAAGTCGCCTTGCTACACTTTTAAGGAGAGCTTTAAACTAGAACAACATGGGAAGGGAAGCAAAAGACCAGAAAAAGCCATACACCTGACAAATGCTATTGAGAACTCTGCTATTAGAAGTGGAAAGGAAGAACAAAGACGAAAGAATCTAATTAATAAAAATATTGGAGAAAGAGAAACCAATCACAAACTAAAATGTTTCTATACTAATGCACAAAACATGGGCAACAAACAAGGAGAATTGGAACTACTAACACAGGAAAAGAAATATGATGTCATTGGAATCACTGAAACTTGGTGGGACAATACACATGATTGGAATACAAGACTAGAAGGATACAACTTATTTGCAAGAAACAGACTTGATAAACGAGGAGGGGGTGTCGCATTGTATGTTAGAAACAAGTATATCTGCACAGAGATTGAAGCTTCAGAGACTGGGAGTTCTGTGGAAACTGTTTGGGTAAGAATAGAAGGACAGAACAATGGAAAGGACACCATTGCAGGCATTTACTACAGGCCGCCTGTGCAAGCTGAAGATATGGATGAACTCTTTATGCATCAAATGGCCAAGTTCTCCAAAAAATATGACATAGTTGTCATGGGAGATTTCAACTATCCAGACATTTGTTGGGAATCTCTCTCAGGCAAAACTAACAGGTCAAGGAAATTCTTATCCTCTCTTGCTGACAACTTTATCTTCCAAAAGGTAGGGGAGAAAACAAGGGGAACTGCTACCTTGGATCTAATCCTTATAAACAGGGAGGAAATGGTTGAGGAGGTAAAAGTGGCTGGGACCCTAGGAGGTAGCGACCATGCTATTTTAGAATTTTGGATAACTAGTGGCGGAAGACCTGTGAAGACTCAGACGTCAAGGTTAGATTTCAGAAAGGCAGATTTTAAGGGATTCAGAAAGAGAATTGGAGGGATCCAATGGCTGGATATCCTAAAAGACAAAAATGTCCAGGAGGGATGGGAAATCTTGAAAAATGAAATTCTCAAAGCACAGTTGTTAACAATTCCGAAAAGAGGGAAGAATAGGAAGCATTTAAGGAAACCAGGATGGATGAACACAGAACTTAAGCACATGCTAAAAAGGAAGAAAAAAATGTTTATAAAATGGAAAGAGGGAGGCATATCTAAAGAAGAATATAATGCTGTCTGCAGAACCTGCAGGGCACGAATCAGATTATCTAAAGCTGACAATGAATTGAGGCTTGCAAGAGATGTCAAAAGCAATAATAAAGGATTTTGGGGATATGTCAAAAGTAAAAGAAAAGTCAAAGATGCTATAGGATTTTTACAGGATGAAAATGATGAAATGGTAAGACAGGATGTTGAGAAGGCTGAACTTTTAAATTCCTATTTTGCATCTGTTTTCTCTCAGAAAGGAAATGTAACATCAACTGTTATTCACTGTCCTATTAAGGGAATAGAAGAATCCAGGATATCTATAAACAGAAAGATAGTGAGGAAACACTTAGCTAACCTAAATGAATTCAAGTCTCCAGGTCCAGATGAATTACACCCCAGAGTACTGAAGGAGATAGCAGAAGAAATTTTTGAACCCCTCTCCATAATCTTTGAAAATTCTTGGAGAACAGGAGAAGTGCCAGAAGACTGGAGAAGAGCAAATGTTGTTCCTATCTTCAAAAAGGGGAAGAAGGTGGACCCAGGCAACTTTAGGCCGGTGAGTCTGATTTCTATACCAGGAAAGATCTTTGAACAAATTATTAAACAACATGTATGTCAATACCTGGATAAGAATGAAGTGATTAAACAGAGTCAGCAAGGGTTTGTAACTAATAAGTCATGTCAGACTAACTTAATTTCCTTCTATGACGGTATCACTGATTGGGTGGATCAAGGAAATGCTGTAGATATAGTATATCTTGACTTCAGCAAAGCATTTGACAAAGTCTCTCATACAATCCTTATTGAAAAAATGACTAAGTATGGAATGGACAAGGCAACTGTTAGGTGGATTCATAACTGGCTTAGTGATCGGACCCAAAGAGTGGTCGTAAATGGCTGCACATCCAGTTGGAAGAATGTCTCAAGTGGGGTACCACAGGGCTCTGTCCTGGGCCCTGTATTGTTCAACATCTTTATCAACGATTTAGATGAAGGAATTGAGGGTAAACTGATTAAATTTGCTGATGACACAAAGCTAGGAGGGATAGCTAATACTAGAGAAGAGAGAGAGAGGATTCAAAAAGATTTAAATAAACTGGAGAAGTGGGCAGCAACTAACAGAATGGTTTTTAACAGGGAGAAATGCAAAGTACTACATCTGGGCAATAAAAATGAAAAAAGCATATATAGAATGGGAGGAATAGGGCTAAGTGACAGCACATGTGAAAAAGACTTGGGTATACTAATAGATCACAGACTGAATATGAGTCAACAGTGTGATGCAGCAGCAAAAAAGGCAAATGCAATTCTAGGATGTATTAACAGAAGCATACAGTCTAGATCATGTGAAGTCATTATTTCCCTCTACTCCTCTTTGGTCAGACCTCATCTGGAATATTGTGTCCAGTTTTGGGCACCACATTTTAAAAAAGACATCAACAAACTGGAGCAAGTTCAGAAAAGAGCGACCAGAATGGTGACCGGTCTGCAAACCCTGTCTTATGAGGAAAGGTTGCAGGATTTGGGAATGTTTAGTTTGCAAAAGAGAAGACTGAGAGGAGACTTAATAGCTGTCTACAAATATCTAAAGGGCTGTCACATTGTAGAAGGATCAACTTTATTCTCATTTGTACAAGGAAAGACTAGAAGCAATGGGATGAAACTGAATGGGAGGAGACACAGATTAGATATTAGAAAAAACTTTTTGACAGTTAGAGTGATCAATGAGTGGAACAGGCTGCCACGAGAAGTGGTGAGTTCTCCTTCAATGGAAGTCTTCAAACAGAGGCTGGACAGACATCTGACTGGGATGATTTAGCGAATCCTGCTTTGAGCAGGGGGTTGGACCAGATGGCCCAGGAGGTCCCTTCCAACTCTACGATTCTATGATTCTATGATTCTATGTTTATTTATAAATATTAATGGGCTTAATTACATATGGGCAACCGCAAATATTCAGGGCATAATCCCCACCCCTATAACAAGCCCAAACTGTAAGTGCCAAATTGAGGATGATACAACAACCATATACACAAGGTCTGATATCCACCATGTGTCTGGCACATAATCCGCCCACCCACATATTGGTGGATGGCACAAAAGCAGAAGTAATTACCTGCAGAAGGGAATGGGTAGGAGGCCGGGCAGTCAGCGCGTCACCTCCGGCCTCCTACCCATTCCTTTCTGCAGGTAATTACTTCTGCTTTTGTGCCGTCCACCAATATGTGGGTGGGCGGATTATGTGCCAGACACATGGTGGATATCAGACCTTGTGTATATGGTTGTTGTATCATCCTCAATTTGGCACTTACAGTTTGGGCTTGTTATAGGGGTGGGGATTATGCCCTGAATATTTGCGGTTGCCCATATGTAATTAAGCCCATTAATATTTATAAATAAACATGTTGTAATGATAGGAAGATAATGGGCTTGCCAGGTTATTTAGGCTACAGGAATGATGTGAGCAAACTTTTTTTGCAGACTCTGGTATATGTAGTTTAGGCCAAGGGCTGGTCACGTGTCTTTCGCACTGTAGCACGTTGCCTCCTTGTATGTGTTCCCCCATTTTCCCGTTCTGTGTGATTCCTCAATAAAGTATGTTTTGATTCTAATGGATCTTTTGGTCGTAATTTGTGGTTTCCACATCCCCCATGCTATGCATACTAACGACTGATCCCTTGTTTATCCTACATTATCGGCATCTTATATAGTTACAGTACACATGATGCTGTTTTTTACTTTTGCCTGCTTGTTACAGTGCTGATATAGAATACTATGTGATTTTTTTGCCTAAAAGGGAAACTTTGAGGATAGTATAATGTAGCATGAATCCTACTGATTCCAACTATGCCTCACTTGTTTATTTGCAGTCTGATTGTCTGCTCAGCTTCAAAGTAAAAGTCCTGCCTTTAACCCCTTAGCGACAGAGCCAGTTTGCAGCTTAATGACCAGGACAATTTTTACAATTCTGACCACTGTCCCTTTATGAGGTTATAACTCTGGAACGCTTTAATGTATCCTGCTGATTCTGAGATTTTTTTTGTGACATATTGTACTTCATGTTAGTGGTAAAATTTCTTCGATAAGTCTTGTGTTTATTTATGAAAAAAACGGAAATATGGCGAAAATTTTGAAAATTTTGCAATTTTAAAACTTTAAATTTTTATGCCCTTAAATCAGAGAGATGTGTCACAAAAATTTCTTAATAAATAACATTTCCCACATGTCTACTTTACATCACCACAATTTTAGAAGCAAAATTTTATTTTGTTAGGAAGTTATAAGGGTTAAAATTTGACCAGCGATTTCTCATTTTTACAACAAAATTTACAAAACCATTTTTTTTAGGGACCACATCATATTTAAAGTCATTTTGAGTGGTGTACATGACAGAAAATACCCAAAAGTGGCACCATTCTAAAAACTAGACTCCTCAAGGTGCTCAAAACCACATTCAAGAAGTTTATTAACCCTTTAAGTGCTTCACAGGAACTAAAGTAATGTGGAAGGAAAAAATTAACATTTAACTTTTTTTTCCAAAAAATTTACTTCAGAACCAATTTTTTTATTTTCACAAGTGTTAAAAGAGAAAATCAACCACAAAATTTGTTGCACAATTTCTCCTGAATACGCCGATACCCCATATGTGGGGGTAAACCACTTTTCCAGCACACGGCAGAGCTCGCAAAGGATGGAGTGCCGTTTTACTTTTTCAGCGCAGAATTGGCTGGAAATGAGATCGGATGCCATGTTGCGTTCGGAGAGCCCTTAATGTGCCTAAAGAGTGGAAACCTCCAACAAGTGACCCCATTTTGGAAACTAGACCCATTAAGGAACTTATCTAGATGTGTGGTGAGAACTTTGAACTTTCAAGTGCTTCACAGAAGTTTATAACGTAGATCCGTGAAAATAAGAAATCCATTTTTTTTCCACAAAAGTGATTTTTCGCCCCAAAATTTTTATTTTTACAAGGGTAACAGGAGAAATCATACCCCCACAGTTGTTGTGCGCTTTGTCCTGAGTACGCCGATACCCCATATGTGGGGGGGAACCACTGTTTGGGCGCATGGGAGAGCTCGGAAGGGAAAGAGTGTCATTTTGGAATGCAGACTTTGATGGAATGGTCAGCGGGCGTCATGTTGCATTTGCAGAGCCCCTGATGGGCCTAAACAGTGGAAACCCCCCACAAGTGACCCCATTTTGGAAATTAGACCCCCAAGGAACTTATCTAGATGTGTGGTGAGCACTTTGAACCCCCAAGCGCTTCACAGAAGTTTATAAACGAAGAGCCGTGAAAATAACAAGTCTTTTTTATTTCCACAAAAGTGATTTTTTAGACCCAATTTTTAGACCCCCAAAGTTAGTAAATAGTGGAAACCCCTCAATTCTTGCTCCAACCCTAACCCCAACACACCCCTAACCCTAATCCCAACCCTAACCTTAGTCCCAACCCTAATCCCTAATCCTAATTCTAACCCTAATCCTAGTTCGCCCTAACCGTAATTCTAACCCTAGCCCTAACCCGAGCCCTAACCCTAGCCCTAACCCTAACCCTAGCCCTAACCCTAGTCCAACCCTAACCCTAGCCCTAACCCTAGCCCAGCCCTAACCCTAGCCCAACCCTAACCCTAGCCCAACCCTAACCCTAACCCTAGCCCTAACCCTAATGGAAAACTGAAAAAAAAATATTTTCTTTATTTCATTATGTTAGCCTAACTAAGTGTGTGATAAACGGGGGGTTATGTACTTTTTATTTTGATCACTATAATAGTTTATCATAGTGATCAAAATGAATGAATGGAATCTGCCAGCCGGAACCGGCAGATTCCCGGCGGGTGCACTGCACATGCGCCCGCCATTTTCCCCGGATCCAAGATGGCGGTGCCCACCGGAGGACGTCGGCGGGACGCAGGACCACCGGGAGGGGACAGAGAACCACGGAGAGGTACCGGGGGGGATCGGGGACCCTCTTTCTCTCTCCTCTGATGTGCGATCACATCAGAGGAAAGAGAAATTAAATGTAAAATCGCGGCTTTTTTTTGCGATCGCCGTTATAGGGTTAAAAACGGCGATCGAAAAGCGGGGTCAGTAAAAGCCGATCGATTCATGTTCTCTGGGGTCTGGGATACCCCGGCAGTCGAGACCCCGGAGAAAATCCGACACTGGGGGGCGCTATTCACTTTCTCCACAGCGCCATGAATTAGCGGCGCTGTGGTTTTAGTACCCTTAATTACCGCCGTTAAAATGCGTATCGGCGGTCGCTAAGGGGTTAAGATACAGTGGTCTGCCATGTTCATAAGCAAAGTGGCAACCTTGTCCAACACCCATGATTTGCAGGTATCCAGCCATTGTCAATCACAACCAGAGGACAAGGATGTTGCATCAGACCTGCACTAATAGATGTCAATTTTAGTGTAGAATTTTCTGCTATAAATTAGCTGCAGATTGTCTGCTGCAACTACTTAGTGCATGTGAATGGACCTTAAGGATTCATTAACATGTCTCCTAACCTCTGTGGATTGTCCACAATCTGCTGTAGATAATTCTACACCAAAATCTCTATTTAGCTCTGTGGATTTAGGTGCATGTTTTAGTTTTAGTTTAGTTTAAGCCCCTTGTCTGAATAGCCGGAATCTTCTTTGCATATTGGCAGCATACATTCACATGCGGGGACATAAGTAGCTTGACCCTGGCCCCATAGCAAAGTTTTGAAGGGGTCTGGGCCTCCCTTCCTCTGTGATGCCCTGCTCCTTTAGCCACGCCCCCTGCCAACAGCCTGAAATGAAGTTCCAATGCAGAATTAGTGCTGGGAAGAGGGTACACCATGCTCTGGTAGGTGCCTGCCACCTACCGGAGCATGGCAGGGGGTTAATTAATATTCACCAACTGCTGCCACATGCTGCGTTCCTCTGCTTTGATACAGGAACTGGAATGATGTATGCAATCATGTGATCGCTCACATCTCAGGATCTGAATCAAAGCAGAGTGAGGAACGCAGCACTGCAGCAGGCGGTATTAATTTATCCTTGCCATGCTCCAGTAGGTGACAGGCACCTACCAGAGCATGGTAGATCCAGGGGGCCCGCTGTTCATGGGCGCATTACATCCCTTGGCAACAGGCCCCTGATAGCCTGGGGCAGTGGCGTCCCCTGCCTACATGGTAGATACGCCACTGCTGGACTGCATGTCTTTTTTTTTTTTTTTTTTAACTGTGCATTTTTTCATCAGCATGTGGATGGGATTTAGACATTTACGCTGCATATGACCCCGACATAATGAACAATTGAGTTAGTATGATTTTTTTCCCACAAATACTTCTTACATGTTTGCACGTTTTTCCTGATGTAAACCTTTTATTATCATGGAATTTTGCATTTTGCTAGTTTCTGCTGCCGTTAATCCTTTCACGACTTTGAAAATGTGACATGTTTGAAGCTTGGAAGCATTTTTAAACAGGAATATATCATTTTCCACTGGGACAATACATGTCGTAGAAAAAACTATTGTTTAGCCCCTTCACACCAGATTTTGCTTCAATTTAACGTTTCTGTAATAAAATCAGAAAATCTGAAGCAAAATGTGAGTTTTTAATGTGAGATATGAACAACAGATGCTTCTGATTAGGAAAATTTATTGTGAATTCATCCCGAAATTCTCTGTCTGCTACCTGTTACTTTTTATTTTGTCTCTCATTATTTCCTGTACTAATACTTTCACTTTTAATTAGGAAGTTGACACAGCCATTGTTAGGCTTGTGGATCGCACTAAATATAAAATATAAGAAAGTGCGATCGCAACCTGGGGTCCACCATGCAGAGATGGTAACCTGCTGCTCGTTAATGGCGGAGTACTAACTGAACACCGGCGGGTTAACCACTGACCGAGTGTGTACAGGAGCGAACTCTGTTACTTCACAGAGCCGCTGTAACAGATGCCAGAGCCTGTTAACTTCACAGGACTCGGCAGGGGAGCGCCATTAAACGGTCACAGGACCCTGCCCCAGAGACAAGGGATGGGGTCCCTCTAGACCATCAGTGCTCGGTGCCGCGGCTGCGATGTCAGCAGAAAAGTAATATAAATGTACAAGTAGCACACAAGTGTGCAAGGCACCACTCTGGCATGCGCCACTAAGCGGCCAGGGTTGGGCTAACCAGCGCATAACTTGCACACGGCGCTGCACTGGCAGGTGCTATGACTTGGGGCAGTACGGTAGTGCCACGTACAGGAAGACACTACCGGACGCTAGTGTGTGCTGACACTTAGGAGCACGCATGCGAGAGCATAGCCACCCGTTGGCGCTGACTCTATCTCTAAACCCTATAACAAGCACAACCAAAGGGAGGGAGTAATAAGGAGTCATTCACCAGATACATGCATGCATCATCACACATTCCACTGACAATATGAGTCTATATTAGCGCATGGCCGAGCGGCCATGTGAGTCTTTTATAGTGGCAGCCTTCTGAGACCTTCCCCGTGGTCCAATCAGAACAGGCCCGGAACCTGAGCATGTGACCCCTGAACTCCAATGGGAGGTTGAGCCACGGGCATGCTCAGTGGAGTGAAAAAGGGACTTAGTCCCAGGAGCAGCTCGCCGCTGGCTAGTGCAGGCTGCTATAGCTGAACCAGGGATGGCAGCAGCAACCAACGCGACAGCACTAGCTTGAGCAAGGCGCCTGGAATGACGTCTTCGCTGAGCAGGCTCCTCTGCAGCTGGGACTGAATGGGAGACCGCAGAAGGCAAGGCTCGGGATTCCTCCTGTGCAGAGGGAGAAACCTGATGCCTAACAGCCGTAACTTGATATTTGGAAAAAGAGACAATCTACATCTACTGGCCCAAAGTAAAGAGTGGTTTGCTGATGGCATGTTTTCCACTACACCATCCCTGTTCAAGAAACCTTCTACAATCCATGTAGTCCACAGCGGCCTTATTGTTCCTGTAGTGTACGCCTTTCTGACAGACAAGAGCCATTCAACATACCAGAGATTGCTACAAGAGCTGAAGAACATGCAACCTGGACTGCAGCCACACAACCTGATGTTGTATTTTGAACTAGCTGCAATCCAGGCATTTGAGAGTGAATTCCCCAACCTCAAGAAGACCGTTTGCTTCTTCTACCTATCACAGTCAGTTTGGCGTAAAGTTCAAAATGAAGGAATCAAGGTGCAATATCAAGGTGTCCATGAATTTGCTCGTTGGATACGCATGCTACCTGCCCTTGCCTTTCTACCAACACAGAATGTTGTGCCTTCATTTGAAGAGTTAGTGGAAAATCCTGACTTTCCACAAGAAGCCATACCCATTGCCAACTATTTTGATGATACCTATATTGGTCGATTGACTGTAGGGGGTGGACTGACCTATGGACCTGTCTGATAAAGATGGAAATGTAAAAGAGATGATGTATAGAATGCTTTTTTCTGACTTGTATGTATATGTGTGGGACAACAGCTAGAATTAGTGGAAGATGGTGCAGTACCTGGTTTTGGCCACAAGATGAGAAAAGGACTCAACAGCAAGCCTTAGGCTAGGGAAACTGCATAGTCATGTTGGGGGGGAGTTATGGGATTGGGAAGGGGATTTCCAGAAGGAGGAGATATAAGGAGGGAGAGTCCCAGGGGCAGGATAGACACCCAGGAGGAAGAGAGAAGCGGGAAGAGCTCAGGAGAGGACGGAGGAAGGAGAAGCCCAAGAAAAACAGAAGAGAAAGAGATGGTTACTCGGAGAGGGAGTGGCCCTGAGAGGACAGCTGCAGGACAGGACGGCAGTGACTAACAGAGGTCTGGGGTACAGGACGGTTGGACACTGAAGAGTGGGTAAGTGTTACAGTGGGCAGACTCGGTCAGGGGAAGTGCTGTGGCCGTGGGCCTAACGGCAGCCACAATGAAGGAACCTAGGGGTCTACGCAGAACGGAAGCAGAAGGAAGGTGACAAGTACGCATGCCAGGGAGCACAGCTGTGTCTGCTGTGGATGTCAAGAGGACACCCAATAAAGTTTGGACCTGATTGAACGGATTTCTGCATCTGTCTCCCGTCTGTTCCACAGCTGATAGGGACCACCCCCATTCGGCACATGTACTACAACTCGCAGAGAACGTCAGGCACCTTTGTTTCCAGTTCAACTTTGGAATATGTATGAACGAACATTAAATTATCAGCAGCGAACATTTATTGATGTTGAAGGATGGCACCGTAGCTTTCAAGAAACATGTGGTACTCTTTTCTCAAATATTTACCGGTTCATTAACTGTCTGAAACATCAGCAAGAGCTCCACAGTTTAGAAATTATTCAGATAATAGCAGGAAATCCCACCACTGCAAGAAACAAAAAATACGCTGCAATTTCAGCAAAGGTTAAACATATTGTGCAAGATTTCAGCTATAGAAGCTTAATAGATTATCTGAGAGGCATTGCCAATAGCCTTGAATTTTAGTTGATGGTGACATATTTAGCTGTAAAATAATTCAAACATTAACACCTGCAATTTTTCTTTTCTTTCCTCTTTTTCTCTAACCCTTCCCCCTCATTACCCTTTAAGGCCTCTTTCACACTTCAGTTTTTTACAATCAGTCACAATCCGCCAGGTTTTGAAAAAAACGGATCCGCAATTTTCTTTTGAGGATCCGTTTTTTTCCCCATTGACTTCCATTATTGGCGGATTGTGACGGATTTCCGTCCGTTGCATCCGTTTTTTTTGCGGATCCGCCAAAAGTTCCTGTCCGTTACCATCCTCAAAGATTTCAAAACGGAGCTTGCAACATTTTTTTCTGTGGCGGATCCTCCAGACACTCATTTAACCCGAAATTCTTTCTGGGTGCCGGACAAAAAAAAATTCTCTCTCTCTCTCTCTCCCTCTCTCTCTCTCTCCTTTTCCAGGCTGCGATTCCTTTAAAATTGTTCATTTGTCGGATCCGTCAAAAAAACGGACAGGTGCCATCCGTTGGCATCAGTACTAAAACGGATCCGCCATCCGTCCTTTTGGCGGATTTTGACTGATGCAAAAAACTGAAGTGTGAAAGAGGCCTTAACAGTTTTAATTTATACAGTTAAAGCGTAACTCTAAACAAAAAAACAAGTTTTGCTATGTTATAGTACCTGTGGCACTGATCTTCTTTTCCAATGGAGACCCCCTTCCAGCAACTTCACTTCTGCGTGAAAAGTCCCATCCAAGTTCCAGCAACATGCTCCATGTGATGCAGGATTCCAGTGGCTACTAAGAAGGTCGTTTCGCTTTAGTAGCAGAACTTGTGGACAGACTCTAGGGGGTGTGGCTACACGGGAAGTGCAACTGTCTGACCTCTTTCAGACTAGCAGTTTTGATGGTGATTATCACAGCAGTTTAAAACTGCAGCGGTAATCGCCGGCAAAACCACTAGATAGCACTCGATTTGTGCAATGCAAGTCAATGAGTTCAAATCGCGGGAAAACTGTGCAGCAGAAAGCTGCGCGGTTTTCCATTTTAAAACATGTTCTATCTTCCTGGCAATTACCACCACGGTTTTAAACTGCCGCGGTAATCGCCAGGAAAACAATAAGTCTGAAAGAGGCATCAACGTGCTCCCTATGATGTATACAGCGCTGCTGGTTCACAGCCCCCTGCAAAGCTCCCCAACTCCCCATGTGCTCAGTCGTTTACTGGCTTTACACAGGGGGGAAGCCCTCCTCTTGTCCAGGATGAAGCAGTTGAGGGGAGAGGAAGGGGAACTTTCAAGAGGGCTCTGAACAAGCAGCCCTGAATGTATCACAGGAAGAGTGAATCCGTCCACAATTTCTGCTACCAAGGGGGCCCGACTTCCTTAGTAACCACTGAAATCCTGCAGCACATAGAGCCTGCTGCTGTAACTTGGATAGGACTTTTCACACAAAACTAAATAAAATTTAGAAAAAAATTATATTTAAAAAAAAAAACTAAAGCTGCTGGAAGGGGGTCTCCATTAGAAAAGATCAGTTCCCCAGGTACTATAACATATCAAAAGTTTTTTGTTTTTTTTTAGAGTTACGCTTTAAATATATTGATCTGCAATGTTGGTTGGTTTGACCAATTGTTAATATTTTTCTGTCTGTTTGTAAAGTTACTTATCTAGAAAACTAAAAGTTTTGGAATTTATACATCTTAGACCCAAAATATGATTAGTGAGATGTGAACCTGCCAAAGTTCAGTTCAGGCAGTTCCATCCCAAACACACAAGAAAATCCGGGTTCGGGTTCAGCACCCCCAAACTATCATCTCCATTGAACTCAATGGGTATAGAGACTCAGAGGAGTGGAGGATCTGTCCACCACATCCTCATTACTGACCAGATAGTAAAAAGGAAATATATATATATTGCTACTTACCCCTTTGCTGAGGTACCGGCAGATGCGTAGGGTCCTCTTCAGTCCTCTTCTATGCACTTCCACATTGTGTGAATGTTATAGCACCCGAGGGAATCCCTTTCAGGATTCCTAGCTAGGGATTCCCTTGCTCAAGAAGACTTTCCACACAGGTCGGGACCTCAGCAAAGGGGAGAGAAGTGATTTTTATTTTCTGATGAGCAGACTGCAAACATTGCCTGTTTGGGGTCGGTGTGGTTGAACCCGAGCAGGCAATGTTCGATACGAAACCTGAACTTTCCAGATCGGATTTACTCATCACTAGATACAGTATGATATGTAATGGATGACAAAAAGCCATTAAGTGTAACCCCACTAATACATGACAGTAAGATGATGGTCACTTG
The DNA here is from genome assembly GCF_039654945.1 of Dendrobates tinctorius. Classification (NCBI taxonomy): domain Eukaryota; kingdom Metazoa; phylum Chordata; class Amphibia; order Anura; family Dendrobatidae; genus Dendrobates; species Dendrobates tinctorius. The sequence goes on from NW_027361755.1 coordinate 879,759, forward strand.
TCTTAGATCAGGGGTGTCAATCTCATATTCACCACGGGCCACACCAATTTAATGGTTGTCCCCAAAGGGCCATTTGTTACTGAATGACCGGATGCACACAACCAAGTCCCGTCCAGAACATGCAATTCTCTGCACAGAGCAGCTCATGCCCCTGTATAAGGCATGTCACGGTGAATCAGCTCTTTACCAGGCGCTGTCACATCTTCCCCGGATCTCACTGAAATCATGGAGAGCTATGGCTGCAGCTTCCAGTCACTTGTCCTTGTCGTTGGTGCTGAAAGCTGCTGATAAACAGCTGGTTCAATGCAGAATACAACTGGACCCTATTCTTGGCCTAATCTTAGGAATGGGCATCAATAGAAAAAGAGATCCTGAAGTGAGAATACCACTTTTATCTGCTGGTCCATTCTTTGGTATACTGGCAGAGTGTTCTGTGAGGGCTAATCCCAAACCCCCCTTCTGATGACCTGATAAAGAGGTTCTGTAGAAGCTGGTTAACCACCACTTTAGTTCAGCAAAGCAAATATCTCAGTTCTGCAGAGATGGTTGGTGGGATTAACCCTGTTGTCAGTCAACAGTCCCCCTGCTTCCATACATAGCCTGCATTAAAGGGGTATTCTCAAGTCGAACAGCAAAATCAGGCAGCATGCTTTAAGCAATCATGATGTGGTAAGCATGCTGCCGATCTTCCCCTCCTGGTACTTACCTAGAGGTCTTCTGCTTATCTTTGCCTGATGTTCTCCTGGCTGTGTGGGCTGCCGATCGCCATGCTGGATCCGGAGGCCACCACAACTCCTCTCCTTCTTCCCAGCATCCTATTCTTCTGCCCGATCTCATCGCGGCACTGCACATGCACAGCAGTGTCTTGGTGACAGGAGAGGCATCCTTCCCCCTGAATTGACTGATGAATGGGGCAGGAGTGACATCATGTCAGTGAGCATCCAGGAGACATTCGGCCTCACTGCCACGGTAATTCTTCATGCTTCATGGATCAGTGATCCAGGCAAGATGAAAAGATAGCCGGAAGCAGGAGACGACGTCACGGGGAACTGCTAGACTGCACTCCGGGACCCAAGGAGCTGCAGCTGCAATAGGTAAGTGTGTCAGTTTTTTATGTTCTAGGGTGATAATAGTCCTTTAAGGCCAGCCAGAAGAGATACTGGGTGAGCTGCTGAAAAGGCAGCCACAGGAATCCCCAGCAATTGGGGTCCTGTATATTTTACCCCAGGTATGTTCAGCCCTAGATGTTTTGTTTCCTGCATGTTGACCCCATGTAGAGGCTGAAACATCTGGTCTGGGGTCAAAATGCTAGGGGCGAAACATCAGATGGTGACACATCCAGGAACAAAATGCTGTAGGTGAAACATTTAGGGGTGAACTGCCGGGGGTGAAAAATCCAGGGGCGAAATATCCGAGGGTGAACTGCTGGGGGCTAAACATCCGGGGGCGAAACATCTGGAGGCGAACTGCTGGGGGCGAAACATCCGGGGGTGAACTGTTGGGGGCGAACTGCCAGGGGCGGAAACATCCGGGGGCAAACTGCTGGAGGCGGAACATCCGGGGGCAAACTGCTGGGGGTGAGCTGCCGGGGGCGAACTGCCAGGGGCGAAACAACCAGGGGCAAACAGCCAGGGGATGAACATCCGGGGGCGAACCGCTGGGGATTGCTGGGGGCGACATGTGCAGGGGTGAAATGTGCGGGGCGAAACATCCTGGGGGCCAAATGCTGAGGACAAAATGTGCGGGGGCGAAATGTATCCAGGGGCGAACTGCTGGGGGCGAAACATCCAAATCCCGTTTATATTTAGCTTTAAGGAAGATTGTACATGTGTCACATATGCCGGGAACAACGGAAAGATTGAACATGTGTCAACTCGACTTTACATTTAGCTTTAAGGAAGATTGTACATGTGTCCAATATGTGGGGGAACAACAGCATCATTGGTGAAGCACGTGTAACATTTGCTGTATTAAGAATATGCAGGTATATCAAAATATACACTTACGGGCCAGCGTTGTGGACTGTACGACTGACGTGCTGTCTTCCGGAGCATCTGTGAGGTTCTCCATTATCAGTGGTATATTCTCTTTTGTAAATATAATTCTCCTAGGCTTCAGTTTAGAACCTATAAATAAAAATATAGTCATTAGTAGTGGCAACTGCAATTTTCTCCAGCCTGATGTGCAAAACATATTTTCATACCACGGAAACCGTTATCTTTCCTGCTCGCGGCCCATCATTGCTTTTTAGGGTCTTCAGAAACAGGACTGTTTCTCGGTGTGTCGCCAGGATAGGGAATTATCGGCATTGCCGCTGTATTGGGCTCCGCTATCATCACAACATCTGTAAAGAATTAATATTTATTTACACGTCTAAATTCACATAGTTGAGAGAGAGCTATATATATATATATATATATATAAAACACACCCACACAGAAGCACAACGTACCCATGATGTTTAGCGCTAAATGATCGCCCCCGGTTCCCCCATCAATAGCGCTAGCACAGTCCGCATCAGGTAAAATACAGTGCTCAAGATCAGTCACGCTCAAGGAACTTAAAAACTCATCAGGGATTTCAAGGCTCCTTATACACGAATCTTAAGCAAGAAAGAATAAAACAATATAAAAATAATACACAAAACAGCTTAGAATGTCACGCTAACTTTTGTGTTTATATATGTCATAAAGCATACCCATCTCCGAATCCGTAAATAGGTCTGGAAGATCATCCTATCTATATTAATTCTACACCGCAGGCAAATACGTTTTATATAGTAAGCTAAGTAAATTTGCACCTAGTGCATAAATATGGCTATATTAACCAAAAACATGTGTAATACAGAATAAGTCTTTATACAAGAGTAAACACAACAGGCCTTGAATATGCTACTTAGCAGTGTCCTAACATCTATTAACTATTGTATTACATACATTATAGCATAATGAATATACGGATGTATTATTAAAACAAATATACCTTTAACTTTGAAAATACAGCTAAACTATTAAAACAAACAGCGATTTTAACTAGTGTATTACATAAATTATAACTTAATGAATATACTGTACGTTTATATTATTAAAACAAATATAACTTAACTATGAAAATACGGCTAAATTGTTAAAGCAAATAGCGGCTTTAACCACGCACAGTTAAATATAATTAAGCAATTGTGCGTAATGATAAGACAAAATAGAATATTGCTTCGCTCTGTATATACTTACATTTAGATTAATTCTGAGATGCCTGAAATTGCTTGACCCGAGGAAGTCTCCAGTTGAGAGATGCACTAGCAGCCTGTGAGCCCCCTGAATTTGTTGCGGCTAGCAGAAAACACGCCTTCTGTCAACACCCAGAAACACAGAAAAAACATCACAGTTACGCCCCCTCCACAAGCCTTTTGTGAACACAATTATTGCATGTATTAACACAGTCATGATATAGCCGGATTAAAATCAGACATTTTATTAGCTGGAATTTCTGATCAGCGCCACACATTCATTTATCCAATCATGGCGACTAAAAGCACTGAAATAATATTAGAGAAACAATATTTCACGCCTGAAGCCATAGCATCATTCACAGGTATTGAGAGCCTATTCCGAGAAGTTAGAAAGCATGGAATAAAAAAGACTGAAGTGACTGATTGGTTGAATAAACAAGATATGTACACGCTGCACAAACCTGTAAGAAAAAGATTTCAGACAAATAAAATTTATGTTTCGGAAGTTGATTCGCAGTGGCAAGTGGATTTGGTTGGCTTGATTAAGTATTCGTGGGAAAATGATGATGTGAAATACCTCCTGACTGATCGACATACTCTCCAAACACGCGTGGGTTGTCGCGATTCCCAACAATACCGGAGCATCTGTAGCTCGATTATTCTAATTAATATTTGAAATTGACCGGTGTGTCCCGCAGAAATTACAGATGGATAGGGGCAAAGAATTTATGAATTCGTCTATAAAGCGTATTTGTAAAATACATAAAATTCATCATTTTTTTTACCAACAATACCGTCAAGGCAGCTTTAGTGGAGTGATTTAATGGTACATTAAAAACCCGTATGTGACGTTATCTCACGAAGCATAATAGCTTTAGGTATATCGATATTTTGCCCGGTCTGGTCCAAAGTTACAATCATACCTACCACACTACGATTCACAGCGGCCCGTGTGATGTGATGAAGCAAAATTCATTACAAATATGGAAAAATATTTATGCGCTAGTATGCCTAATAAACGTATTAAGCCCTCTTTAAAAATTGGTGATCATGTCAGGATATCACGTTTTAAGAACCCATTTACTAAGGGTTATGAGCAGTCGTTCAGCGAAGAGATTTTTTTAATTTGCGCTATCTCTAATAAATTTCATAAGCCTCTTTATAAAATTACCGATTTAGCAGACGAAGCTGTCGAGAGATCGTTTTATAAGGAAGAGCTGCAAATAATTCCTTTAGATGAGAACTGTATATACAGAGTAGAGAGGATTTTGAGAAAAAAAACATGTCAGAGGCGCAACTCATTGCTATGTTACATGGACTAGGTACCCCGAGAAATCATAGAATCATAGAATCGTAGAGTTGGAAGGGACCTCCTGGGCCATCTGGTCTAACCCCCTGCTCAAAGCAGGATTCGCTAAATCATCCCAGTCTGATGTCTGTCCAGCCTCTGTTTGAAGACTTCCATTGAAGGAGAACTCACCACTTCTCGTGGCAGCCTGTTCCACTCATTGATCACTCTAACTGTCAAAAAGTTTTTTCTAATATTTAATCTGTGTCTCCTTCCCATTTTGACATCCCATTGCTTCTAGTCTTTCCTTGTGCAAATGAGAATAAAGTTGATCCTTCTACAATGTGACAGCCCTTTAGATATTTGTAGACAGCTATTAAGTCTCCTCTCAGTCTTCTCTTTTGCAAACTAAACATTCCCTAATCCTGCAACCTTTCCTCATAAGACAGGGTTTGCAGACCGGTCACCATTCTGGTCGCTCTTTTCTGAACTTGCTCCAGTTTGTTGATGTCTTTTTTTAAATGTGGTGCCCAAAACTGGACACAATATTCCAGATGAGGTCTGACCAAAGAGGAGTAGAGGGAAATAATGACTTCACGTGATCTAGACTGTATGCTTCTGTTAATACATCCTAGAATTGCATTTGCCTTTTTTGCTGCTGCATCACACTGTTGACTCATATTCAGTCTGTGATCTATTAGTATACCCAAGTCTTTTTCACATGTGCTGTCACTTAGCCCTATTCCTCCCATTCTGTATATGCTTTTTTCATTTTTATTGCCCAGATGTAGTATTTTGCATTTCTCCCTGTTAAAAACCATTCTGTTAGTTCCTGCCCACTTCTCCAGTTTATTTATATCTTTTTGAATCATCTCTCTCTCTTCTCTAGTATTAGCTGTCCCTCCTAGCTTAGTGTCATCAGCAAATTTAATCAGTTTACCCTCAATTCCTTCATCTAAATCGTTGATAAAGATGTTGAACAATACAGGGCCCAGGACAGAGCCCTGTGGTACCCCACTTGAGACATTCTTCCAACTGGATGTGCAGCCATTTACGACCACTCTTTGGGTCCGATCACTAAGCCAGTTATGAATCCACCTAACAGTTGCCTTGTCCATTCCATACTTAGCCATTTTTTCAATAAGGATTGTATGAGAGACTTTGTCAAATGCTTTGCTGAAGTCAAGATATACTATATCTACAGCATTTCCTTGATCCACCCAATCAGTGATTCCGTCATAGAAGGAAATTAAGTTAGTCTGACATGACTTATTAGTTACAAACCCATGCTGACTCTGTTTAATCACTTCATTCTTATCCAGGTACTGACATACATGTTGTTTAATAATTTGTTCAAAGATCTTTCCTGGTATAGAAGTCAGACTCACCGACCTATAGTTGCCTGGGTCCACCTTCTTCCCCTTTTTGAAGATAGGAACAACATTTGCTCTTCTCCAGTCTTCTGGCACTTCTCCTGTTCTCCAAGTATTTTCAAAGATTATGGAGAGGGGTTCAAAAATTTCTTCTGCTATCTCCTTCAGTACTCTGGGGTGTAATTCATCTGGACCTGGAGACTTGAATTCATTTAGGTTAGCTAAGTGTTTCCTCACTATCTTTCTGTTTATAGATATCCTGGATTCTTCTATTCCCTTAATAGGACAGTGAAGAACAGTTGATGTTACATTTCCTTTCTGAGAGTAAACAGATGCAAAATAGCAATTTAAAAGTTCAGCCTTCTCAACATCCTGTCTTACCATTTCATCATTTTCATCCTGTAAAAATCCTATAGCATCTTTGACTTTTCTTTTACTTTTGACATATCCCCAAAATCCTTTATTATTGCTTTTGACATCTCTTGCAAGCCACAATTCATTTTCAGCTTTAGATAATCTGATTTGTGCCCTGCAGGTTCTGCAGACAGCATTATATTCTTCTTTAGATATGCATCCCTCTTTCCATTTTATAAACATTTTTTTCTTCCTTTTTAGCATGTGCTTAAGTTCTGTGTTCATCCATCCTGGTTTCCTTAAATGCTTCCTATTCTTCCCTCTTTTCGGAATTGATAACAACTGTGCTTTGAGAATTCCATTTTTCAAGATTTCCCATCCTTCCTGGACATTTTTGTCTTTAAGGATATCCAGCCATTGGATCCCTCCAATTCTCTTTCTGAATCCCTTAAAATCTGCCTTTCTGAAATCTAACCTTGACGTCTGAGTCTTCACAGGTCTTCCTCCTCTAGTTATCCAAAATTCTAAAATAGCATGGTCGCTACCTCCTAGGGTCCCAGCCACTTTTACCTCCTCAACCATTTCCTCCCTGTTTATAAGGATTAGATCCAAGGTAGCAGTTCCCCTTGTTTTCTCCCCTACCTTTTGGAAGATAAAGTTGTCAGCAAGAGAGGATAAGAATTTCCTTGACCTGTTAGTTTTGCCTGAGAGAGATTCCCAACAAATGTCTGGATAGTTGAAATCTCCCATGACAACTATGTCATATTTTTTGGAGAACTTGGCCATTTGATGCATAAAGAGTTCATCCATATCTTCAGCTTGCACAGGCGGCCTGTAGTAAATGCCTACAATGGTGTCCTTTCCATTGCTCTGTCCTTGTATTCTTACCCAAACAGTTTCCACAGAACTCCCAGTCTCTGAAGCTTCAATCTCTGTGCAGATATACGCGTTTCTAACATACAATGCGACACCTCCTCCTCGTTTATCAAGTCTGTTTCTTGCAAATAAGTTGTATCCTTCTAGTCTTGTATTCCAATCATGTGTATTGTCCCACCAAGTTTCAGTGATTCCAATGACATATTTCTTTTCCTGTGTTAGTAGTTCCAATTCTCCTTGTTTGTTGCCCATGCTTTGTGCATTAGTATAGAAACATTTTAGTTTGTGATTGGTTTCTCTTTCTTCAATATTTTTATTAATTAGATTCTTTTGTCTTTGCTCTTCCTTTCCACTTCTAATAACAGAGTTCTCAATAGCATTTGACAGGTGTATGGCTTTTTCTGGTCTTTTGCTTCCCTTCCCATGTTGTTCTAGTTTAAAGCTCTCCTTACAAGTGTAGCAAGGCGACTTCCAAATACATGCTTTCCAGTCTTCGTAAGGTGCACCCCATCTCTAGCAAGTAGTCCATCATATAAGCAATTCACTCCGTGATCCAGAAATCCAAATCTTTGCTGACGGCACCATCGACGTAGCCAGTTGTTCACATGCAGAATCTTATGCCACCTCCTTGTTCCATGGCCATCCACTGGGAGGATGGAAGAGAAGACCACCTGCGCTCCCAGTTCTTTCACTTTCTTGCCTAAGTCTTCAAAGTCTCTGCAGATGGTTTCCAGGTCATTTCTTGCGGTGTCATTTGTCCCCACATGTAGTAGCAGGAATGGGTAGTCATCTGTAGGTCTGACGAGTCCTGATATCCTGTCAGACACATCTTTAATTTTTGCACCTGGAAGACAGCACATTTCTCTTGAAGTTATATCCGGTCTGCAGATAGCGGCCTCTGTTCCTCTCAACAGGGAATCCCCCATGACCACCACTCTCCGTTTCTTCTTCACAACATTTTTCTTTCTCCATCCAGGAGGACTCTGAAGGCGTACAAGGTTGCTGTTTGTTGGCAAAGTCTTATCCTGATGTATTTCTTCATCGTTTTCCTGCGTGAGAGCCTGGTACTGGTTCCTGAGCAGTATGGGTGCTGACTGCCTCCTGATCCTCCTGCTTCTCTGTGTCACATGTCTCCATTCCTCTGTTTCTTCAGGTGCACTTTGAATTTCTTCTCTTTCTGTAACATGAAGAGATAATTCTGCTCTGTCCAAGAACTCTTCACCTTCCTTAATAATCTTCAACGTAGCTAACCTCTCTTCGAGATTTTGCAACTTTTCCTCCAACAGGGACACAAGCTTGCATTTGTGGCATGTGAAGTTTGGCTTTTCCACTGGTAAGTCTGTGAACATGTAGCAAGAAGTGCAGCTCGCCAAATGGCTCCTGGCCTCTTCCATATTGAGATTTCTTAAAAACGATGAAAGATGAGCCAAAATTCTGGGAATATGCAAATGATCTCCTCAAGACTCTTCCCCTGGTTTTCCGATTTCCTCTTTTCAGCTGCAACGGCCAAAACCCAGTGATCGTTGAGCTCGCGGAGACTCTTCACTTATCCCAGAAGGCACTGGGAATATGCAAATGATCTCCTCAAGACTCTTCCCCTGGTTTAATAGTTGGGTCCCGTCTTCAGAGCTGACAGATATATAGCCATCCATGGAAGATGGATCATTCTTTATCACCCTCCCTTCCAATGGGTCCAGCGATATATTTCCCAAAAATACAATTGCGGAGTATACCACAAAATTATCTAAGCCAGTTCATCTTTCGGGCCAATACGAAGTTGCGCTAACGGAAATTCAATATCCACATACGTGGTACACGTTTGAACAGGATAACGGGAATTTCTATATAGGAAAGCGCGGCGATGTGCTAAAGGAATATTACGTAAAGTCGGAATTTTATTCAACAATCGCAGACCTCATATAGGCTATTAATGAGAGAATTGATATTTTAAAGATTTCCAGCGACGGCTTTAAGCTACATTATGACGATGTGAAGAGGAGTGTTATCCTATCGGACTCCCCTATGATACAGTTTGCGCCGGGTCAAAAATTGGCACATATTTTAGGACTCCAACCGTACATCGAGACGTACAGTAATAGTCTGGTTGAACAGAAGAAGATTTGTGCGGATATAAAAGCGGGATTTTATACATTATATGTGTATAAAGATATAATTCAACATCAACTTGTGGGGGACAGCTACAGTTAGGTCCATATATATTTGGACAGAGACAACATTTTTCTAATTTTGGCTCTAGACATTACCACAATGAATTTAAAAAAAACAATTCAGATGCAGTTGAATTTCAGACTTTCAGCTTTCATTTGAGGGTATCCACATTAAAATTGGATGAAGGGTTTAGGAGTTTCAGCTCCTTAACATGTGCCACCCTGCTTTTAAAGGGACCAAAAGTAATTGACTCCAAGGCTATTTCATGGACAGGTGTGGGCAATCCCTTCGTTATGTCATTCTCAATTAAGCAGATAAAAGGCCTGGAGTTGATTTGAGGTGTGGTACTTGCATTTGGAAGGTCTTGCTGTGAAGGAAACATGCAGTCAAAGGAGCTCTCCATGCAGGTGAAACAAACCATCCTTAAGCTGCAAAAACAGAAAAAACCCATCCGAGAAATTGCTACAACATTAGGAGTGGCAAAATCTACAGTTTGGTACATCCTGAGAAAGAAAGAAAGCACTGGTGAACTCATCAATGCAAAAAGACCTGGACGCCCATGGAAGACAACAGTGGTGGATGATCGCAGAATAATCTCCATGGTGAAGAGAAATCCCTTCACAACAGCCAACCAAGTGAACAACATTCTCCAGGAGGTAGGCGTATCAATATCCAAATCTACCATAAAGAGAAGAATGCATGAAAGTAATACAGAGGGTTCACTGCACGGTGCAAGCCACTCATAAGCATCAAGAATAAAAAGGCTAGACTGGACTTTGCTAAAAAACATCTAAAAAAGCCAGCACAGTCTGGATGAACATTCTTTGGACAGATGAAACCAAGATCAACCTCTACCAGAATGATGGAAAGAGAAAAGTATGGTGAAGGCGTGGTACAGCTCATGATCCAAAGCATACCACATCATCTGTAAAACATGGCGGAGGCAGTGTGATGGCTTGGGCATGCATGGCTGCCAGTGGCACTGGGTCACTAGTGTTTATTGATGATGTGACACAGGACTGAAGCAGCCGAATGAATTCTGAGGTATTCAAAGCCATACTGTGTGCTCAGATCCAGCCAAATGCAGCCAAACTGATTGGTCATCGTTTCATACTACCGATGGACAATGACCCAAAACATAAAGCCAAAGCAACCCAGGAGTTTATTAAATCAAAGAAGTGGAATATTCTTGAATGGCCAAGTCAGTCACCTGATCTCAACCCAATTGAGCATGCATTTCACTTGTTAAAGACTAAACTTCAGACAGAAAGGCCCACAAACAAACAGCAACTGAAAACCACCGCAGTGAAGGCCTGGCAGAGCATCAAAAAGGAGGAAACACAATGTCTGGTGATGTCCATGAGTTCAAGACTTCAGCTAGTCATTGCCAACAAAGGGTTTTCAACCAAGTACTAGAAATGAACATTTTATTTACAATTATTTAATCTGTCCAATTACTTTTGGTCCCTTTAAAAACAGGGTGGCACATGTTAAGAAGCTGAAACTCCTAAACCCTTCATCCAATTTTAATGTGGATACCCTCAAATGAAAGCTGAATGTCTGAACTTCAACTGCATCTGAATTGCTTTGTTTAAAATTCATTGTGGTAATATCTAGAATCAAAATTAGAAAAATGTTGCCTCTGTCCAAATATATATGGACCTAACTGTATGTAAAACTTCTGAGAACTGCTCAGATAAGCGGTAAGAGCGGCGAGATTGTCACTCTTCAATACACACGGCCTGATTACGTGCCCTTATGCAAGCACCATTTTGACTCTGTGACAATCTCCATCTTATCAGACCAGGGTACCCCAGTTAAATTCAAGAACGGCAAGACTATTGTGAGATTGCATTTCCGGAAGAGGGGCGGAGAGCACGCTAAAATGGTGGCTCGAAGGCCTTTCGGCGACCCTGCTGTTTATGCCCGCTACTATATTGCCCAGTCGGGGCACAGGTTAGAGGGGTTCAGCGGGACTGAGTACATGTATGGTTCCGGTCTGGCCGGGATATTTAAAGGCTTATTTCGCCGCACGGTACCGCTTTTCAGAAAAGGTTTAGAATTAGTAAAACCGCACATAAAGAAGGCTGTCAAAAACATTGCTGAAGATGCCGTCACTACTGTCTCATCAGTCCTTATGAATAGGATAAATACACAACCCCAGCAAGTTGTTTTTGGGATAATTTATGTCGCTAAAAAACCACAAAAAAGAAAGAGACGCTCATGCTCGCCTTTACCGCCGATGCTCATGAATAAAAATACAACCAAGAGATGACCACATCAGAAGCGAATGAGAAGCAGTTCGGAGGAGATCTTCTGACCAAAATGGCTTTCCTGCATGATGCTTCTGTAGAGCGCGCAAAATCTGAACTGGATATTTTTAACATACCCCGACACAGACTACCAAAGAGAAATCCCTATTTGTAGAAGTACAGCCGGTTGACGCTCTGTCAGACAACGCTCTGTTGGAGTTTTTCATATCTGGGAGCGCCGATTATTATTATGATCTGAACAACACCCTGCTGTACATAAATTGTTGCATCATTAAGCAAGATAATTCGGCTATCACCGCCGGCACTCGTGTAGCGCTCATAAACTATCCTCTAGCCACTCTTTTTAATCAGGTGGATATTACTCTGGGGGACCAAGTTATCTCACAATCGGACAATCTATACAGCAATAGCGCGTACATAGAGACCCTTTTAAATTACAGTTCGCAGACGCTGTCCTCGCAATTTTCTATAAAGACACAGCGGGACATCATAATGACCGAAGCTTAGATGGCCCAAATACAGGATGTGTTAAAAGAGCTGTTGCAACCTCCCTTTCGAAACCTTTGGATCTTTTGGGTCCAATTTTCGCGGATATTTTGAATCAACCAAAGCTAATATTGAACGGCCTCGACCTTAAAGTTAAGTTAACAAGAAATAAGGATGCTTTCTGCCTCATGTCAGCTGAAGCCGAACCGCTGAAAGTGCAAATCACGCAAGCGGCTCTCTATGTAAAGAGAGTGCAGGTATCTCCGGCAGTCAGAATATGGCACAGTCAGGCCCTCTTATCTGCAACAACCAAGTACGCTATTTACCGGACATGCTTGAAAGTGTACAGTATAGCCGCTGGAGCACGGATCATGAACCACGAGAACCTCTTCCTAGGACAGATACCTAAAATGGTTATATTGGGCTGTTGATAATGAAGCATTTAGCGGCTCTTATGCTAAAAACCCGCTGATGTTCCATCACTACAATGTCAGCCACGCCGCGCTCTATCTGGACGGCCAGCAGATCCCAGCGCAGCCTTATAATCCTAATTTTAGTGTTGATTTAGCTATCAGAGAGTATATGGCTCTTGCCTATATATCCGGTAGGCAAAAGGCTGCTTGTGCCATGGCCATAGAGCGTGAAGAATTTATGGACGGATTCACCCTGTTTGCGTTTTATTTATTGCCTGATCAAGAACCCGGCGGACATTTCTCACTCATTAAAACAGGTAACCTGCGTGCTGAAGTCCGATTTGAGCTACCGACGCACCATATGATAAATATGCTTGTTTTTTGCAATCAGCCCCTCCATTCTGAAAATTAATAATAGGAGAGAGATCTTGTATGATTTTGTTTAATGAATGATGGACAGTCTACAACTTACCGTGGTACTGAAGGGGGATAGATATACAGAACGCCTATTCGGCAGCGTGTTTTCGTGTGATTTGCTACCGACACAACGAATAAAACAATGACCGGTAGCATACATCGCGAATACGGACCCGTCGCGTCAAGCCGGGCACCACTGGATATTGTTTGTACTCTGTGATGATAAGAAGGCCATATTTTTTGATAGCTATGGGATTTGTCCTGATAGTGCTATGTTTCCAAGCGAATTTGTGACATTCCTGAACAAGAATTATGAATCTTATTGCTATCAAAACAATCAAATCCAGGATACAAATAGTACTGTATGTGGACATTATTGCGTCTATGTGTTGCATCATTTAGCCCGAGGCTTATCGTTCAATAAGATTTACAGCCCTTTAGTCAAGATCTGCAAAGAAATGACAGAATCGTATCCAACCCAGAACAGTAGCTATATTGTTCATTAGAAATGTGCCTGTCTTTCTCAACCTGTCATGTCGGACGCTGTTCACACCACAGCGTCCGGCAGGCAGCGGTAGTTCCATCTCCGTCCACTATAGCCTCAGTGGCGCCGGCTTGATTTTACTCAGGTTATCTGGGGTTAATCTAGCTGGAAATCAGGTGGGATGTTTGGTCACGCCCACGGTCTTTAAATAGTCGTGCTGGCCTGTGGGCGTCGCCGATTATAGCTTGTGTTTTGTGCCAAGTGGTCCCGGTCTGGAGTGGAGGTGTTGGAGAGAGAAATTCATATCTGGTGTCGTATGATCCGTTGTTACCTTTTCGCCTTCCTATATTTGTGCTTTGTTTTGCCCTGTTCACATTATAGTATTGTCCTGTGTGTATGCGGCGCGGTGCGGTTTAAGTTCTCCCTGTCTGTCATTACTGTGTGGGTTTTGGTGGTTTGACAACTCACTGGGTGGAGGGTGGAGGGTTCAGCTTAGGGCTGAGCAGGAGATAAGGAGAGGCTGGAGGCTCAGGCATTTGCACCTTTAGCAAAAACCCTGAGTTGAGGGTCAGACAGGGTTTTCCCTAGTTTGAGGGACTCCGCAGGGGCCCGGGTTTTGTCAGCCTCCTTTGACCTAAGCCTCGCATAACACAACCCCGCTGACCTGTTTGTTTTGCTCAGCTGTCTGTGTGTGCCTGTGTAGAATATAGCACCAATCATACCTTGTGTCTGGTATCAATTACCAAAATCCCCTAATGTCCATTTCATCCCTTTAGAAGATAACATACTGTTGTGTGTATGTTGAATATTCGCCTTTCAATCAAGATGTGTATGACAATGCTATATTAGTTCAGCCGCGTTACCTCTATTCTCAATTACTTGTGACAATAAAGCCTTTTTTAAACTTGATGATGTCTTCAACGGGTCATATTTTAACGCATAACTCCAACATCTGTTTGTCGTTTCTGCAGGGGACTTCCATGCCACAAAACAACAGAATCTGGCTGCAGTGTTTGTTGCAAAAACACTCTGCTAGTAGAGGAATCTCAACCACAAACATTAGCTTTTGTTTATCTCGGCTAGAAAAAACATATTTGTTTCCCCCATTGCTAGGAAAACAAGTTTCCTATGAGACCACATTTTCAGGAAAACAGTGCCTTCTATTTGTATGCCTCGCTTTCTCCAAAAAGAAAAAAAAATCACCACTACATTTTTGCTGAACACAAACTACTTATAAAATCCATGTAGCAAATAAATACATTGCTGTGGAATATAAAGCCCTATCAAATGCTGCAGAAACACACACTCATTTTGGTCTCTGGGAGCCTCATGATATCAAATAAATTACATGAAATATACGAGGCTATAAAATCACACTATCAAAATGTGTTATAACTCTCCTATAAAATGAGACTCTTACTGATATAAAGTGAGAATCAAATAAATACAAGGCTGAGGAATATAAAATCAACTCCTATAAAATCACGAAGGACAACAAGCTTCCACAGGATATCAATCCACAGCTGCAAACCATCTGCAAACCATCTGGCAGGGGGTGAGACACCTGTCAAGTCTGACGAGTCATCCAGTAGATACACTACTACTGTATACTGCACTATATACAGAGTGTATAATGTCACTGGTGATCACTGTATTACATGTACACTGACACTATACACTGTATACTATATACAGTACAGAAGTCCTGTGCATAGTGTCACTGGTGATCGCTGTATTAATAAACAGAGCTCCTGTGTATAATGTCAAAAGTAATCACTGTATTACCTGTACACTGACAGTAAATACTGAGTTCCTGTATACAATGGCACTTAGTATTGCGTTTTTTAATTAATGATTAGTATTGTAGTATTCAGTCACTATGTGGTGTTAATATGTGGTCTGGTCATGGTGTGGTGCTATTTGTTCCTTGTACGTGGTATTATTCAGTCACTATGTGGTGGTAATATGTGGTCTGGCCAAGGTGTGGCGGTATTTGTTACTTATATGTGGTATTAATGGTTGTTTAAAAAAAGTAAATGTATGTGACTCATTCCCTTAAACCCTTCACCCCCAAGGGTGGTTTGCACGTTAATGACCGGGCCAATTTTTACATTTCTGACCACTGTCCTTTTATGAGGTCACAACGCTTCAACAGATCCTGGTGATTCTGACATTGTTTTTCTTGTGACATATTGTACTTCATGTTAGTGGGAACATTTCTTTCTTATAACTTGGGGAAAATTTTGCAATTTTCCAACTTTATTTTTTTTTTTTTTATTTGGGGATTTTTTTTATAAATTATTTTTACACTTTTTTATCTCAATGGATTTTATTTCTGATCTTCCTGTCTCTCAGAGGATGACTGTTATCTGGGTGATTTGTGATAAATTTTCGAAGATGGTCCATCTTGTACCACTCCCAAAGTTGCCATCTTCCGCTGAGTTGGTGCCCTTGTTTTTACAACAGGTGGTTCGGTTACATGGGATTCCTGAGAACATTGTGTCCGACAGAGGAGTCCAGTTTGTTTCCAGATTCTGGAAAACCTTTTGTTCCAATCTGGGAATTCAGTTATCCTTCTCCTCCACGTTTCATCCCCAGACCAATGAAGACTCCAGTATTTGGTCAAATGGAAGGGTTATGGTCAGGAGGATAATTCTTGGGTCTCTGCCTCTGATATTCATGCCAATAGGTTGGTTCGTGATTTTCTCCGGGTCCATCCTGATCGGCCAGGTGGCGTGGATGAGGGTTCGGTGACCCCTCCTCAGGGGGGGTACTGTTGTGAGTTCATTTTCTGGTCCACCAGTTGTGAGTTCTCCTGCCAGGCTCCCTCTGGTGGTAACAGGAGGTAGTGAGGCTGATTTAATCAGTAGAGATCTGCCACCTGATAATGAGGATGACGATTGGACATCAGGAATCTCAGACTGGATTTAAGACAGCCGACTCCCTATTCTGGTGCTGGTGATTCCTTCTGGCTTGTCAGGTCTTGGTTTTCAGCTCTTTTCCAGTCATCTAAAGCTAAGTTTTTCTGCTAATGTTCACACTTGATTTTGTTGGTCTATTCAGTTTTTTGTGTGGTCAGCCAGCCCCGGCTGGGGCTGTGCTGAATTTCCATTCTTATTTACCTGTATTTGCCAAATTGCTTTTAGTCCCTTATTAGATTGGCCTCTTTTTGCTCTGTCTCAGAATATTTCAGAGTGCTGATATAGTGGGAGAAGTCTAGTGACTTCAGGGTTAATTTTGCTATCAGAAGTGTTTGACATTATTTTTGTAGGGTTTTTTGCAGATTGCAGACAGTGTCTTTCCTTTCGTATCCTTTCTAGTTAGTTTGGGTCCCATGGTTTGCTCAGCCTATTTTCCTGCCTGTGTTTGTGCTTTCATCTTGTTTCACCGTCAATACATGTGTGGGGGCTGTCTTTCCTTTTGGGTCTGTTCTGGGGCAGTTAGTTTTCCCCTTTTCTTGCTTCAGGCTTATGTAGTTCTCCGGCTGTGACGAAGCGTCTAGGATCATCGTAGGTACGCTCCACGGCTGCTGCTAGTTGTGTGGTTAGGATCTGCAATCTGCATAGTTACCAACCTCTCTGGTTTTCTGTGACTTACCTTGTTTTGTTTATTTCTCCTCGGTGACCCATTCATAACAGGTCCCTCTTTATTAATTTAGAAATATTAATAGAGCAATTGGTGCTGGTGGCGGCAAAGTGTGCTCTGGGCTAGTGGGGCAAAGCTGGCAGTGACGGAATGGGTTTTATAAGCTATTGTCTGGCTGCGGCCAGAGCAGTTATAATTCCCTTGCTGCAGTGTGCCTAATGGCCAGTGCACAACAAGTGGCCCATCCGGCGACCAATTATCCTAACTGCAGTTCCCTGACTGACCTGAGGGTAAGGGGGGGTGCTGGAGAGTTGCAAGTTCCAAAGCGGAACCGAAAAGTGGGAAATACATAAATCCCTGCAGTTCGTGACATATTGTTAGCAGCAGTGGGATAGCTAAAATAAGCCCCTGTGGTAAACAAACTTGTTTGCTGTTTGTCATCACATTGTTGGCAGCGGTGGGATAACTAAGATAAGCCCCCCTGCGCATGTTATAGCCGTGTGCCAGCCAAAGGTCTCCTCTTTTTCCTGACATATTGGTGGCAGTGGTGGGATAATAGAGCATTAGTGATCTGGTTTGAGCAATCATTCCTCTCAATAAAACTTGCACGGTTCTTCCAAGGACCCTACTGTCATGGTTTGGACAGTGTTCTTGCCCTGCACTCACAGGGTTAAGTGTACGTGGCCTCTTTCTGGATCTGAGAGGGGTATTTATACTCACTCTTTACCAGGGTTCTCTGTCAGCTATACTGTTGTTCTGATCGTGTGTCTGACCCCCCTGGTGTGTGTGTGCACTGCATTGCTTGTTTGCTTCCCGTGTATGACCCGGTCTGTCCCCTCACTCTGTACTCCGTCTCTCGTTTTGATATTATTGTCTTTTCCGGTTCTGACCTCCTGGCTTGGCTATCGTTACTCCATTACAGTTTGTCCCTATTGTACCGTCTATTGCCCGTTCTGGTTTTCTGATCTATTGCTACGTCCTGACTATCCATTCTGCCTAACCCTTTGGTACTGTCGTGCTATCTTGTGCTTTGACCCTGGCTTGATCTGGTTTCTGTCTCTGTCTATGCCCCTTGGTAACATTGTCCTGTAGTTACCTTTCTAGGAGTTTTCCTCAGCTCCTAGCTCTCTGGAGTTTAGACCACACCCTCAGCAGTCACATGCTTTAGGTCCTGTGAGCCTGGAGCATGCATCGTCACCACTGTTGTCCCACTCCACAGGAATCTTTGTGCACAGTTTTGTACTCAGGACACGCGTACTGGCCCAATGAGCAGGTGCAGTGCGGTGTTCCTGACATTATAGCTGACCTAAACATTTAAACGTGGTTTGCACTTTTTTTTTCTTGAATCATGGATCTGCTGCATGCTCTCTCTGAGCAAGTGAATAGCCTCACTCAAATGATGCAAAACCTGTCTGTGGAGAAGCGAACCCTGGCTCAGTTGCAGAAACAGGTTCAGAGGGAGGTTGCTGATACCATGCAGGGTTCTTTTCCTTCTGGGGCCCAGGGTGAGGGTACCACAGATGTTTCCTTATCTTCCCCTGATTCACCTGTTAAATTGCCTGACTATTTCTCTGGGGATAAAAAAACATTTAAGGTTTTTAAGGAGGGGTGCAAACTCTTCTTCTCGCTAAGGCCATGCTCCTCTGGGGATGAGAGTCAGAGGGTTGGGGTCATTATGTCTTTGTTAAGGGGTTCCCCTCAGGCTTGGACTTTTTCCCTTCCCCCTACCATCCCCTGAGAGAATGTCAGTGAATGCATTCTTCGAGGCACTCGAGCACATCTACGATGAACTAGATTGTGTGAGGCTAGCAAAGGATATGGTGATGAGTGTGTGCCAGGGGAAACACTCGGCCGAGTGGTTCTGCTCTGAGTTCAGACGCTGGGCAGCGGAGCTCTCCTGGGATGATGCTGCCCTCCAGGGTTTGTTCTGTAGAGGCCTGCCCAAACGTTTGAAAGATGCCCTGGCCCTGCATCCTCCACCGGATTCTTTGGAGGACGCTATGATCCAGGCTGTCCACATGGACCGTAAGCTGCGGGCTAGAGGGGTCATGCTGCAGGAGACCCCTTTATTCTCCAACCTGAGAGACTCTGCATCTAGTCCCGAGCCCATGGAGGTTGGTGCCACGTCCTTGAAGGAAAAAGAGAGGAGACGCCGTAGAAACAACCAACTGTGCTTTTACCATGGATCCTCTGGACATTGGAGAATGAACTGTCCTTCTTGCCCTTCTTCAGTGAAGCCGTCAGGAAAACGACTGAGTCTGGGTAACAATCGAGGAGGTTGCCCAGACTCCCACGTACCTTTTTCCTCGCTTACTAAAATTCTGCTTCCGGTGGAACTAGAACTTGCAGGTGGTTCGGTTGTGACTACCGCCTTTGTTGACTGTGGATCTTCTATTAGTCTGATCGATGCCAAAGTTGTGACTTTTCATAAGATAGGGACAGTCAGGTTAAAAGATCCTGTTAAAATTGTGGCAATTGATTCTTCTCCTATCACCCGGGAGGGAATTTGTTTCATGACTGATACCTTTTCTCTGAAAGTGGGTTCCACTCACGTGGAAAAATTAAGGTGTTTTGTTCTAAATAATCTGCCGGCTGGACTGATATTGGGTATGCCTTGGCTTCAACGCCACAATCCTACTATTGACTGGGTCACAGGGGAGGTCATTCAGTGGGGTTGTATGGCTAACGGTCTATGTTGTAACTTGACAACTCTTGTCACCCCAGTAAAATCTGTGTCAGTGTCATCTGTCGGTCTGGAAGGTATTCCGGAGTACCTGAAAGATTTTGAAGACGTATTTTCCGAAAGTGAGGCTGAGGCGCTACCACCACATAGACCCTTTGATTGTGCCATTAATCTAGTACCTGGAGCCAAGTTACCCAAGGCTCGCCTGTTCAATTTGCCCGGGCCCGAACGTCTAGCCATGAAGGAGTACATTACCGAGAGTCTCCGCAAAGGGCATATTAGGCCTTCTGTTTCACCTGTGGCGGCGGGCTTCTTTTTTGTTAAGAAAAAAGATGGTGGTTTGCGGCCGTGCCTCAATTTTCGGGAATTAAACAAAATTACTGTGAAAAATACATACCCTCTCCCCTTAATTCCTGATCTATGTAACCAACTCCAGAAAAAAGAAAAAAATTCCAGCTACTAAAAGATCCATTTATTGAATGAAAAGTAGGAATGACTTCACATGATAGTCTCTATTACACGTTTCGAACACCCACACTGTGCTCTTTATCAAAAAGCTGACGACAATGCTGGCAAATGCCTTTTTGTACACAGCTATAGCCAATAGAAAATGATGATACACATGTGTCACATACAATTAATTAAAATTACCCCATATGGGTAAGAATTACTAAGACATGTAGAAAAGCATGTATCAGTTACTAAGACATATAGAAAAGCATTTAACAGTTAAACACAATTGTTAACAAGAAAGAAAAGAAAAAAAACACAAATTTTTCATCATTTAACAATTCAATGTCAGCACATTAATAGTGATATAAAATCTCCTTTCGTGCATTTAAACCGCTCGGTGTGCATGTTCCCAAACAGAAGATCCAATAAGCTTCTCTTGTCAATAAACGTTTTCTGACACTCCCTCCTCGCGGTTGCTTCATAATTCTTTCAATGTATGTTACTCTGAGAGATTAAATGTTTCTCTGATGGTGAGAAATAAAATGATTAGAAGCTGAAGAGGCATTGCAGTTAAAACTCCCTACCGAAATAATATCCGTAATATGTTCGGAAATACGGGTTTTTAAATGTCTCATAGTACACCCAACGTAACTAAGATTACATATCATGCAATTAATCAAATACACAACATTCCTGGAATTACAATTGATATATTGAGAAATCCTGTATTATTTGTATTATTTGGAATTGCACAGTTAGAAAACTAATGAGTCACCACAGAATGAACGCATGTTCTACAACGTGTAGAGCCGCACTTTAAAAAACCAGAATAATTAACCCCTTACTGCCATGTGACGTACTATCCCGTCCATGTGCCCTGGGACTTAATTCCCAGGAACGGGATAGTACGTTACAGAGATCAGCGGTGCCCACGTGGTGAGCGCCGCTGATCGCGGCCGGGTGTCAGCTGATTATCACAGCTGACACCCGGCACAATGTGTCAGGGGCGGTCACGGACTGCCACCGACATGTTAACCCCTTGCACACCGCGATCAAACACGATCGTGGTGTACCGGGGGTTAAAGGGAAGCATCGGCAGGGAGGGGGCTCCCTCCGTGGTTCCCTGAGCCCCCCACAGCAGCGCAATGTGCAGCGCTGCTGCAGGGGGCTCCATCCCTGCAGGTCCCCGAATCCAAGATGGCGATGGGGACCTTCGGGGTCTGCAGGAAGCTGGCTTCCTCATGCCTGCAAAGTGCAGGCAAGGAGGAAGCCTGTGTAGTGCCTGTGACAGATCGCTGATCTGTCACAGGAAAGTGATGACCCACCTGGGACAATGTAATAAAGTTAAAACAAAAAGAAAAAAGTGTAAAAAATAATTTTAAAAAAATCGCTAAGTAAATTAAAAAAAAAAATATTCCCTAATAAATTCATTTTTTAGAAATAAAAAAACAATAAAAGTACACATATTTGGTATCACCATGTCCGTAATGACCCGCCCTATAAAACTGTCACATTAGTTAACCCCTTTAGCGAACCCCTTAAAAAATAAAAATAAAAAATGAAGCAAAAAATAATGATTTATTATCATACCGCCGAACAAAAAGTGCAATAACGCGCGATCAAAAAGATGCATATAAATATCCATGGTACCACTGAAAACATCATCTTGTCCCGCAAAAAACGAGCCACCACACAGCATCATCAGCAAAAAATTAAAAAAGTTATAGCTCGCAGAATAAAGCGATGGAAAAATAATTATTTTTTATATAAAATTGTTTTCATTGCATAAAAGCACCAAAACATAAAAAAACGACATAAATGAGGTATCGCTGTAACCATACTGACCCGAAGAATAAAACCGTTGTATCAATTTTACCACAGGCGGAACGGTGTAAACACACCCCCCAAAAGAAATTCATGAAATGCTGGTTTTTGTTCATTCTGCGTCCCAAAAATCGGAATAAAAAGCGATCAAAAAATGTCACATGCCCAAAAATGATACCAATAAAAATGTCAGCTCGTCCTGCAAAAAATAAGACCTCACATGACTCGGTGGGTCAAAATATGGAAAAATTATAGCTCTCAAAATGTGGTGATGCAAAAACTATTTTTACAATAAAAAGCGTCTTTTAGCGTATGACAGCTGCCAAAACTAAAAACCTCCATAAATAGTAAATCAAACCCCCGTTATCACCCCCTTAGTTAGGGAAAAATAATAAAATTAAAATAAAATGTATTTATTTCCATTTTCTCATTAGGGTTAGGGTTAGGGCTAGGGCTAGAGTTAGGGCTGAGATTAGGGTTAGGGATGTGTTGGGGTTAGGGTTGGAGTTATAATTGGGGAGTTTCCACTATTTGGGCACATCAGGTGCTCTCCAAAAGCAACATGGCGTCTGATCTCAATTCCAGCCAATTCTGCGTTGAAAAAGTCAAATGGTGCTCCTTCCCTTCCAAGCTCTGCCATGCGCCCAAATAGTGTTTTACCCCCACATATAGGGTATCAGCCTACTCAGGACAAATTGCAAAACAACTTTTGGGGTCCAATTTCTCCTGTTACCATTAGGAAACAAAAATTGGGGGCAAAAATATCATTTTTGTGGAAAAAATACAATATTTTTATTTTCACGCACGGTCGTTATAAACTTCTGTGAAGCACTGGGGGCTTCAAAGTGCTCACCACACATCTAGATAAGTTCCTTAGGGGGTCTAGTTTCCAAAATGGGGTCACTTGTGGGGGGTTTCCACTGTTTAGGTACATCAGGGGCTCTCCAAAAGCAACATGACACCCGCAGACCATTCCATCAAAGTCCGCATTCCAAAATGTCACTACTTCCCTTCCGAGCCCTGACGTGTGCCCATACAGTAGTTTTCTCCCACATATGGGCTATCAGCGTACTCAGGACAAAATGGACAACAACTTTTGGGGTCCAATTTCTCCTGGTACCCTTGGGAAAATAAAAAAATTGGTGACTAAAAGATCATGTTTGTGGAAAAAATATGATTTTTTTATTTTCATGCCCGGGCGTTATAAACTTCTGTGAAGCATGGGGGGTTCAAAGTGCTCACCACACATCTAGATAAGTTCCTTGGGGGGGTCTAGTTTTCCAAAATGGTGTCATTTAGGGGCTTTCCAAACGCGACATGGTGTCCGATCTCAATTCCAGCAAAAAATGTCAAATGGCGCTGCTTCCCTTCCTAGCTCTGCCATGCGCCCAAATAGTGGTTTACCCCCCACATGTGGGATATCAGCGTACTCAGGACAAATTGCACAATAACTTTTAGGGTCCTGTTACCCTTGGAAAAATAAGAATTGAGGGTGAAAAGATCATTTTTGTGGAAAAAATATGATTTTTTAATTGTACGGCTGTACGTTATTAACGTCTGTGAAGCCCTTGGGGGTTCAAAGTTCTCACCACACATCTAGATAAATTCCTTGGGGGGTCTAGTTTCCAAAATAGTGTCATTTATGGGGGGTTTCCACTGTTTTGGTACATCAGGGGTTTTCCAATCGCGACATGGTGTCCGATCTCAATTCCAGCCAAAAAAGTCAAATGGCGTGCTTCCCTTCTGAGCTCTGTCATGCGCCCAAATAGTCATTTTCACCCACATATGGGGTATCAGCGTACTCAGGACAAATTGAACAATAACTTTTAGGGTCCTGCTACCCTTGGAAAAATGAAAATTGGGGGTGAAAAGATCATTTTTGTGGAAAAAATATGATTTTTTAATTGTACCGCTGTACGTTATAAACTTCTGTGAAGCCCTTGTGGGTTCCAAGTTCTCACCACATAACTAGATAAGTTCCTTATGGGGTCTAGTTTCCAAAATGGGGTCACTTGTGGGGGGTTTCCACTGTTTAGGTACATCAGGGGCTCTCGAAACGTGACATGGCGTCCGATCTGAATTCCAGCCAATTTTGCATTGAAAAAGTCAAACAGCGCTCCTTCCCTTCTGAGCTCTGTCATGCACCGAAACAGTGGTTCCCCCCACATATCAGGTATCAGCGTACTCAGGACAAACTGCACAATAACTTTTGTAGTCCAATTTCTCCTGTTACCCTTGGTAAAATAAAAAAAATTAAACCTGAAATTTTTTTTTGTGAAAAAAAGTTAAATGTTCATTTTTATTTAAATATTCAAAAAATTCCTGTGACGCACCTTAAGGGTTAATAAACTTCTTGAATGTGGTTTTGAGCACCTTAAGGGGTGCAGTTTTTAGAATGGTGTCACTTTTGGGTATTTTCTATCATATAGACCCCTCAAAGTGGCTTCAAATATGATGTGGTCCGTAAAAATAAAATGGTGTTGCAAAAATGAGAAATCGCTGGTCAACTTTTAACCCTTATAACTTCCTAACAAAAAAAATTTTGGTTCCAAAATTGTACTGATGTAAAGTAAACATGTGAGAAATATTGCTTATTGCTAAGTTTTTTGTGTGCCGTATCTCTGTGATTTAAGGGCTTAAAAATTCAAAGTTAAAAAATTGCGAAATTTTAAAAATTTTCGCCAAATTTCCGTTTTTTTCACAAATAAACGCAAGTTATTTGAATGAAATTTTACCACTAACGTGAAGTACAATATGTCACGAGAAAACAATGTCAGAATCACCATGGAAGTATTTCAGAGATATTACTTCATAAAGGGACAGTGGTCAGAATTGTAAAAATTGGCCCGGTCATGAACGTGCAAACAACCCTTGGGGGTTAAGGGGTTAAGCCATGTTTTTTGAATTTTATCAGGAGAAAATAAACTGGGTGAAATGATGTTACCAATAGTAATTGCCTTTTTGGCTACTATATGACAACCAGGTGACAAAATGGATGATAAAATATCATCTTCGTATAAAATGGGAAGATGCTGTTGAATAATCAATTTAATCGAATTAAATTGTGGACTATATTGTACAGATAACACCATTTTTTATGTAAATAATCAATTAGTAGCTCTATTTAAAGACCATTCAGGATATCCTCTCTTTCTTAAATTATTGCAACACAATTCCATCTGTTTCTTAGTTTCCAAAGAATTATTGCAATTCTCTAATTACTCTAATTAATTCTCCCACAGGGATGGATCTGGTTGTATGATGTGGATGGCTACTGCAGGCATGTAGAATACTATTTCCAGACATAGGTTTAGAGTAGGTGGTAGTAGAAATGCACATACCAACATGACCCCGCAATGTAAGATCTAAAAAAGAGATTGAAAAATTATCAGATTCACAGGTAAACCTCAGATTGAATTTATTACTATTCAGATAACATGCGCTCATTCTGTTGTGACCCATGAGTTATCTAACTGTGACAATTCCAAACAATACAGGATTTCTCAATATATCAATTGTAATTCCAGGAATGTTGTGTATTTGACTAATTGCATGATATGTAATCTTAGTTACGTTGGGTGTACTACCAGACATTTAAAAACCCATATTTCCGAACATACTGTATTACGGATATTATTTTGGTAGGGAGATTTAACCGTAATGTCTCTTCAGCTTATAAACATTTTATTTCTCACCATCAGAGAAACATTTAATCTCTCAGAGTAACAGGCATTGAAAGAATTATGAAGCAAACGCGAGGAGGGAGTGTCAGAAGACGTTTATTGACAAGAGAAGCTTAATGGATCTTCTGTTTGGGAACATGCACACCAAGCGGTTTAAATGCACGAAAGGAGATTTTATATCACTATTAATGTGCTGACATTGAATTGTTAAATGATGAAAAATTTGTGTTTTTTTTCTTTTCTTTCTTGTTAACAATTGTGTTTAACTGTTAAATGCTTTTCTATATGTCTTAGTAACTGATACAAGCTTTTCTACATGTCTTAGTAATTCTTACCCATATGGGGTACTTTTAATTAATTTATGTGACACATGTGTATCATCATTTTCTATTGGCTATAGCTGTGTACAAAAAGGCATTTGCCAGCATTGTTGTCAGCTTTTTGATAAAGAACACAGTGTTGGTGTTCGAAACGCGTAATAGAGACTATCATGTGAAGTCTGTCCTACTTTTCATTCAATAAATGGATCTTTTAGTAGCTGGAATTTTTTTCTTTTTTCTGGAGTAATTACATGCTGGACGACGTGATTCCTTGCTCCCACACACCAAAGTCTGCTTTCAAGTGAGCTGGTAAGACCCTTTTTTTCTCTATGTAACCAACTCACCAGGGCCAAGTGGTTCTCTAAACTGGATTTACGTGGGGCATATAACCTTATAAGAATCCGGAAAGGGGACGAATGGAAAACAGCATTCCTGACGACTGAAGGGCTGTTTGAAAACTTGGTTATGCCCTTTGGTCTCACCAACGCTCCTGCTGTTTTTCAGAATTTTATTAATGTAATTTTCTCTGATTTGATTGGTTGTTTTGTGGTTATCTATTTGGATGACATTTTGGTGTACTCAGTGAACAGTCAATCTCACTTGCACCATTTGCGGATGTTCTCATGAGACTGAGGGAAAATCATTTGTATGCCAAGTTGGAAAAATGTTCATTTTTCATGCAAGAATTATCCTTTCTGGGTTTGATTGTGTCAGGGGAGGGGTTCCGCATGGATCCTAAGAAGGTCCAGGCTGTTACGGATTGGGTGCAGCCTCATGACTTGAAAGGGTTGCAGCGATTTTTGGGCTTTGCCAACTTCTATAGGAAATTTATTAAGGGCTTCTCGCAGGTGGTAAAGCCTCTAACGGACCTCACTCTCAAGTGAGCTGATGTAAAAAATTGGTCTGTAGCTGCAAAAAATTCTTTCATGACATTAAAAAAATGCTTTTCTTCAGTCCCTGTATTGGTACAACCCAACCCGTCAAGACCTTTTGTCGTGGAGGTTGACGCCTCAGAAGTGGGGGTGGGGGCAGTATTGTCTCAGGGCCCACCTACCCTTACTAATCTGAGACCTTGCGCCTTCTTCTCTAAAAATTTTTCCTCTGCCGAGAGAAATTACGATGTCGGCAATAGAGAGTTATTGGCGGTAAAGTTGGCTTTTGAAGAATGGAGGCATTTCCTGGAGGGGGCCTTTCATCCCATTACAGTCATCACTGATCACAAAAATTTGGCTTATATCGAGTCTGCCAAGAGATTGACCCCCAGAACAGGCTCAGTGGGTGCTTTTTTTTTCTCAATTTCAGTTTACCATCACATTCCGCCTGGGATCTAAAAACATCAAGGCTTTTGCCTTTTCCCGAAGCTTTGATTCGGTGTCCCCTCCAGAACCTCCCCCCTCCATTCTTCAGCCAGGAGTAGTGGTGGCCGAAATCTCATCTGAATTACAGAGAGGGATTTTGTAAGCCCAGGCTCCAGGTGGTAAACCCCCTTGTAAATTGTTTGTACAGGAACGTTTTCGTCTCGAACTTATGCAGGAATTTCACGATTCTATGTTGAGTGCTCATCCTGGGATTGCAGCTACCCGGGGGGGCAATTGCGAGGGGTTTCTACCTCTGTGGTAACAGATATTAAAAAGTTTGTGACTGCATGTGGGGTGTGCGCTCGTTATAAAAGTTCTTAGGTCCGGCCGGCCGGGGAGTTGGTGCCTTTGCCAATTCAGGTTAGACCATGGACACATTTGTCCATGGATTTTATCACAAATCACACACTTTTATTACAACATGGTGATATGGGTGGTGGTGGATAGGTTTTCAAAACAAGCCCACTTTGTACCTCTCCCCGCGTTACCATCTGCTGAAACCCTGGCCGGTTTATTTATTCAGCATATAATTCGGTTGCATGGAGTGCCTATAAATGTGGTGTCAGACAGAGAGGTACAGTTTGTGGCCAGGTTCTGGAGGGCTTTTTGCAAAAAGCTGGGGATTTTGTTGTCCTTCTCCTCTGCCTATCACCCAGAGTCTAATAGACAGACTGAGCACACGAACCAATCATTGGAGCAGATTCTGAGATGCTTGGCCTCTTCCAGGCAGGAGGCCTGGTGTGAGGTATTGCCCATGGCAGAGTTTGCGTTCAACGGTTGTGTGAGTCAATCCACTGGGAAATCTCCCTTTCAGATCAACTATGGGTTTAGCCCACATTTTGGAGAGTTTTCCCGCATGGATTCAGGTTGTCCTGGTGCTGAGGATGCGACACAGCGTCTTAGAATTCTTTGGAGGGAGGTTCAGAGGAATATTTTCAAGGCCCAGGAAAACTATAAGCAGTTTGCTGACAGGAGGAGGGGGCCAGGTCCAGCATTTGCAGTAGGGGAGAAGGTGTGGCTATCCACCTGCAATATCAAGCTTAAGATACTATCTATAAAGCTGGGCCCCAAGTTTATTGGCCCATACAAAGTTGTGGAAGTTGTTAACCCAGTAGCCTACCGACTGCAGCTGCCCACCTCCTTTAAAATTTCTGATGTCTTCCACAGGTCCCTGTTAAAGCCTGTGGGGACAGTGAGAGAGGATTCCTCATCCAAGGCTCCGCCAGTGCTGGTAGAGGGGCAGCTGGAGTATGAAGTAGGGCGTGTTGTTGACTCCCGGTGGGTGCGCCGGAGACTCCAGTATCTGATACACTGGAAGGGGTACTCTCTGGAGGACCGGTCATGGGTTCCGGCCAGTTCGGTGCATGCTGATCGTCTGGTGCGGGCTTTCCACGCCAGATACCCAGACAAGCCTGGGGGTCCAGTGGCCCCCCCGTTAAGAGGGGGGTACTGTCATGGTTTGGACAGTGTTCTTGCCCTGCACTCACATGGTTAAGTGTACATGGCCTCTTTCTGGATCTGGGAGGGCTATTTATACTCTTTACCAGAGTTCTCTGTCAGCTATACTGTTGTTCTGATTGTGTGTCTGACCCCCCTGGTGTGCGTGTGCACTGCATTGCTTGTTTGTTTCCCATGTATGACCCGGTCTGTCCCCTCACTCTGTACTCCGTCTCTCGTTTTGGTATTATTGTCTTTTCCGGTTCTGACCTCCTGGCTTGGTTATCGTTACTCCGTTACAGTTTGTCCCTGTTGTACCATCTATTGCCCGTTCTGGTTTTCTGATCTATTGCTACATCCTGACTATCCATTTTGCCTAACCCTTTGGTACTGTCATGCTATCTTGTGCTTTGACCCTGGCTTGATCTGGTTTCTGTCTCTGTCTATGCCCCTTGGTAACATTGTCCTATAGTTACCTTTCTAGGAGGTTTCCTCAGCTCCTAGCTCTCTGGAGTTTAGACCACGCCCTCAGCAGTCACATGCTTCAAGTCCTGTGAGCCTGGAGCATGCATCGTCACCACTGCTGCCCCACTCCACAGGTATCTTTGTGCACAGTTTTGTACTCAGGACATGCGTACTGGCTCAGTGAGCAGGTGCAGTGCGGTGTTCCTGACACCTGCAGCCATAATTTGGAGAATGAACTCAGTGTTTAGTAGTCCTGAGACAATTGTGTGTACTTGCGATGACCCCCTCACTACTCTTTGTTTTTCCATCCTATCTTTTATTTGGCAACCATGGCTACATGGGAAGAATCTCATTATAAGTGGCTGAAAAAGGACGCCTTTATGGCCCTGTGCATGTCAAACCAGATTGACGCCGCCAACAAAACCAAAGACCAGTTGGTTGTGGCTCTGGTGCAATGGGAGGAGAGCCAGGGTGCCAAAGGCAGCACCAGTGCCGATGGTGCAGCTGCAGAGGTCTAGCTGGTGCAGGCCGGCCTGATCGGCAGCCAGGAAGTTGTGAACCACTATCTGCAAATGGCCCTACAACAACTCTCCACCGAAGATAAGGACAGGCATCTGCAGCTGATCATGCAAGCTCAAGAGAGAGCCGAGCGCCAAGCCCAGCGAGAGGCTGAGCAGCAGGAAGCCCAAGCTCAGAGAGACCATGAACTGCAGATGGCCCACTGGGGGGGATATCCTCCACAGCCCTGAGCAGTGAGCCCAACAGCACTCTGATTTCGAAGCACCAGGCAGAGCACTTTCCCATGATGGAGAAGGACGGGGACTTGGACACTTTTCTTCTGGCCTTTGAGAAAGCCTGCAGAAATTACCATCTGCCTGCGGACCAATGGGCCAGTGTTGTGAGTTCATTCTCTGGTTCACCAGATGGGAGTTCTCCTTCCAGACTCCCTCTGGTGGTAACAGGAGGTAGTGAGGCTGATTTGATCGGTGGAGGTCTGCCACCTGAGAATGACGATTGGATCTTAGGAGTCTCAGATTGGATTTAAGACAGCCGACGCCCTATTCAGTTGCTGGTGATTCCTTCTGGCTTGTCAGCTCTTGGTTTTCAGCTCTGTTCCAGTCATCTAAAGCTAAGTTTTTCTGCTAATGCTCACACTTGATTTTGTTGGTCTATTCAGTTTTTTGTGTGTTCAGCCAGCCCCGGCTGGGGGCTGTGCTGAATTTCCACTCTTCTTTATCTGTATTTGCCAATTTGCATTTTGTCCCATATTAGATTGGCCTCTTTTTGCTCTGTCTCAGAATATTTCAGAGTGCTGATATAGTGGGAGAAGTCTAGTGACTTCATGGTTAATTTTGCTATCAGAATTGTTGGACATTATTTTGTAGGGTTGTGGGCAGATTGCAGACAGTGTCTTTCCTTTCCTCTCCTTTCTAGTTAGTCTGGGCCCCATCGTTTGCTCAGCCTATTTTCCTACCTGTGTTTGTGTTTTCATCTTGTTTCACCTTCAATACATGTGTGGGGGCTGTCTATTCCTTTGGTGTCTGCTCTGGGGCAGTTGGTTTTCCCTTTTCTTGCTTTAGGCTTATTTAGACCTCCGGCCGTGACGAGGCATCTAGGTTCATCGTAGGCACGCTCCACGGCTGCTGCTAGTTGTGTGGTAGGATCAGGGATCTGCAATCTGCATAGTTACCAACCTCTCTGGTTTTTCTGGGCTTAGAATGTTTAGGCTTTTTCCTCCTCGGTGACCCATTCATAACAGAATCACCAGCCATACCGCAGATTCTAGGGTATTCAAAAGCAGGAAAAAGTTGTTTAAAAAAAAAAAGTGTCAGAATTTTTTTTTTATTTTTATATTTTTTCCTCTTTTTCTCTGGGGCCGTAGGAGAATTTTTTTTCCTGTTCCTAATGGAGATTAAGCAATTGTCTGATCGTGTGGAGCAGCTGGCTGCTGAAGTGCAGGGAATTTCCACCTACCTCATTCAGTCACATGCTGCTGAACCTAAGATCCCTACTCCTGATGTGTTTTTTGGGGATCGGTCCAAATTTCTGAATTTTAAGAATAATTGTAAATTATTTCTGGCCTTGAAGCCTAACTCATCGGGGAGCTCTGTGCAGCAGGTTAAATTGTCATCTCCTTGCTGTGCAGCGATCCCCAGGATTGGGCTTTTTCTCTGACACCTGAAAATCCTATTCTGACTAATGTGGATGCATTGGGGCTGTTGTATGATGAACCTAATGCTGTTGATCAAGTGAGAGAACCCTGTTAGCATTAAACCAGGGTCAGGATTCTGCAGTTATACTGTTAAAAATTTCGAAAGTGGGCGGTCCTTACTACATGGAAGGGTTTTATCAGAGACCGTAAAAGACGTTATGGTGGGATTTCCTGTTCCTTCTGGTCTGGATGATTCTATGTCATTAGCCATTCAAGTTGATCGGCGTTTACGTGAACGTAAAACTAAACGGGAGGCACCTTTTGAACAAACGTCTGAACCTATACAATGTGATGGGGTTTTGTCTAGGGCGCAACGTCAGGAGTTTAGAAGGTGTAATAAGCTGTGTTTTTTCTGTGGAGGCGTCTCTCATACTATTTCTGTCTGCCCAAAACGAGAAAAACGTTTTGCACACACATTTGCTGTGGGCAGTATACAACCTAAGTTTCTTTTGGCAATTACTCTGATCTGCTCCTTATCCACATTTTCCACGAAGGCTTTTGTGGATTCAGGAGCAGCGTTGAATCTGATGGATTTGGACTTTGCTAAACATTGTGGTTTTTCCATGACGCCTCTGCGGACGCCTATTCCTTTGAGGGGTATTGATGCTACTCCTTTGGCGGAGAATAAACCTCAGTTTTGGACCCAGGTGACAATGCGAGTTGACCCAGACCACAAAGAAAATTGTAAATTTTTGGTGCTGCCTAATTTACATTATACTATTGTTCAGGGTTTTCCTTGGTTGCAAACTCATAATCCAGTTTTGGATTGGAAATCTGGGTCTGTGGTGAGTTGGGGTTGTCAGTGTGTTCTTAGGGACGCTCCTGTTTTCTCCACCTCTCCTCAGTCTCATGATATTCCTGATTATCTAGCCGATTTTTCTGATGTATTTAGTGAGAGCAAGTCTACGTCTTTGCCTCCTCATAGGAGTTATGACTGTGCAATTTAGTTGATGCCTGGGTGTAAATTTCCCAAGGTTCGGCTTTTCAACTTATCAGTACCCGAACATGACGCTATGCGATCCTATATTAAGGAGTCATTGGAGAAGGGTCATATTAGACCATCCTCGTCACCTTTAGGTGCTGGGGGTTTTTTTGTGGCCAAGAAAGATGGTTCATTAAGACCGTGTATTGATTATCGTTCCCTTAACAAGATGACGGTTAAATATCAGTACCCGTTACCTCTGATGTCTGATTTATTCTCCAGAGTTAAGAGTGCCTGCTGGTTTACTAAGCTTGACCTCAGGGGGGCGTATAATCTTATTCGCATCAAGCACGGGGATGAATGGAAGACGGCGTTTAATACTCCGGAGGGACATTTTGAGTACCTGTGATGCCTTTTGGGCTCACTAATGCCCCTTCTGTCTTCCAGTCCTTTATGAATGATATTTTCCGTGACTTTGTGGATAAGTTTTTGATCATCTATCTGGATGATATTTTGATCTTTTCTAGTGATTGGGATTCTCATGTGGAACACGTCCGGACTGTGTTCTGGATTTTGAGGGAGAATTTCCTGTTTGTTAAGGGATCGAAATGACTCTTTGGTGTACAGAGGATTTCATTTTTGGGATTTATCTTATCTCCATCGACTATTGAAATGGACCCGGCCAAGGTACAGGCCATTTATGATTGGGTTCAGCCTACTTCTTTGAAGGCCCTCCAGAAGTTTTTGGGTTTTGCTAATTTCTATCGTAAATTTCTAGGTAATTTTTCTGGTATTGTCAAACCACTGACTGATCTGACCAAGAAGGGAGCTGATGTGCTGAATTAGTCTCCTGAGGCTATCTCAGCATTTCAGGAGCTTAAGCAGAGATTTACTTCAGCTCCGGTTTTGCGGCAACCTGATGTCTCACTTCCATTTCAGGTGGAGGTAGATGCCTCTGAGATTGGTGCAGGAGCTGTTTTGTCCCAAAAAGACCCTGTGACTTCTAAGATGAATCCCTGTGCCTTCTTTTCTCGAAAGTACTCCCCATCTGAACGCAACTATGACGTGGGGAATCGGGAATTGTTGGCCATGAAGTGGGCATTTGAGGAGTGGAGACATTGGTTGGAGGGAGTTAGACATCAAGTTGTGGTCCTCACCGATCACAAGAATTTGATTTATCTGGAGTCGGCCAAACGCTTGAATCCTAGACAGGCTAGATGGGCCTTGCTTTTCACGTGTTTTAATTTTGTGGTCTCTTTTCTTCCGGGCACTAAGAATGTTAAGGCAGACGCCCTTTCTAGGAGTTTCTTTGCCGATTCTCTTAGTGTGACCGAGCCTACTACCATCCTAGGTGAGGGGGTAGTTCTTTCTGCCATTTCGCCCGATTTGAGACGCGCCCTGGAGGAATTTCAGGAGGATAAACCTGAGCGTTGCCCTATGGGAAAATTGTATGTTCCTGACCAGTGGAGAAAGAGAGTGATGTCTGAAATTCATTGCTCCTCATTGGCTGGTCATCCAGGTGTTTTTGGTACCAGAGATTTGGTGAGTCAGTCCTTTTGGTGGCCTGCCTTATCTTGTGACGTCAGGAATTTTGTACAGTCCTGTGGGACTTGTTCTCGGTCTAAACCCTGTTCTCGTTCTAGTGCATTGCTGATGCCCTTGCCAGTGCCCAAGAGGCCATGGACCCATATCTCAATGGATTTTATTTCTGATCTTCCTGTCTCTCAGAGAATGACTGTTATCTGGGTGATATGTGACAGATTTTCGAAGATGGTCCATCTTGTACCACTCCCAAAGTTGCCATCTTCCGTTGAGTTGGTGCCCTTGTTTTTACAACAGGTGGTTCGGTTACATGGGATTCCTGAGAACATTGTGTCCGACAGAGGAGTCCAGTTTGTTTCCAGATTCTGGAAAGCCTTTTGTTCCAATCTGGGAATTCAGTTATCCTTCTCCTCTGCGTTTCATCTCCAGACCAATGGACAGACTGAGAGAACAAACCAGACCTTGGAGTCTTATTTGAGATGTTTTATATCTGCTGATCAGGATGATTGGGTCTCATTTTTGCCCTTGGCCGAATTCGCACTGAACAATAGAGCTAGTTCTGCCACTTTGATGTCACCCTTTTTCTGTAATTTTGGGTTTCATCCTCGATTCTCTTCAGGGCAAGTGGAATCTTTGTCCTGCCCAGGTGTGGACACTGTGGTTAAGAGAATGCAGCAGATATGTGACCAAGTGGTGGATACGTTGTCACTCTCTCAGGAAAAGGCCCAGCGATTTTCCAACCGGCATAGGACCATTGGTCCCCAGTTTAAAGTGGATGATATGGTTTGGTTGTCGTCTAAGAATATTCCTATGAAGGTTGCATCTCCTAAATTTAAGACAAGATTTATTGGTCCTTATAAGATTTTGAAAATTCTTAATCCTGTTTCGTTTTGATTGGCTTTTCCAGTTACGTTCAAGATCCATAACGTATATCACAAATCTCTGTTGAAGAGGTTTGTTGAGCCAGTGGTTCCTATGGCAGCACCTCCTGACCCTGTGTTGGTTGAAAGCAATGTGGAATATGAGGTAGAGAAAATGTTGGATTCTCGTTTGGTTAGACGAAGACTCCAGTATTTGGTCAAATGGAAGGGTTATGGTCAGGAGGATAATTCTTAGGTCTTTGCCTCCGATATTCATGCCAATAGATTGGTTTGTGCTTTTCACCGGGCCCATCCTGATCGGCCTGGTGGCGTGGATGAGGGTTCAGTGACCCCTCCTCAAGGGGGGGGTACTGTTGTGAGTTCATTCTCTGGTTCACCAGTTGTGAGTTCTCCTTCCAGACTCCCTCTGGTGGTAACAGGAGGTAGTGAGGCTGATTTGATCGGTGGAGATCTGCCACCTGAGAATGAGGATGACGATTGGACCTCAAGAATCTCAGATTGGATTTAAGACAGCCGACGCCCTATTCAGTTGCTGGTGATTCCTTCTGGCTTGTCAGCTCTTGGTTGTCAGCTGTTCCAGTCATCTAAAGCTAAGTTTTTCTGCTAATGTTCACACTTGATTTTGTTGGTCTATTCAGTTTTTTGTGTGTTCAGCCAGCCCCGGCTGGGGACTGTGCTGAATTTCCACTCTTATTTATCAGTATTTTGCCAATTTGCTTTTTGTCCCTTACTAGTTTGGTCTCTTTTTGCTCTGTCTCAGAATGTTTCAGAGTGCTGATATAGTGGAAGAAGTCTAGTGACTTCATGGTTAATTTTGCTATCAGAAGTGTTGGATATTATTTTTGTAGGGTTTTTTGCAGGTTGCAGACAGTGTCTTTCCTTTCCTTTCTAGTTAGTTTGGGCCCCATCGTTTGCTCAGCCTATTTTCCTGCCTGTGTTTGTGCCTTCATCTTGTTTCACCGTCAATACATGTGTGGGGGCTATCTATTCCTTTGGGGTCTGCTCTAGGTCAGTTAGTTTTCCCCTTTTCATGCTTCACGCTTATTTAGTCCTCCGGCTGTGACGAAGCGTCTGGGAACATCGTATGTGCGCTCCACGGCTGCTGCTGCTGGTTGTGTGGTGGGATCAAGGATCTGCAGTCTGCATGGTTGCCAACCTCTCTGGTTTTCTGTGACTTAGCTTGTTTTGCTTTTTTTCTCCTCGGTGACCCATTCATAACAGGGGTGGCTAAAACCAGTGTTCAGACATGTTTACTCAGAAAAACACATGCGTATGCAAACGCAAGAAAACGCATGAGCTTGCGTACGCATGCGTTCCCATAGACTGTAATGTGTTGTTTAGATGCATTCCTTCTGCAAGTATCCACAAACGTATGGCGGTGGCAATTTGCCACCTCCAAAATTGCACCATATTGCGTTAGCCGTGCCCCGCCTCACAACCTGAAAAGACGCATGCTTAAGTGTAGGGTCTGAGAAGGTTCTCAGGACGCAGTGACGAGACACGAGACAGGGTATGGATTGTATAATCAACTTTTATAACTTGGAGTCGCTGGGGCTATGCTGAACCAGTAAAAAGAGGTAACAACAATTTGTCCTCACAGGGACTCAAAACAATAAAACAATATCTTTATATTAACTGGAAGTAACCCGGCTAGTCCGGGTGTCGAAAAACGGAGTATGACAAAACTAGGGTACTTATTCCTATAGGTCACTTATCCATCCATGCATCTCTCGAAGTCGCAGATGTGGCTGCTTAGAGGTCGATGATGCTGTCACCTCGATACCTCGGTATTCCAGGAAGGTTTGGGCACAACAGGCCCTGGGGAACCTATGCCGGTGGGGCACAACAGGCCCTGAAGGAACTGTGACGGTGGGGCGCAACAGGCCCTGAAGAAACTGTGCCGGTGGGGCGCAGCAGGCCCTGAAGAAACTGTGCCGTTGGGGCGCAACAGGCCCTGAAGAAACTGTGCCGATGGGGCACAACAGGCCCTGAAGAAACTGTTCCGACGGGGTGCAACAGGCCCTGAAGAATCTGTGCTGTTGAGGCACAACAGGCCCTGAAGAAACTGTGCCGATGGGCGCAACAGGCGTCTCCTTGCGGCTCTCGTCTCACCGCGGAGTTATGACGCAGTCTCTAAATATAA
This sequence comes from Dendrobates tinctorius, assembly GCF_039654945.1. Lineage (NCBI taxonomy): Eukaryota > Metazoa > Chordata > Amphibia > Anura > Dendrobatidae > Dendrobates > Dendrobates tinctorius. The sequence goes on from NW_027361755.1 coordinate 916,629, forward strand.
CCGTTCACCAATCTCTGCTCAGGGTCCCTTAGCAAACCGGACGGGGGCCTCTGCGGCTGCCTGTAGCGAGGTGGCGTCCCCAGGGGCCGGTGATGACGGGGCTGCAACTGTGGGAGAAGGCAGGGGGGCAGTGTCCTGACCGCTGTAACGGAATGGTCTGTCATCGCAGCGGTCACTGGAGGTCGCAAACTTGTCACAGCAGGGAGGGAAACAGCGGGGGCGGCTGTATGCGACCGTATTAGGGGAGCGGCCGCCGGGGAAAGTCTCTCACGTGTCACTTGTCGGTGAGTGTGCAGCTTTCCTTTCACAGACCCCTGTCGGTCTCTCCAGAACACACCGTCTGCTCCCTCGGTCCCACATGGCTTCCTGCCTGTTGTCCGGCTCTCTGTCAACTGACACCTGAGCGCGCCCCCTGCTCCTTTTATCTTAGCCGCGCCCCCTGTTGCCCTGACACACTTAGTCGTGTCTCTCCCTGTCATCCCCTGGTGTGATTCCTTCAGGAACCCTGATGGCGGTCCCCTTGGTTCCGGCCCAATCACTATATGGGGTCCTCCTCCCCACATTCCCCCACCCTGTAAGCTCGCCAGTCGTCGGGCGAGGGCCTTAGTCTATTGAAATAGGTATGCGGAGGTGTTGTGAGTTCATTTTCCCCTTCACCATTGAGGTCTGATGAACTCCCTCTTCTGGTGAAGGAAAGTAGTGAGGCTGATTACAAAGCACCTGAGCAGAATGATGATGACTGGGTGACTGGAATTGCTGACTGGATATAAGGCAGCCGACGCCCTTCTGCCTTGCGGGTGATTACTCTGAGGGATTCTTGGAGACCAGTCTGATTCCTGCTCCTCAAAAGCTAAGTTTTCTGCTCTACTTTTTGCATTGGTGTTTTGGTTTTGTTTTGCCTTGTTTTTCTGGATTTCTGCCTTTCCCTGCTGGGTGAGCTGAATTCCTTTTTGCTCTGTCTTCAGAAAATACCTGAGTACTGATATAGTCTTTTTGAAGCCTAGCGTCTTCAGGGCTTTTTTCCCTATCAGTCTGTTGGCTCTTGTTTTGAGAGGGTTTTGGCGGATTGCAGACAGCAGCTTTTCTTTTCTGTCCTATTTAGTTAGCTTGGGCCCCATCATTTGCTCAGCCTATCTTTCTATCTGTGTGAGTGTTTTTTCATCTTGCTTCACCGTCATTATATGTTGGGGGCTGCCTATTGCTTTGGGGTCTGCTCTGGGGCAGTTTAGATTTCCCTTTCTGACTTTAGGCTATGTAGTTCTCCGGCTGTGATCGAGGGGTCTAGGGCACCGTAGGAACCCCCCACGGCTACTGCTAGTTGTTGTTGTTAGGTTCAGAGGTCTGCAATCCGATAGCTGCCAACTTCTCTGGTTTTCTGGACTTAGCTAGTATTTCTGTTTTTGCCTCCTACGGTGACTCATTCATAACAGAATCACCCGCCATACCGCAGATCCTAGGGTACTCAATAGCAGGAAAGAATTGTAAAAAAAAAAAGTGTGTATGTTTTTTCCTCTATATCTCTGAGGCCGTAGGGGGAATTTTTTTTTCTCTCAATGGAGATAAAGCAATTGTCTGATCGTGTGGAGCAGCTCGCTGCGGAAGTGCGGGGAATTTCCGCCTACCTTGCTCATTCACATGCTGCTGAACCAAAGATCCCTACTCCTGATGTGTTTTTTGGGGATCGGTCTAAATTTTTGAATTTCAAAAATAATTGTAAATTATTTTTTGCCTTGAAGCCTAACTCGTCAGGGAGCTCCGCGCAGCAGGTTAAAATTGTCATCTCTTTGCTGCGTGGCGATCCCCAGGATTGGGCGATTTCTTTGAAACAAGATGATCCTATTCTGACTAATGTGAACGCATTTTTTCAAGCCTTGGGGTTGTTGTATGACGAACCTAATGCTATTGATCAGGCTGAAAAGACCCTGTTGGCATTGAGCCAGGGTCGAGATTCTGCAGAATTGTACTGTCAAAAATTCCGAAAGTGGGCGGTCCTTACTACTTGGAATGATAATGCCTTGGCAGCTCTCTTTCGGAAGGGTTTGTCAGAAGCCGTAAAAGATACTATGGTGGGATTTCCTGTTCCCTCTGGTCTTGACGATTCTATGTCATTAGCCATTCAGGTTGATCGGCGTTTACGTGAACGCAGGACTGCACGAGAGGTGTTGCCACCTGTTGAACAAGTGTCTGAACCTATGCAACGTGATAGAGTTTTGTCCAGGGAGCAACGTCAGGAGTTCAGAAGGCGTAATAAGCTGTGTTTTTTTTGTGGAGATGCCTCGCATATTATTTCTGTCTGTCCTAAACGAGAGAAACGTTTTGCACACACGTTTTCTGTTGTGGTGTTCAACCTAAGTTTCTTCTGGCAATTACTCTGATCTGCTCCCTGTCCACATTTTCCGCCGAGGCTTTTGTGGATTCGGGAGCAGCCCTGAACCTAATGGACTTGGATTTTGCTAAACGTTGTGGATTTCCGATGACACCTCTGCGGACGCCTATCCCTTTGAGGGGGATTGATGCTACTCCTTTGGCGAAAATTAAACCTCAGTTTTGGACCCAGGTGGTAATGCGGGTCGCCCCAGACCATCAAGAATATTGCAGATTTTTGGTGTTGCATAATCTGCATGATACCATTGTTCTGGGGTTTCCCTGGTTGCAAATTCATAATCCAGTTAGGATTGGAAATCTGTGTCTGTGGTGAGTTGGGGTTGTCGGTGTGCCCTTAGTGTGGCTCCGTTTTTTTCCACCTCTCCTCAGTCGCATGATGTTCCTGACTATTTGGCGGACTTTTATGATGTATTTAGTGAGAATGAGTCTGCGTCTTTGCCTCCTCATAGGAGTTATGACTGTGCAATTGAACTGAGCCCGGGGTGTAAATTTCCTAAGGGTCGGCTCTTCAATTTATCTGTACCCGAGCACGAGGCTATGCGATCCTATACTAAGGAGGCGTTGGAGAAGGGTCGTATTAGACCATCCTCTTCACCCTTAGGTCCCGGGGGTTTTTTTGTGGCCAAAAAGGATGGTCCATTAAGGCCTTGTATTGATTATCGTGCCCTCAACAAAATTACTATTAAATATCAGTATCCGTTACCCCTGATTTCGGATCTATTCTCCAGAGTTAAAGGTGCTTGCTGGTTTACCAAGCTTGACCTCAGGGGGGCGTATAATCAAATCCGCATTAAGCATGGGGATGAATGGAAGACGGCGTTTAATACTCCGGAGGGACATTTTGAGTACCTGGTGATGCCTTTTGGGCTCACTAATGCCCCTTCTGTCTTCCAGTGCTTCATGAACGACATTTTCCGAGACTTTGTGGATAAATTTTTGATTATCTATCTGGATGATATTTTGATCTTCTCCAAGGATTGGGATTCTCATGTGGAACATGTTCGGACTGTGTTCCGGATCTTGAGGGAGAATTCCATGTATGTCAAAGGATCGAAATGCCTTTTTGGGGTACAGAGGATTTCTTTTTTGGGATTTATTTTGTCTCCGTCAACTATTGAAATGGACCCGGCCAAGGTACAGGCCATTTATGATTGGGTTCAGCCCACTTCTTTGAAGGCCCTCCAGAAGTTTTTGGGTTTTGCTAATTTTTATCGGAAATTTATAGCAAAATTTTCTAGTATTGCCAAGCCATTGACTGATCTGACTAAGAAGGGTGCTGATGTGTTGAATTGGTCTCCGGAGGCTGTTTCTTCCTTTCAGGAGCTGAAGCGAAGATTCACTTCTGCCCCGGTTTTGCGGCAACCTGATGTCTCACTCCCGTTCCAGGTAGAGGTGGACGCTTCTGAGATTGCTGCAGGAGCTGTTTTGTCCCAAAAGGATCCTGTAACATCTAAAATGAATCCCTGTGCTTTCTTTTCCTGAAAGTGCTCTCCATCTGAACGTAACTATGATGTGGGGAATCGGGAACTGTTAGCCATGAAATGGGCATTTGAGGAGTGGAGACATTGGTTGGAGGGAGCTAAACATCAAGTCGTGGTCCTCACTGACCACAAGAATTTGATTTACCTGGAGTCGGCCAAACGCTTGAACCCTAGACAGGCTAGGTGGGCCTTGTTTTTTACACGTTTTGATTTTGTGATCTCTTTTCTTCCTTGCACTAAGAATGTCAAGGCTGACGCTCTCTCTAGGAGCTTCTTTGCTGATTCTCCTGTGGTGACCAAGCCTGCTACCATCTTAGGCGAAGGGGTAGTTCTTTCTGCCATCTCGCCCGATTTGAGATGTGCTCTGGAAGAGTTCCAGGAGGACAAACCTGAGAATTGTCCCAGGGGAAAGTTGTATGTTCCTGACCAGTGGAAGAAGAGGGTGATGTCTGAAGTTCATTGCTCTGCATTGGCTGGTCATCCAGGTATTTTTGGTACTAGAGATCTGGTGAGTCGGTCTTTTTGGTGGCCCGCCTTGTCTTGTGATGTTAGGAATTTTGTGCAGTCCTGTGGGACTTGCTCCCGGTCTAAACCTTGTTCTCGCTCTAGTGGATTGTTGATGCCTTTGTCGGTCCCCAGGAGGCCATGGACCCATGTTTCAATGGATTTCATCTCTGATATGCCTGTCTCTCAGAGAATGACTGTTATTTGGGTGATTTGTGATAGGTTCTCTAAGATGGTTCATCTTGTACCACTCCCTAAGTTGCCATCTTCCTCTGAGTTGGTGCCCCTGTTTTTGCAACAGGTGGTTCGCTTGCACGGGATTCCTGAGAACATTGTATCTGACAGAGGAGTTCAGTTTGTGTCTAGATTTTGGAGGACTTTCTGTTCCAAGCTGGGAATTCAGTTGTCCTTCTCCTCTGCTTTTCACCCTCAGACCAATGGGCAGACGGAGAGAACAAACCAGACCTTGGAGTTGTATTTGAGATGCTTTATTTCCGCTGATCAGGATGATTGGGTTTCATTTTTGCCCTTGGCCGAATTTGCTTTAAATAATAGAGCTAGTTATGCCACTTTGATGTCACCTTTTTTTTGTAACTTTGGGTTTCATCCTCGATTTTCTTCAGGGCAGGTGGAGCCTTCTGCCTGCCCAGGTGTTGACACTGTGGTGGAGAGAATGCACCAGATCTGGGACCAAGTGGTGGATAAGTTATCTCTCTCCCAGGAAAAGGCCCAGCGGTTTTCCAACCGACATAGGACCATTGGTCCCCAGTTTAAGGTTGGTGATATGGTTTGGTTATCATCAAAAAATATCGCTATGAAGGTGGCTTCTCCTAAGTTTAAGCCTAGATTTATTGGACCTTACAAGATTTTGGAGATTATTAATCCGGTCTTTTTTCGTTTGGCTCTTCCTGTCACATTTAAAATTCATAATGTGTTTCATAAGTCCTTGTTGAAGAGGTTTGTTGAACCAGTTGTTCCTGGGGTGGCACCTCCGGACCCTGTATTAGTTGAAGGTAGCATGGAATATGAGGTAGAGAAGATACTGGATTCCCGTCTGGCTAGACGGAGACTCCAGTATTTGGTTAAGTGGAAGGGTTATGATCAGGAGGATAATTCCTGGGTCTCTGCCTCTGATATTCATGCCAAAAGTTTGGTGCGTGCCTTTCATCGGGCTCACCCTGATCGCCCTGGTGGCGTGGATGAGGGTTCGGTGACCCCTCCTCAAGGGGGAGGTACTGTTGTGAGTTCATTTTCCCCTTCACCATTGAGGTCTGATGAACTCCCTCTTCTGGTGAAGGAAGGTAGTGAGGCTGATTACAAAGCACCTGAGCACAATGATGATGACTGGGTGACTGGAATTGCTGACTGGATATAAGGCAGCTGACGCCCTTCTGCCTTGCGGGTGATTACTCTGAGGGATTTTTGGAGACCAGTCTGATTCCTGCTCCTCAAAAGCTAAGTTTTCTGCTCTACTTTTTGCATTTGTGTTTTGGTTTTGTTTTGCCTTGTTTTTCTGGATTTCTGCCTTTCCCTGCTGGGTAAGCTGAATTCCTTTTTGCTCTGTCTTCAGAAAATACCTGAGTACTGATATAGTCTTTTTGAAGCCTAGCGTCTTCAGGGCTTTTTTCCCTATCAGTCTGTTGGCTCTTGTTTTGAGAGGGTTTTGGCGGATTGCAGACAGCAGCTTTTCTATTCTGTCCTATTTAGTTAGCTTGGGCCCCATCATTTGCTCAGCCTATCTTTCTATCTGTGTGAGTGTTTTTTCATCTTGCTTCACCGTCATTATATGTTGGGGGCTGTCTATTGCTTTGGGGTCTGCTCTGGGGCAGTTTAGATTTCCCTTTCTGACTTCAGGCTATGTAGTTCTCCGGCTGTGATCGAGGGGTCTAGGGCACCGTAGGAACCCCCACGGCTACTGCTAATTGTTGTTGTTAGGTTCAGGGGTCTGCAATCCGATAGCTGCCAACTTCTCTGGTTTTCTGGACTTAGCTAGTATTTCTGTTTTTGCCTCCTACAGTGACTCATTCATAACACGGAGGTATCAATGTTCGTTGCCATACAAACTGGTCTTGTTCATATCGTTCAGGGGGTTTACCGGCTGTTGACCGCTCGGAGCGTCTTAGTTCGACTGGGGTGGAGTCTTCTGGGGTGGCGGACATTGGTGGGCTGAATGGTGCAGGGGAGCTAATTGTGTCAACTGGCTCATTATTGAGTGAAGGGCCTCTGGGTTCTGGAGGAAAATCTTCGTCGTCTGGGTCCCAGCATATGGACGCCGGTTCAGATGTCACCGGGATGATCTCCAGTTATTTCGGGTCGGTGGAAATACACGGGCGTAACATATTACGATGCACAATGCAGGTGGGCAGTGTTTCATCCTGCACGGGCCTTATTTCGTACACAGGTCCTTCCGGATGGATACGGCGTAGTACCCGATAAGGACTCTCTTCCCAACGCGACTCCAGTTTGTTCTGGGGGCGTTGATTCAGTACAAGCAAATGGTCCCTGCTTTGGAGCTGAGGAGGTGGAGTTGTATTCTTCCCTGGGTGTTCCCAGTCTTGGAGTTTGGTATGTACGATTCGGTGGAGAGTTTGCAGCCTGTGGCGATGATTTCGGACCCAGGACGACACTCCGGTCCAGGGCTGAGGCTCTTCGGGGTCCAACTCCACCTCCATGATCCCTTTACCCTCTCATCCAAACAGCAGGGAATAAGGGGTATAGCCAGTAACTCGATGTACCCGGTTATTATAGACCCATACCAGTTCAGAAACATATTCGGGCCAACGAGCCTTCTTGTCACTCTCTAGAGTATGCAGCATTTGAATCAATGTCCGATTAAATCGTTCACAAGCCCCATTTCCTTGCGGGTGATACGGTGTGTTCCGGGATTTGTCAATCCCATAGAGGTGATGCAGTTGCTCCATAACTTTTCCCAAAAAACATGCTCCCTGGTTGGAATGTATACGTTGAGGACAGCCGTACACTTGTATAAAGTTTCTGCAAATTGCGGAGGCGGCCGACTCCGCGGTTTGGTCTCGAGAAGGGGTGACCACAGCGAACTTGGTGAAATGATCCACCATGACGAGGCAGTGTTCGTATCCCTGGAATGCGGGACCAATGGTCAGGTAATCCACCGTCAGGAGTTCAAGGGGTGCTGAAGTCACAATTGTCTGTGTTGCAGCGTGTTGAGCGGGCAGTTTGGCCAATTCACATAAGCGGCAAGTCCGGCAAACTTCGGCCACAACAGCCGGCAAGCGTGGGTGATAAGCTTTCTGTTGCAACCATTGCAAAGTCTTTTTAACTCCAAAGTGGGCCCCTTTTTCGTGAGCCTCTCGAGCCAGCTCGTGTAGTTGAGCTCCGGGCGTAACCACCTGCCAAACCGTTATTAAGGTTGTTTGTGATGTTATTTTATGGTACAATAGTCCCTTTCTGATAACCATCCTCTCCCATTGTCGCAGCATCAGCGACAGGTCTTGGGTCAAAGTTTGTCGTTGAGTATCAGTGGGCAATTGGCCAGCGGAGACACACGTCCGGAGAAGTCCAACTTCCTCGTCATCTTGTTGTTGTTGTATCCACTTATCCCGAGATTGCTCCAGTATGCCTCTGGGGGTCTCTGGGGTAGATACTTTTGGATTGACATTTGTGAGCACGGCAGCGGTGAGGGCGAAAGGTATTTCTTCTCCTTCTAATTCTTCGTCTCGATTCTGCCCGGAGTTGTATGTCGAATCCTGGAGAGGGCGTCAGCATGAACATTCTCGCCCCCTCTTTTGTAGATGATTTTATAATTGAACTTCGCCATCCGGGCCACCCATCGCTGTTCCAGAGCCCCCAATTTGGCGTTTTCCAAATGAGCCAGCGGGTTGCGGTCCGTTCGCACCACCACCTCGGAGCCCGCTAGGTACTCTGCAAATCTCTCTGTCATGGGCCACACCACCGTGAGGAGCTCGAGCTTGAAGGAGATGTAATTGTCAGGGTTACGCTCTGAGTCATGGAGTGAGCGGCTTCCATATGCGATCACCCTCTCCCAGCCGTCTTGTACTTGTGACAACACAGCCCACAGCCAGTAAAGACTCCCGTCAGTGTGTAGGATGAACGGTTGTGAGAAGTCCGCATAAGCTAACACTGGGGCATCCGAGAGTGCAGCCTTGAGGTCTCGGAAGGACTCTTCCTGAGGGTGTTGACACTGGATTCTTCATCCATTGGCCCCAGCGGGAGCCCCCTTTAGCAGGTCGTGCAGGGCTCGAACTCGACGTGCAAAATTCTTTACGAAACGACGGTAATATCCGATTAACCACAGAAAAGCCAGCACATCTTTTATCGTCTTGGGGGTAGGCCATTCCTGGATAGCAGCAACCTTATCCCAGGATGGCCTCACACCCTCTGCCAAAACGACATGACCCAGATACTCAATCTGGGAGCGGAATAGGTGGCATTTCTGGGGATTCACCTTCAACCCGTACTTTTGCAGCCGGCTGAGTACCTGCCCCAACCCTTCAGGTGGTCCTCGAATGTGGCGGCATAGACGATGATATCATCCAGGTAGATCAACGTGGCCTCAAAATTGAGATCTCCTAGACACCGCTCCATCAACCGCTGAAAGGTCCCAGGGACGTTGACCAGTCCAAACGGCATCCGACTAAACTCAAATAGTCCCATGGGCAATATGAACGCCGTCTTGGCTCTATCTTCTTCTGACATGGGCACCTGCCAGTACCCACTGGCTAAGTCCAGGGTCGAAAAGGATGTTGCCTTTCCCAAGGCGGACAAGGATTCTTCTATGCAGGGCAGTGGATACGAGTCTTTAATAGTGCAAGCTTTCAGTTTCCGATAGTCCACACAGAACCTGTTGTGAGTTCATTTTCCCCTTCACCGTTGATGTCTGATGAACTCCCTCTGCTGGTGAAGAGAGGTAGAGAAATTGATTGGGTTGGGAAGAACATCTGAACAGGTGGAGCCTGATTGGACACCCGGAATCACTGAGTGGATATAAGGCAGCCGACGCCCTACAGGGGTGCTGGTGATCCTTTCTGCTCTGAGCTCTTGCAAACCAGTTCAGTACCTGTCTTCTGAAAGCTAAGTTTTTGCTCTCTTATTTTTCCATGAGATTGTGTCTGTTTACTTAGTGTTTTTGCTCTACCTGCCCTTGTTGGTAGAGGCTGAGCTCCTTTTTTTTCTCTGGTCAAGTTGATCTTTTGCTCAGTCTTCAGAATATACCTGAGTGAAGTCTAGTGACTTCAGGGCCTTTTTCCTATCAGATGTGTTGGACATTACATTATTTTGGAAGAATTTTTGCGGATTGCAGCCAGTATCTTTTCTGTCCTTTCCTATTTAGTTAGTTGGGCCCCATTGTTTGCTGAGCCTGTCTTTCTGTCTGTGTTTGTGTTTTCATCTGCTTTTCACCGACAATACATGTTGGGGGCTGTCTATTGCTTTGGGGTCTGCTCTGGAGCAGTTTAGATGTCCCCTTTATTTCTTTAGGCTTATTTAGTTCTCCGGCTGTGAACGAGGGGTCTAGGGCACCATAGGAACCCCCCACGGCTACTGTTAGTTGTGTGAATAGGATCAGGGGTCTGCAATCCGATAGCTGCCAACCTCTCCGGTTTTCTGGACTTAGCTGGTATTTTTGTTTTTTCCTCCTTCGGTGACTCATTCTTAACAGAATCACCAGCCATACCGCAGATTCTAGGGTACTCAATAGCAGGAGAGAATTGTAGAAGGAAAAAAAAAAAAAAAGTGTCAGAATTTTTTTTTGTGTATATTTTTTCCTCTATGTCTTTGAGGCCGTAGGGGGAATTTTTTTTCTTCTCAATGGAGCAATTGTCTGATCGTGTGGAGCAGCTCGCTGCTGAAATGCGGGGAATTTCCGCCTATCTTGCTCATTCACATGTTGCTGAACCAAAGATCCCTACTCCTGATGTGTTTTTTGGGGATCGGTCTAAATTTTTGAACTTTAAGAATAATTGCAAATTATTTTTTGTCTTGAAGCCTAACTCATCGGGGAGCTCCGCTCAGCAGGTTAAAATTGTCATCTCTTTGCTGCGCGGCGATCCTCCGGATTGGGCGTTTTCTTTGAAACGTGATGATCCTATTCTAGCTAATGTGAACGCATTTTTTCAAGCCTTAGGGCTGTTGTATGATGAACCTAATGCTATTGATCAGGCTTAATAGGCCCTGTTGGCATTGAGCCAGGGTCAGGATTCTGCAGAGTTGTACTGTCAAAAATTCTGAAAGTGGGCGGTCCTTACTACTTGGAATGATGGTGCCTTGGCAGCTCTCTTTCGGAAGGGTTTTTCAGAAACCGTAAAAGATACTATGGTGGGATTTCCTGTTCCCTCTGGTCTTGACGATTCTATGTCATTAGCCATTCAGGTTGATCGGCGTTTGCGCGAACGCAAAACTGCACAAGAGGTGTTGCCACCTGATGAACAAATGTCTGAACCTATGCAATGTGAGAGTTTTGTCTAGGGCGCAACGTCAGGAGTTCAGAAGGCGTAATAAGCTGTGTTTTTTCTGTGGAGATGCCTCGCATATTATTTCTGTCTGCCCTAAATGAGAGAAATGTTTTGCACACACATTTGCTGTGGGTGGTGTTCAACCTAAGTTTCTTCTGGCAATTACTCTGATCTGCTCCCTGTCCACATTTTCCGCTAAGGCTTTCGTGGATTCGGGAGCAGCTCTGAACCTGATGGACTTGGATTTTGCTAAACGTTGTGGATTTCCTATGACACCTCTGCGGACGCCTATCCCTTTGAGGGGTATTGATGCTACTCCTTTGGCGAAGAATAAACCTCAGTTTTGGACCCAGGTGGTAATACGGGTCGCCCCAGATCATCAAGAAAATTGCAGATTTTTGGTGTTGCATAATCTGCATGATATCATTGTTCTGGGGTTTCCCTGGTTACAAATCCATAATCCAGTTTTGGATTGGAAATCTGTGTCTGTGGTGAGTTGGGGTTGTCGGTGTGCCCTTAGTGACGCTCCTGTTTTCTCCACCTCTCCCCAGTCGCATGATGTTCCTGACTATTTGGCTGATTTTTATGATGTATTTAGTGAGAATGAGTCTGCGTCTTTGCCTCCTCATAGGAGTTATGACTGTGCAATTGAGCTGAGCCCTGGGTGTAAATTTCCCAAGGGTCGACTTTTCAATTTATCTGTACCCGAGCACGAGGCTATGCGATCCTATATTAAGGAGTCGCTGGAGAAGGGTCATATTAGACCATCCTCTTCACCCTTAGGTGCTGGGTTTTTTTTCGTGGCCAAGAAGGATGGTTCATTAAGGCCTTGTATTGACTATCGTTCCCTCAACAAAATTACTGTTAAATATCAGTATCCGTTACCCCTGATTTCTGATCTATTCTCTAGAGTTGAAGGTGCTTGCTGGTTTACCAAGCTTGACCTCAGGGGGGCGTATAATCTTATTCACATTAAGCATGGGGGTGAATGGAAAATGGCGTTTAATACTCAAGAGGGACATTTTGAGTACCTGGTGATGCCTTTTGGGCTCACTAATGCCCCTTCTGTCTTCCAGTGCTTCATGAATGATATTTTCCGAGACTTTGTGGATAAATTTTTGATCATCTATCTGGATGATATTTTGATCTTTTCCAAGGATTGGGACTCTCATGTGGAACATGTTCGGACTGTGTTCCGGATTTTGAGGGAGAATTCCCTGTATGTCAAGGGATCGAAATGCCTTTTTGGGGTACAGAGGATTTCATTTTTGGGATTTATTTTGTCTCCGTCAACTATTGAAATGGACCCGGCCAAGGTACAGGCCATTTATGATTGGGTTCAGCACACTTCTTTGAAGGCCCTCCAGAAGTTTTTGGGTTTTGCTAATTTTTATCGTAAATTTATAGCTAATTTTTCTGGTATTGCCAAACCATTGACTGATTTGACTAAGAAAGGTGCTGATGTGCTGAATTGGTCTCTGGAGGCTGTTTCTTCCTTTCAGGAACTGAAGCGAAGGTTCACTTCTGCCCCGGTTTTGCGGCAACCTGATGTCTCACTCCTGTTTCAGGTAGAGGTGGACGCTTCTGAGATTGTCGCAGGAGCTGTTTTGTCTCAAAAAGATCCGGTAACATCTAAAATGAATCCCTGTGCTTTCTTTTCCCGAAAGTTCTCCCCATCTGAACGTAACTATGATGTGGGGAATCGGGAACTGTTAGGCATGAAATGGGCATTTGAGGAGTGGAGACATTGGTTGGACGGAGCTAAACATCAAGTCGTGGTCCATACTGACCACAAGAATTTGATTTACCTGGAGTCGGCCAAACGCTTGAATCCTAGACAGGCTAGTTGGGCCTTGTTTTTCACACGTTTTGATTTTGTGGTCTCTTTTCTTCCGGGAACTAAGAATGTCAAGGCAGACGCCCTCTCTAGGAGTTTCTTTGCTGATTCTCCTGTTGTGACCAAGCCTGCTACCATCTTAGGAGAGGGGGTAGTTCTTTCTGCCATCTTGCCCGATTTGAGACGTGCTCTGGAAGAGTTTCAGGAGGACAAATCTGAGCCTTGTCCCATTGGAAAATTGTATGTCCCTGACCAGTGGAGGAAGAGAGTGATGTCTGAAGTTCATTGCTCTGTATTGGCTGGTCATCCAAGTATTTTTGGTACTAGAGATTTGGTGAGTCGGTCTTTTTGGTGGCCCGCCTTGTCTCGTGATGTCAGGAGTTTTGTGCAGTCCTGTGGGACTTGCTCCCGGTCTAAACCTTGTTCTCGCTCTAGTGGGTTGCTGATGCCTTTGCCGGTGCCCAGGAGGCCATGGACCCATATTTCAATGGATTTTATCTCTGATATGCCTGTCTCCCAGAGAATGACTGTTATTTGGGTGATTTGTGATAGATTCTCTAAGATGGTCCCTCTTGTACCACTCCCTAAGTTGCCATCTTCCTCAGAGTTGGTGCCCTTGTTTTTGCAACAGGTGGTTCGCTTGCACGGGATTCCTGAGAACATTGTATCTGACAGAGGAGTTCAGTTTATTTCTAGATTTTGGAGGACTTTCTGTTCCAAGCTGGGAATTCAGTTGTCCTTCTCCTCTGCGTCTCACCCTCAGACCAATGGGCAGACGGAGAGAACAAACCAGACTTTGGAGTCGTATTTGAGATGCTTTATTTCTGCTGATCAGGATGATTGGGTTTCATTTTTGCCCTTGGCCGAGTTTGTTTTAAATAATAGAGCTAGATCTGCCACTTTGATGTCACCTTTTTTTGTAACTTTGGGTTTAACCTCGATTCTCTTCAGGGCAGGTGGAGTCTTCTGCCTGCCCAGGTGTTGACACTGTGGTGGAGAGAATGCACCAGGTCTGGGACCAAGTGGTGGATAGGTTGTCTCTCTCCCAGGAAAAGGCCCTGCGGTTTTCCAACCGTCATAGGACCATTGGTCCCCAGTTTAAGGTGGGTGATATGGTTTGGTTGTCATCAAAGAATATCTCTATGAAGGTGGCTTCTCCAAAGTTTAAACCTAGATTAATTGGACCTTACAAGATTTTGGAGATTCTAAATCCTGTCTCTTTTCGATTGGCTCTTCCTGTTACATTTAAGATCCATAACGTGTTTCATAAGTCTCTGTTAAAGAGGTTTGTTGAGCCAGTAGTTCCTGTGGTGGCACCTCCTGACCCTGTATTGGTGGAAGGTAATGTGGAATATGAGGTTGAGAAGATACTGGATTCTCGCCTGGCTAGACGGAGACTCCAGTATTTGGTTAAATGGAAGGATTATGGCCAGGAGGATAATTCTTGGGTCCCTTCATCCCATATTCATGCCAAAAGATTGGTTTGTGCTTTTCATCGGGCCCATCCTGATCGTCCTGGTGGCGTGGATGAGGGTTCGGTGACCCCTCCTCAAGGGGGAGGTACTGTTGTGAGTTCATTTTCCCCTTCACCGTTGATGTCTGATGAACTCCCTCTGCTGGTGAAGAGAGGTAGTGAAATTGATTGGGTTGGGAAGAACCTGTCATCTGAACAGGTGGAGCCTGATTGGACACCCGGAATCACTGAGTGGATATAAGGCAGCCGACGCCCTACAGGGGTGCTGGTGATCCTTTCTGCTCTGAGCTCTTGCAAACCAGTTCAGTACCTGTCTTCTGAAAGCTAAGTTTTTGCTCTCTTATTTTTCCATGAGATTGTGTCTGTTTACTTAGTGTTTTTGTTCTGCCTGCCCTTGTTGGTACAGGCTGAGCTCCTTTTTTTGTCTCTGGTCAAGTTGATCTTTTGCTCAGTCTTCAGAATATACCTGAGTGCTGATATAGTGATTTTGAAGTCTAGTGACTTCAGGACCTTTTTCCTATCAGACGTGTTGGACATTATTTTGGCAGAATTTTTGCGGATTGCAGCCAGTATCTTTTCTGTCCTTTCCTATTTAGTTAGTTGGGCCCCATCGTTTGCTCAGCCTGTCTTTCTGTCTCTGTTTGTGTTTTCATCTGCTTTTCACCGACAATACATGTTGGGGGCTGTCTATTGCTTTGGGGTCTGCTCTGGGGCAGTTTAGATTTCCCCTTTCTTTCTTTAGGCTTATTTAGTTCTCCGGCTGTGAACGAGGGGTCTAGGGCACCGTAGGAACCCCCCACGGCTACTGTTAGTTGTGTGAATAGGATCAGGGGTCTGCAATCCGATAGCTACCAACCTCTCCAGTTTTCTGGACTTAGCTTGTATTTTTGTTTTTTCTTCCTTCGGTGACTCATTCATAACAGAACCGTAGTGTGCCATCTTTCTTCCGGACCAACACGATTGGAGCTGCCCAGGGGCTTTGACTTTCCCGTATCACCCCTTTCCGCAGCATCTGGGCCAGTAAAGTTTTTACTTCTTGATAGAGTTGTGGAGGTATCTGTCGATATCGTTCCCGGATAGTGGCCGCTCCTGCTGTGGGAATTTCATGAGTAATGGCGGTGGTACACCCAAAATCGTCTTCATGACTAGCAAATACTTTGTGATACTGTCCAAGCAATATTTTTACCTGTGAGAGTTGGGTTGCAGTTAACCCGAAAAGCTCAGCCCGCATCTGCTCCAGAATATTTTGACCCTTCTTCTGAGCCGAGACTTCGGTGGTCTGTAGGGTTCGAATCGTGACTTCCCACGGATCCTCGGGGTGTATTCGCAATTGAACCGCAGGAGTAGGCAGCACTTCCTTTAAGGGCCTTACTAGTTTGGCCAGTTCAGTCTGTGCTTTTAAAACGGTGTCTAGGTCTTCAAGGTTAATGCAGCGTACCAGGACGGTTCCTTTTTGCATGGTAGCCAGGGAACGGGCCACCAGTATGCCAGGAGGCAAGCGCTCCGAATGACACGACTCCACCTGCACCTCTACAGGTATCGAGCTCGAATTGGTAGGGCCACCACAGTCTGCCCAGGAGGTAGTACAAGCAGGGGAGCCGCTGACGCGATGACCTTGCCTAGAGCCTTGCCTTCCCGGCAGACCTGATGCACCAGCGCACCTCGCACCAGCTGTTGGAATACCTGTCCTTGAGCTCTGCGAGAACCCCACTGCTTCAGTATCTTTTGTGTGGGATCATTGAGCAACAGGTTGCCAAACTCTCGTAAAATATTCATGCCTAGGGTGATGGGGTGTCGTGGATCAGCTTCTCCTTGAGTCAGCACCACCCCTCTGCGACCAAGGGGTTTACCGCACAACGTCACCTGCACCCACACTACCCCGGCAACCGGGACCGGCAGGTGGTTGGCGGCTATTAATCTGATCGTGGGCCCCCACTGAGGCCTTGCTGCCTCCGGAAAGTTTTGTTGAAAGTACGTTGCGGGCATAGTGGTTAATTGTGACCCCGTCTCCACCAGACACCGGACGGCCCGGCCCTCCACTTCTGCCCAAACCACCGGACACTTTGCTACCAAATCTTCGGGACTTCCACCAACCCTAGTTGTGGTTTTCGGCTCAGAGCGGCGTCCCCCCAGCTCGGAGCCCTATAGTTTAGTGGCCGCCGGGGTTGGTATCTCCCACGCCGCGGACACTCTCGGGCGAAGTGACCTGGTTCTCCACACTCATAACACCGGGCCGGCACAGACTGACCACTCCGTGGGGAGCGTGACCCCCAGGGGCCGGGATTGAAGCTAGGTCGTCCAGTCCCAGTTTCGGTTCTTCTCTTTACTTCGGCCAACTTGCCCTTAATATTTTTCAATTCTCGCTTCATCTCCTCCACCCACTGAGGTTCCTCCACTGCGTTCGAGGAGGCCTCCACACCTCGGACCTTCCCCACGGGGACCGCCATCCCCTGTACTTGCTCTCGAACCCGTGCCTGACTTCCCACTTCTGAAAAGTCTATTTGGGGATTCATTCTGATTTGCTCCCGTAATGCCTGCTTTATTAGTGGATCTCGCAGTCCAGTCACCAGTAGGTCACGTAGGGTAATGTCAACAGGTCCTACCCCTACCCCGTCTTTTCTTTCAATAGCCGTATGTAATTCTTGGAGGACAATCATGTACTGAGTGATCGTCTCCCCTTCTGCCTGCATCCGACTAAACGGACGGGTCCTTAACTATCCCACATTAGTGGGATCCCCGTGGGTCTGTTCCACTATCTGTAACACTTTTTCAAAAGTGTTGCGGTGCCCAGGAGGTTTCAACATCACTGACCTACGCACCTCCCCGTCTAGGGCCATGAGTGCCACTTTGGCTTCCAAGTCAGGGGTCATTGGGTGCATCCGAAAAAGCCCCCGCATCCACTCTGTCCAGCTCTATAACATAGTATTGGAGCCGGAAAATCTAGGCAGGTTGTTCAGCATGGCCCCCAATGAAATGCTGGTACGGGGACCCTCATTAGTTGTAGAGTTTACAGCTCTGCCCTGATCTGGGCCACCACTGTCCTTGCTCGGAGACTGCATCCTGCCAACTACGCCAAGTGTAGGGTCTGAGCAGGTTCTTAGGACGCAGTGACGAGACACGAGGCAGGGTATGGATTGTATAATCAACTTTTATAACTTGGAGCAGCTGGGGCTATGCTGAACCAGTAAAAAGAGATAACAACAATTTGTCCTCACAGGGACTCAAAACAATAAAACAATATCTTTATATTATAACTGGGAGCAACCCGGCTAGTCCGGGTGTCGAAAGACGGAGTATGAGAAAACTAGGGTACTTATTCCTATAGGTCACTTATCCTTCCATGCGTCGCTCGAAGTCGCAGATGTGGCTGCTTAGAGGTCGCTGATGCTGTCACCTCGACACCTCGGTATTCCGGGAAAGTTTGGGCACAACAGGCCCTGGGGAACCTATGCCGGCGGGGCGCAAAAGGCCCTGAAGGAACTGTGCCGGTGGGGCGCAACAGGCCCTGAAGAAACTGTGCCGATGGGGCGCAACAGGCCCTGAAGAAACTGTTCCGGCGGGGTGCAACAGGCCCTGAAGAATCTGTGCCATTGGGGCGCAACAGGCCCTGAAGAAACTGTGCCGGTCGGGCGCAACAGGCCCTGAAGAAACGGTGCCGATGGGATGCAATAGGCCCTGAAGAAACTGTGCCGGTGGGGCACAACAGGCCCTGAAGAAACGGTGCCGATGGGCGCAACAGGCGTCTCCTTGCGGCTCTCGTCTCACCGTGGAGTTATGACGCAGTCTCTAAATATAACCGTTCACCAACCTCTGCTCAGGGTCCCTTAGCAAACCGGACAGGGGCCTCTACGGCCGCCTGTAGCGAGGTGGCGTCCCCAGGGGCCGGTGATGACGGGGCCGCAACTGTGGGAGAAGGCAGGGGGGCAGTGTCCTGACCGCTGTAACGGAATGGTCTGTCATCACAGCGGTCACTGGAGGTCGCGGATTTGTCACAGCAGGGAGGGAAACAGCGGGGGCGGCTGTATGCGACCGTATGAGGGGAGCGGCTGCCGGGGAAAGTCTCTCACGTGTCACTTGTCGGTGAGTGCGCAGCTTTCCTTTCACAGACCCCTGTCGATCTCTCCAGAACACACCGTCCGCTCCCTCGGTCCTTTGTGTCTCACACTGCTTCCTGCCTGTTGTCTGGCTCTATGTCAACTGACACCTGAGCACGCCCCCTGCTCCTTTTATCCTTGCCCCGCCCCCTGTTGCCCTGGCCCCTTAGTCATGTCTCTCCCTTTGTCATCCCCCTGGTGTGATTCCTTCAGGAACCCTGATGGCGGTCCCCTTGGTTTCGGCCCAATCACTATATGGGGGTCCTCCTCCGCACATAAGCAAACGTGGTCGATCAAATACAAACACATGTACCTGCGTCCACAATGCTAAAGATAGGAAAATACGATGCATGAGGATGTATGCGTCAGAAACGCTGCGGACACAACCGCAAATGTGAAACCGGCCTAACCTCTTAAAAACATCACTTATTCAAATCATCAAACTGGACTGCCTGCTAACTTTGATGCCAATTCTCATGGCCAGAATCCATTTGGTAAATTCTGGAGTGACATGAATTTCATGTAGGGCATTAAAATGCATGTAATAATGGTGTCAGATCAGTGGCCCAAAGTCATTTAACCCCTTAAAAACATCAGTAACTTATTCAAATCTGTGAAAATCGGCTGTTTGCCCACTTTCATGCCAATTACAATGCAGAGAACCCATTTGGGCCAGGCTGGAGGGACCTGGGTTTGATGCGGGGCATCACTATCTATGTACTCTTAGTGTGAGATCAGTGGCCCAAAGTCATTTAACACCTTAAAAACATCAGTTACTTATTAAAATCTGTGAAAATCGTCTGTTTGCCCATTTTGATGCCAATTCTGATGCCCAGAACCCATTTGGGCCAAGCTAGAGGGACCTGGGTTTGATGTGAGGCATTAATATCTCGGGTGGTGATCACCAGAAAATGTTATCACAAATGGAGGTCAGGTGGATTGTTCAACTGGACACCATGACACCCAATGGACTCAATGAGTTTTTGAGTTTTGCCCCGTTCCTATAGGTTTCCCCTTCTCTTTATGGGTATATAAAAAACATATATAGTAGTTTTTCATCTACTGGGTACTTAGTGTATATGATTGTTCTTTTGCGCAATTATTTACTTATTTAATCATAGATATGCCTAAGGATGCACATTGTTGCATATTTAGATATTATCACCATTATTACTTTTGGCGTAATGGAATTTCCTTCTGTCTTTTTTCCACCACATTCCCTTTTACATGCCCCTTCTTTCTTGGCTGTTTTTAATTTTGATTTTTAATTGTTTTTAGTTTTTCACTAATTGTTTTTTATGTCAATTATATTTTGTATTCAGTGACCATGATGATATTGCGTTTTCTTTCGGACCTTCATCTGACCTTGAACCTTGGAAAACGGGACTCCACAAGTTCTACAATTTTGAAAATTATGATTGTACTTCTGTCCATTGTGATTGATGCATTTGTGGCTTTTAATGTGTATATAGGATGACAATTTTTCTGTATTGCCATATAATTGTGATTTCCATATATAACTATGTTTCCTTGATGACCCATACACTGGTGATTGTTATGTAGCCCGTTGTCTAATTATACCCAGTACTATGTGGCCGTGCGCATCGCTGTGTGGTGGCTGGCGTCCTGCTGGCAGATGGGCGTCTTTATGCTTTGCGCGTGTGCGCTGGCCCTCTGACCGGCGCTCATGTGTATTGCATGACGCCCGTTCTGTACTGCAGGACCTGCCGTCCCCACGGCGCATACGCCGCTAGCGCCGTATCTATTGGTTGAACCTGGCCATGTGACCAGGGTCAGGGGGTATTTGAAGGTCCTGTGGAGACCTATTTACTATCTCCTCTTGACAAAGCGGCTGTGTGCCGCGAAACGCGCGTCGGGGGCTTCCTGCCAGGCGTCCCTCCTCCTCCCACTCCCTCTGGTAAGCTCCTACACTGTGGTTTATTATTTGGATCTATCGCCAGCCCTAGATATAATATATGTACTCCTGGGATGATTTGGCAGGGCCACAGATGTCTCTCTTAATTTTGTGATCTGCCCCAGGACTATATATGTGTACTTTTGGCCACTGGGCATTACATTTTTCATAGGGTGGTGTATATCCTGTTCCTACAGGTACATTTGTGGGGCCTATTACTATCAGGGGGTTTATCTATCTTGGTTGGAGGAGTAGGCTGCTGTGGGCATGATTGTCATCTGCATTAATTGGCACTTTAAATGATTCCATGCACTTTATATGTTTAATAAAATCTATATATCTTTTTTGCAATTCATCGTTTGCTGCCTTTTTTTTCTCTGGTGTACCATTAATTGTTGGAGCTGCTGTGGCCTCTGCCAGAGGGGGACAAACTTGCTTGTTTCCATCTTCTGGCATTGCAGCAGTCTTTACGGGATTCCAGTTATTAAAAATATCTTTGTATTCTTAGTGTGAAATCAGTGGCCCAAAGTCATTTAACCCCTTAAAAACATCAGTTACTTATTCAAATCTGAAAATCGGCTGTTTGCCCACTTTGATGCCAAATCTGATGCCCAGAACCCATTTGGGCCAGCCTGGAGGGACCTGGGTTTGATGCGGGGCATCACTATCTATGTTTTCTTAGTGTGAGATCAGTGGCCCAAAGTCATTTAACCCCTTAAAAAACATCAGTTATTCAATTATGTGAAAATCGGCTGATTGCCCACTTTGATGCCAATTCTGATGCCCAGAACCCATTTGGGCCAGCCTGGAGGGACCTGGGTTTGATGCGGGGCATCACTATCTATGTTTTCTTAGTGTGAGATCAGTGGCCCAAAGTCATTTAACCCTTTCTTAAACGCTCTTTGGTGCCCAGTTTGATGCCCATTTTTGTGCCGTTTTATAGGTTTTGTAGCTGTTTTTAAGTGTATTCGCATGAGGGCACCTCACTGCATTGTGTTTTGTTATTGTGATGCTTATTTTTTGTTGTTAAACCTATAAAAACTGAAAAGAAAAAATTGCCAATAAGAAACCAACTTCCGCTCCAAATAAGAAGGCCATGCTCTCCTTAGATCACTGTCTGTAGTCATGGTGCCACGACCTCTCGTATTACCATGGATGTAGGAAATGGCTTACATGATACACTATATATTGGCACATATTGCAACCTAGCTACCCGTGGCCTGTTCTGGTACAAGGCTGTAGACGGTAGGAGTCGGTGGTAATGGCGCCGGGCTGTAGCTAGAGGGCGTCTGCAGCAGACCTTATACCCCGTACACAGAGGCCCGGACAGGAAGAGGCAGTGCTGCTGGCAGCTTCCCTGTGTGTATGCTCCTAGGGTGCAAGCGAACTGCAGGGGCACAGCATGGCCACAAAGGTAAGCAGCGCTCGAACAGGCGACGGCTGGTAGCCGGGGCCATGTCTATGTGATTGCAGGAGGCAAGGGAGTTGTTTGTGGAGAGGCCACAGACAGCCACGGAGCGCCGCGCAGAGGAGCAGAAGCCAAAGTTAGCTCTGCCAGGGAAACCGGGGCAGGGAGCTTCAACTGAGGACAAAAGTGAAAGACCAGGGGAAAGTTTCACAACAAGTAGGCGGTGGACTGACATGTTCTCAAGTAAGCTAAACTGGGAGAGCTGGACGGGTAGGTGGGTGCTGAGGGGAGAGGGCACCATCAGCAGTCCTATGTAAACACATCAGCCATGGCCCCAGAGGGTGCTCGCTACCGAGCCCTGGTCACACACTTCTCATGAGCCTGGAAGTGGGAGGGAAAAGGGCAGAGTGCGACCCAATCCAGCTCCTGAACGCATCTTCTACATTAGTATGATGGTGCCAGCGAGGCGACAGTAGTGCCAGGCTTCCTCTGCCTATCCGCCTGAATTCAGCCTGGGCTTCTTGGGTTTAGCAGGGAACTGCTCCTATTTCCATCCAGTAGACATCTGGAGTTTCATGTTTTTATTCTGCGTTAAATGGAGGAGAAAGCCTAACCTGGTGCGATTCCTAAGCTTGTACTGCCCCCTTGGTGTCCTTACCTTGTGCTGCGATTGTGCTCCATCAGTACTGCCCCCCCCCTGGTGTCCTTACCTTGTGCTCCATCAGTACTGCCCCCCCCCTGGTGTCCTTACCTTGTGCTCCATCAGTACTGCCCCCCCCCCCTGGTGTCCTTACCTTGTGCTCCATCAGTACTGCCCCCCCCCCCCTGGTGTCCTTACCTTGTGCTCCATCAGTACTGCCCCCCCCCCCTGGTGTCCTTACCTTGTGCTCCATCAGTACTGCCCCCCCCCCCCCTGGTGTCCTTACCTTGTGCTCCATCAGTACTGCCCCCCCCCCCCCTGGTGTCCTTACCTTGTGCTCCATCAGTACTGCCCCCCCCCCCTGGTGTCCTTACCTTGTGCTCCATAAGTACTGCCCCCCCCCCTGGTGTCCTTACCTTGTGCTGCCATTCCTAAGCTTGTGCTCCATCAGTACTGGCCCCCTGGTGTTCTTACCTTGTGCTCCATCAGTACTGGCCCCCTGGTGTTCTTACCCTGTGCTCCATCAGTACTGCCCCCCTGGTGTCCTTACCTTGTGCTGCCATTCCTAAGCTTGTGCTCCCATTCCTAAGCTTGTGCTCCATCCGTACTGCCCCCCTGGTGTCCTTACCTTGTGCTCCATCCGTACTGCCCCCCTGGTGTCCTTACCTTGTGCTGCCATTCCTAAGCTTGTGCTCCATCAGTACTGCCCCCCTGGTGTCCTTACCTTGTGCTCCATCAGTACTGCCCCCCTGGTGTCCTTACCTTGTGCTGCCATTCCTAAGCTTGTGCTCCATCAGTACTGCCCCCCTGGAGTCCTTACCTTGTGCTGCCATTCCTAAGCTTGTGCTCCATCAGTATTGCCCCCCCCCCTGGTGTCCTTACCTTGTGCTGCCATTCCTAAGCTTGTGCTCCATCAGTACTGCCCCCCTGGTGTCCTTACCTTGTGCTGCCATTCCTAAGCTTGTCCATCTGTACTGCCCCCCTGGTGTCCTTACCTTGTGCTGCCATTTCTAAGCTTGTGCTCCATCAGTACTGCCCCCCTGGTGTTCTTACCTTGTGCTCAATCAGTACTGGCCCCCTGGTGTCCTTACCTTGTGCTCCATCAGTACTGCCCCACTGGTGTCCTTACCTTGTGCTCCATCAGTACTGCCCCCCCTGGTGTCCTTACCTTGTGCTCCATCAGTACTGCCCCCCCCTGGTGTCCTTACCTTGTGCTCCATCAGTACTGCCCCCCCTGGTGTCCTTACCTTGTGCTGCCATTCCTAAGCTTGTGCTCCATCAGTACTGGGCCCCTGGTGTCCTTACCCTGTGCTCCATCAGTACTGCCCCCCTGGTGTCCTTACCTTGTGCTGCCATTCCTAAGCTTGTGCTCCATCAGTATTGCCCCCCCCCCCCTGGTGTCCTTACCTTGTGCTGCCATTCCTAAGCTTGTGCTCCATCAGTACTGCCCCCCTGGTGTCCTTACCTTGTGCTGCCATTCCTAAGCTTGTGCTCCATCAGTACTGCCCCCCCTGGTGTCCTTACCTTGTGCTGCGATTGTGCTCCATCAGTACTGCCCCCCTGGTGTGGGAATGGGACATCAGAATGTAATAATCCCATAGCTAGCTGGTGAAGTGTTTTATTAATGGGAAAACACCAGCAGGAGCCACAGTCTGGATCTGTAATTACAGCACTGGCCCAAAAGATCCTGTAATGTGAAATAATGTTTAATCTGTGATTCAGCCTGAGCTTCTGCCATCCATGGCGTTCCGTATGCGTTTGGGCTACCACCCATCCAGCCAACATCACATATGTTCATTTTTGCAGCTCCACGAACTGATCCGGTGTGTCATTTGGTACAATTCTACCCATCATCCACTGATGCATGTTCATTTTAAAGCACCATTCCAGCTTTTTTTTCCCTAATCGATGGAGTGGTAGCACAAATGTAAGTTCACTGACCCTAGTATTATACTCACCAGCCGCTGTCTTCAGCTCTTCGTGTCGCCTCTCCAGTCCCGAGCCACCATTTTATGACCGGACGTCAGAGGTAACGGTCACAAACTCTCAATGCAAGTCTATGAGAGAATCATTCTTGCTCTCATAAATACATTGAGCTGTGACTTCTGACTTGGCAAACACTAGCGATCTGGCAGGTCACCAATACCTGCGGATGATCGACTGGAGCAGAGCTGACAAGAGAAGAACATGGCGGCTGGTCAGTATATTACTAGGTGCAGGGAATGTAGAATAAAAGCTGCTAGAGCTGTACTTTAATTTTGCCATTGACCATTTGTTTACCGACAAATTGTAATTGTATGAATTCATGTTTTAGGCTGAATTCAGACGTGTACAGTATGGAGATTGACATATGAAAATAGGTGGTGCTGCTACAGAAAGGAAGCAGTAACAAAGAGGAAAAGTAATTTTTACTTCAACACTTTGTACTTTCACCTAGCTCTTTTTTAAAAGATACTACACAGCACAATCAGTATAACAGAGATAGGGGGTTTAGCCCCTTAACGACCGCCAATACACCTTTTAACAGTGTCAGTTATTGGTGCTTATTCCTCAGCGCTGCTTTTTACTTTCGCTGAGAAATAAGGGTATAGGGCCCCCCGCCCCATGCCAGCGGGATGAATGCCTCCACCGGCAGTAGTGCCAGGCGGCTTCTTCCTACCCGCCTGGATTTAGCCTGGGCTTCTTGGGTTTGGCGGGAACTGCTCCCATCACCATCCAGAAGACATCTGGAATTTTGCTTGATCTCGTGTCATCGAGGTGCAGGGACATCTGCAGTTTCATTTTTTTTATTCTGCGTTATTCACCAAATTGTTAGGCTGGCGGAACGCACCAAATAATAAAATGAGGTGCGTTTGCAGCCTGGGGTCCACCGTGCAGAGATGGAATACTGCAGCTAAGTAATGGCAGATACTATATGGCGGTGTAATAAGCGAACACACAAGGGTTAACGTCACCCGGTGTGTACGAGGCGGACTCTGTTGCCTCACAGAGCTGCACTACCGCCGAATATAATCGCCGAAGCCTGTTAAGCTCACGGAGCTCGGCGAAGTGAGCGCTCGTGTAAAGTCACAGGACTCAGCTCCAAGACACAGGGTCGGAGTCCCTCTTGACTCACCAGCACTCGATGCCGCCGTAGATGCGGCACTTATGTGCCTTGCGCTGGATGGCACAATATGGCGCTACGTGAGGTGCTGACCTGGAGCACTGTGGCCTAAAGCCTAGCCACTGACAGGCGCTGACTCTAACCACTAGACCCTAACAACAGGCACAACCAAGGGTAGGGGTTTCAAATGAGTCAGTCACCAGATACATACATGCATCCATCATCATACACACCTTTAGCATAAGAGTCTATACTAGCGCATGGCCGAGCCGCCATGCGACTCTTTAATAGTGGCGTCCTTCCGGGACCTTCCCAGTGGTGGAACAATCCGAGCAGGAGCTGGACCTGCGCTTGTGACCTCCGACCTCCAATGAGAGGTCGTCCCACGGGCATACTCAGTAGGCAAAATACAGGACTTAGTCCCTGTAGCGTCTGCTTGCTACTGATTCAAGCATGGTGTTACAGCAGAGCCTGAAGGAGCAATCGGATGCCTAGCATTAGCCTGGGCAAGACGTCTGGACCGACGTCTCTGCGGCCGCAGAGGAATGGGAGACCGCAGAGGACATGGCGTGGGATTCTCCCTGTGCAGTAGGGGAAACTTGACGCCTAACACCAAATAACGGCGATCACAAAAAATGTCCTATTTAAAATTAATTTCTCTCTAATCTGATATGGTCTAACATCACAGACAATAGAAATGGGGTCCCCCGGGCCCTTTTGCTTCATCCCTCAGCCCTCTGCATCTTCCTGGAAAAGAATGGCAGGCGCATGCGCAGAGCGCCCGACAAGATTTGCTGGCCGGTACCCAGCAACAATCCTATTGATTCCTTTTGATCACTGTGATAGACCCTATCACAGTGATCAAAAAAAAGTAAATCAATTCCCCCTTTGTTACCCCCTTAGTTTCATAATAAGTCTAGAATAAAAAAATTGTAATTTATTTAGTTGGTCAGGGTTGCTGCTGCTGTTACTTTATGTCTTGGCCCTGTTTCACACATCCGTTTTTTGTGTCCGCCAAACGGATCTGTTTCCGTTTTTTGACGCTAACGGATCCGTTTGGATCTGTTTTTTTGACGGATCCGCGGTAGCCACTAATGCAAGTCTATGGGGGAAAAAAAAAACGGATCCGCCAAAAGCATGGCGGATCTGTTTTTTAACGGAAAATGACGGATTTAAAAAAACGGAAGTGTGATCCAGGCCTTAGGGTTGAAGTTAGAATTGTGTGTTTTTTTTTTTTGGGGGGGTGGGGTGTCTAATGGCCGTGAAACATGGAGGGGCAAGGACTCCAGCACCCGCGATCCTCGGTGCGTACCAGAGCGACCGATTCAAACTGGAGTAGCGAGCACTTGCGCTCGACACTAATGACGACATATTCAATATGATGACCTAATGTTATCAAATCCAGTGTTGTACCTGTGGGTTCAAGATGCCCCTTGATAAAATCGTTGAGGAGTGTGTTTTCCAACATGAGGTCACTTGTGGGGGGTTTCCACTGTTTAGGTACATCAGGGGCTCTCCAAACGTGGCATCTGTTCTCGATTCCAGCCAGTTTTGCTTTCAAAAAGTCAAACGGTGCGCCTTCCCTTCTGTGTCCTGCCGTGCGTCCAAACATTGAATTTCCCCCACATATGGAGTATCGCCGTATTCAATAGAAATTGCACAACAAATTTTGTAGTCCATTTTCTCTTGTTACCCTTGTGTAAATAAAGCTTGGGTCTAAAGTAAATTTTTTGTGAAAAAAGTTAGTTAATTTTTTCCTTCCACATTGCTTCAGTTTTTGTGATATAATTATTGTCTATTTTTAGTCATTGTACCTTTCAGTATTACTCTGTGTTTGTCTCTCCCCTTTACTTTTCTCTCTATAGTCTGAGTAGGAACGCATGCATAGCGCTCCAGACCCGTATACATTCCAATGGGACATTTCCATTGCGTGAAATGCTACTGTAAATAAGTAAAAGAAGGAAAAAGATGCGGCACTCACCCAGATTTGCAGTGCAGTGTCTTTATTCAACCATTAAAGGACGGGCAGATAACATGAGGCATGCGGTGAAAAAGACGGACGACAGCCGTTTCGCGTACACAGACGCTGCAACAGGTCCAGGACCTGTTGAAGCGTCTTTGTACGCGAAACGTCTGTCGTCCGTCTTTTTCCCCGCATGCCTCATGTTATCTGCCCGTCCTTGATTGTGTGACCTTTAATGGTTGAATAAAGAAACACTGCACTGCAAATCTGGGTGAGTGCCGCATCTTTTTCCTTTTACAAATTTAGCATGTTTTTTCTGATGCTGAACACCGTTATTCCCAGCAGTTTTACACACTGTGTGCCTGTGATTGATCCTCGACTTGTTGCTGGTGGATTAGAGCCTTGGTGCCGTTCATCTGGGCTTTCTTTGAATTGAGCTACTGTTAATAACATTGTGACAATGGTGTAGTTGAGCTGTGCTTTATTTCCTGAATTCCATAACTTGTTGCATCAATCAATGCTCAATGAAACAACCATGGCGCTTAACTGTGCCTTCACATCAGCTGTTTTTGAAGCCAATGTCAAGTGTATCGTGAATGAATAGGAACGTAAACAAAAATCAAAACCACACGTGAGAGGACTTGGTTGACACCTGTGTTTTAATCCTTTACCTAACTTTGATGTACATGTCCTCAAAAGTAGTGCCCATACATTTAATGTGGGCTCACTCGCTCAACTCACATCTTAACCCTGCACTTGATGGCTGATTTAATCAGCCATCAAGTGCCTCTAATAGCCACAGGTGAAACAGTGGTCTGCTTACGGCTGTTAACCAGTTACCGTATTTTTTGGACTATAAGACGCACTGGACTCTAAAACACACTTAGGTTTTAGAGGAAAAAATAAGAAAACAAAATTGAAGCATCCCAGCGGGCTTGGTCGCCCTCATTCCCTATTCTGGCATGCAGGGCCTCCATCTCTGTCTTGGTATGCATGGCCCCAGCAGAAAAACATAAAAAAAACATAAACCATTTTACTTTCCTTCCTAGCTTGATTGGACAGAGGACTCACCTGAACTTAACCCCATAGAGAATGTATACTGTATTGTCAAGAGGAAAATAAGACACCAGACCCAACAATGCAGACGAGCTGAAGGCTGCTATCAAAGCAACCTGGGCTTCCATAACACCTCAGCAGTGCCACAGGCTGACCGCCTCCATGCCACGTCGCTTTGATGTAAAAGGAGCCCCGACCAAGTATTGAGTGCATTTACTGAACTTACATTTCAGTAGGCCAACATTTTGGATTTTAAAATCATTTTTCAAGCTATTATTACCTTAGTAAAGTAGAATACTTTATAACGTCTTTTGGGTTTTTATTGGCTGTAAGCCATAATCAACATTAACATAAATGGGGGGTGTGGCTGTGTAGTGGTGAAGAGAGGATGCACTTGGGGAGAGCTCTTAGCATCCTGAAGACATCCGACCAGCGGACCCTTACCACTGTGACATATACACCGGTGTCCGGACCCCTCTGGACTCCGGAGCACTCCTGGACCCCCACGGGAGAGCACTGCTGGACTCCCGTGTGCTGGCAGCTGTGAGGACCGGGGCGGCCGGCGGGGTCTGAACGCGGCGGTGGCCATCTTTGGAAGTGCGCGCTCTGCCTGTGAGAGACGCGGCGCCAGCCCCCATCGCTGCAGCGCTGACGGACGGTGAATACACACACACATCCTGAAGATCTGTGGGGGACAAGCGGTGAGTGCTCTGAAAAACTGGGCCCCCCGCGCTCTTCCCCCCCCCCCCCCCCCTTTAAGTCACCTGGCCTGCCAGTACTATTACTTTAAGGGCTTTGGACCCTGCTGTCCCTGCGGGGCACTGCGGGTCCCCTCCGGGTCACAGGGGCCCTTGTTTGCTGCTCAGAGCCGGACATTACCTCCCTGCGTGGCCCGTCAGATCTGTGCTGCTCTTGGGGCTCTGCAGCCATCATATGATAGCCCTGCTACGTTTATAACTTTAAATCAGAGGATTACAGAGTGTACTGTTCCTGATACCCTGCTGTGCCATTTTGCTATTGAAATGAGTCGCTCCAAGGGGTCAGGAGCAGCTGAAAAATTGAGAGTAAGCTAGAATAGACCATTCAGATGTTTCAAGACCCCTCAGAAACAACCCCTCATAGGCTCAGCGTAAAAACCCCCCTTTTGGGGGTGAGGAGGAGAGTGAGCAAGAGGCATTAACCCTTAAACAGGCGTCGGAACAACTGATGCAGGCCATCTCCTTAACCAGGACATCTCTGACAGGGAAAATAGAAGACGTGTATACCGATGTGGGGCGTCTCTGGCAAGATATGCAAGCCATGAGGGGACGCATTACGGAGGTGGAGACGAGGATGTCCCAGGTAGAAGACACCATCACACCTATGGAAGCCAAACTAGCGAAAGTGGTGGGTTCTATGAACGCATGGAGGCAAAAAGCAGATGACCTGGAGAACAGAATGCGTCGGAATAATATCCGAGTTATTGGACTACCGGAACGCTCGGAAGGTCAACATCTGGAGCAATTCCTAGAAGATTGGCGCAAAACTATTCTGGGAGACGAATTCTCCCCAACACTTGCTGTGGAAAGGGCTCACAGGGTCCCCACTAGGCCTCCTCCTCCTGGAGCCCCACCTAGACCTTTTCTGACACGTCTCCTTAACTGCAGAGAAAGGGATGTGATTCTGCGTCTAGCACGGCAAAAAAGTCCTATGAAGTTTAACAATGCCACGATTTCGATTTTCCCAGACTTCTCTATGGAACTTCAGAAACAACGGGCACAGTTCATGGAAGTCAAAAAGCGGTTCTGGGAGAAGAATGTTAAGTACTCGATCTATCCGGCCTGGCTCCGGCTGGTTCACGAGGGTTCTACTTTGTTTTTTACGGATCCAGCGGAGGTGACTGAGTGGCTACGGTCCCATAAAGGGTCTGCTGCAAAGAAATCCTAATGTATCTATTGTTTAGTATCTTTCTATTAATGGTCTGATTGGAGCTTTGTCCGCCAGCATCCAAATACCAACAATACCGGACACTGAGCTCAGTGATTGCTTTATGACGGGAGTACAGGACTTTGCTCCCATATTGTTTGGCTTTTTTTACTTTGTTTTTTTCTCTATAGTGGTTCTATGTATATTATTTTTTTTTTTTTAAGGTAAAAGTCGCAGCCAACAGCAATTTCAATCTCTAGGTGGTGTCTCTAAATTTTACCCGGGTAATGATATATGCCATATTCAACGGCATAAGGGCCCCGTCACACATAGCGACTCACCAGCGATCCCGACAACGCTATCACCTTGTCAGGATCGCTGGTGAGCTGCCAAACAGGCAGCTGCACCAGCGACACGTGGGTAACAAGCGACGCAAGTCGCTTATTTACCCGCAGTGTATCTTAGTTACCAGCGCGCTGATGCAGGGAGCTGGTAACCAAGGTACACATCGGGTTTCTAAGGGGCGCGCGGCACTTAGAAACCCGATGTGTACCTTGGTTACCAGCTCCCTGCATCAGCGTGCTGGTAACTAAGGTACACAACAGGGTTTCTAAGTGCCGCGCGCCCCTTAGAAACCCGATGTGTACCTTGGTTACCAGCTCCTGCTCGCTGGTCTCCCGCCTGTCACAAGCAGCTATGCATGCTGGCCAGCGGGAGACAAGCGACCCCAAAAATGTCCAGAGGTTTCCTCAGCGATACCCGGCAGGGGGGCTGATCGCTGTCACACACAGCGATCTCGCTGGTGAGATCGCTGTGGCGTCCCAAAACTTGTGACTCAGCAGCGATCTCGCTAGTGAGATCGCTATGTGTGACAGGGGCTTAAGACATGGGGTCTGAGATGATATGTATGACATGGAATGTGAGGGGGTATAAACCCCCCCCCGGAAAAAGATCAGTTTTTTCCCAGATCAGACACTATCGCCCTCACATTGTGGCCTTGGTGGAGAAGCACTTGACCAGTGATACAGCTCGGTGCGTGCAGATGCCTTGGGTACAATGGTCTGTCCATGCATTCCACACTAGCTATTCGAGAGTGGTTTCACTCCTGGTACATAGAGACGTTAGATGGGAAGCCAGGGAGACTCGGAGGGATCCCGAGGGTCGCTTTGTTTTTGTGCATGCATTGATAAATACCAGGAAGTATGTAATCCTATGTGTTTATAACCCCCCTCCGGCTAATATGCCCATTCTTCAAAGGGCATTGAGTTTTGCCCTAAATTATCCGGACGCAGATGTTATCTGTATGGGAGACTTCAATATGGTCATGAACAACTGCTTTGATAAATTGAGATTGGATGATGGAATGACTGGGGGGAGCCCCTTCCCTGACTACAACCCAGCTGTCACTATTTATGGAGGGTAGCGGGTTGTTGGATTTGTGGAGGGTGCGTCACCCTGAGTTGAGAGAATATACCTGTCACTCATCCACTAAGCACTCTCTATCGCGCATAGATTAAATATTCGGATCCAATGGTCTGGTGATGTGGGTGGATAATATAGA
This sequence comes from Dendrobates tinctorius, assembly GCF_039654945.1. Taxonomy (NCBI): domain Eukaryota; kingdom Metazoa; phylum Chordata; class Amphibia; order Anura; family Dendrobatidae; genus Dendrobates; species Dendrobates tinctorius. The sequence continues at coordinate 948,404 of NW_027361755.1, forward strand.
ACATGGCAGTAGGTGGCTCTCAGATCATAGCCCGGTCATTCTTAAACTTAAATATGGACAATTAAACAATAGGATAGTTTGGAAGTTGAACCCTTTCTGGTTAAAATTGATGGTATCTCCCGATAGAAGGATCGATCAGTTGCACTGTCTAGTCCCACCCAGAACCTCAAGATATTAATTTATTTTGGGATGTCCTTAAGGCATATCTGAAGGGATGTTTGTCCTCCACGATCTCTTATATCAATCGGGTAACCTCAAGGGAGTATGATGAAATGGAGCAACGATTGAAAGATTCAGAGGAAACATATATATATCTAACCAAACTAACGGCAACAGGATTGAGCGGCTGGCTGCTCAGAGGTTATACACTCAGCATATAGACACTAAGTCTAAGGCTAAGTGCACACGTACCGTAACTCTCGCGGAAATTACCGCGAGAATTCCGTAATTCTAGTCCGCGGGAAAATCGCATTTTAAATTCCCGCTATTTTCCCGCGGAAAAACTAGCATTTTGTAAGCGTATTTAGCTTGCAAAATGCTAGCGTTCTCCAAGCGATCTGTAGCATCGCTTGGAGAACTGATTGACAGGTTGGTCACACTAGTCAAACATAGTGTTTGACAAGTGTGACCAACTTTTTACTACTGAGGCTGCCTATGCGGCATCAATAGTAAAAGAATGTAAAAAAAAAAAAAAAAGTGTATTCTCACCCTCCGGCGTCCCGCGCATCCGTTCCCAGTAATCCTTTGCGAAAATGCCCGCGATGACGTCAGTTCTCGCGGGATCGCGACGTCTCGCGGTAATTCGCTATGACCACGAGACTTCGCGATCCCGCGAGAACGGACGCCATCGCGGGCATTTTCGCAAAGGACTACTGGGAACGAGAGCGTGAAGAGAAGCAGGAAGACTGCGCGGGACGTCGGAGGGTGAGAATAACAATAATTTTTTATTTTTAAATTCTATTTTTTGCAGGGATATGGTACCCAAAGCCCGGAGGACAGTCTCCTCTCCTCCGGACCGTGGGTACCATCCGCAAATGTTCTGCTTACTTTCCGCATGGTGTGCACAGCCACATGCGGAAAGTAAGCGGAACAATGCATTCCTATGGGTGCGGGATCGCCGCGATTCCGCAAATTAATGAGCATGCTGCGGTTTTTACCGCGAAGCGATTCCGCCGCGGTAAAAACCGCAGCATTAGTACAGCATTGCGGAATCCCATAGGAATGCATGGGATGCTTATTTTTCGTGTTTTCGCGGCAAAATCGCGTGGTTAAAACCGCCGCGGAAACGTGAAAAAACGCCACGTGTGAACTCGGCCTAAGCGTAAACTATTCTTTACCCGTCAATCTTATTTTGAGCTGGGAAACCAGGCAAGCAAATTCTTGGCCTATCTGGTACGCCAACATAACACCTCTAATACAATATTGCAGATTCGTAAGGCGGATGGTTTATTGGTGTCTTCGACCAAGGAGATACTTGGCTGTTTTTACGACTACTACAGGTCATTATATGAATCTAAAAGTGACTTTGATCATTTGGGGTGTTTAGACTATTTGTTAGATGTGACATTCCCTACATTAGATTCTGAACAGCGAACCCTTATGGACGCTGAGTTTACCGTGAAGGAGATAGAAAATGCCATAACAGACATGGCCTCCGGGAAGGCCCCTGGACCAGGCGGGTTCCCTATTGAGTTGTACAGGAAATACCGGGATATATTAACGCCACGTCTAGTAGGGGTATTTCGGGGAATTTGAGAAGGAAAATCTATGCCTGAATCCTTTTATTAGGCTAATATCATAGTGCTGCTTAGGAAGGAGGGGAGGGACCCTTGGAATCTGGATCCTATCGCCCCATTTCATTATTAAATGTGGACTATAAAATCTTTACCAAGATCCTAGCTACCAGACTGAATTCAATTATATTGAACATTATACATCCTGATCAAACTGGCTTTATACCTGGTAAGAGCATTTTCGTTAACATCAGACGAGTCCAGTCAATATTCCAATATCAAGAAAAGAGGGGGAGAAGCCATTGTGATGGATTAGGCTGCTGTGAACACACACGGCAGCCCCACCCTGCCCCAAGCTTTATTTAATTGTGCACCTGTGTCTGGACCAACATCGCCCTTCATCTATGTTTGCTGGTCAGGCAATGTGTGGAGGCCATTCCTGATATGTCTGTGTTCAGACCTGGTTGGCCTTCATCTGGCTTCATGGGAGCGATCCAGTAATGTTCAGGTACAGATTGCACTTGATGTGGTCATGCTCTAAATGTATTTAGGAGGCCGTAATGGCACAGCATTTATTAAAAATATATAGAGTAGGACCCCCCCATATGAGATTGCCTTGGCGCGGCGGGGTGGCTCAATTGAATTAATCAATTTTTTTGCTAAATATCTCATTTTTGAATACAGCTAGACATTATGTGCATATGCACTCCAATTTATGCGTTCTAACCTTAAGCAGTGCTGGCTTCCCCCCCCAATATTCTAATATACTGTTGTTCTCTAATGCCAGACAACAAATGGGCACGGGCATCGTTAGATGCTGCCAAGGCTTTTGACTCTCTTGAATGGCCTTTCCTCTCCGCATGCTTGCAAAGATATGGCTTTGGTGATGAATTTATAAAATGGGTCAAAATATTATATGTGAAGCCCAAGGCCCGTATTATAGTAAATAATTCCGTATCTGAGTCTTTTTCATTACATAGGGGGACTCGTCAGGGCTGCCCCCTTTCCCCGGCCCTCTTCGCCCTCGCGATTGAGGCACTGGCAATACGTATAAGGTCTTCCCCTGGCATTAAGGGTATAGATATAGCAGGTCGGGTAGATACCATAGGTCTATATGCTGACGATATGGTGATATTTATGGATGAAGCGGAAGAAACTTTGCCGCAAGTGATAGCCACTATAGATAGATTCAGCAAATATTCAGGTTTATACATAAATTGGGAGAAGTCTCCCCTGTTGCCCCTTTCCCATTCCCCGATGCCTCGACTAGACTCTCTCCTCGCTGTCTATTGTATCTAGTTTTAAATATTTGGGTATCTACATATCTCAAAGTGTGCTTGACTCACAACTTAATATCCACACACTGCTGGAACTAGTTAAAGTTAAATTTGCATCCTCGAGCAAGCTGCCGCTGTGTGTAGCCGGACGCATTAACCTGATTAAAATGATATTACTCCCCAAGCTTAGCTACTCTCTTCAACACAGTGCTGCAATGGTACCCAAATCTTTCTTTGTGAATCTCAATTCCCAGATCACATTTTTTATATGGGGGAAAACTAGGCCCAAACTTAAATTGTCCACTTTTACAAAGACCTAAAAAGGGAGGTGGGGCGGCGTTACCAGATTTTTTCTGTACTACTTGGCTGGGCGGGCTAAAGCTTGAAGTAAATGGATGCCGGGTAATTACTTCCCCAATTTTGAAAGTCACCTGCTTCACGCTGCACAAACTAACTGCCTTGAGTTAGAGAAGACTAATGCCCTTCTTCTGCTACCCTTGCTCCGACTGGCGCGATTAACATGGAGGCAAATTAAGAAAGTGATTGGATTTAAAGATATTATAGCTGAAATGCCCCTGTGGAATAATGATTATTTCCCGGAATTGCTAAATCGCCCATCCACTGACTTTTGGATTCAGCATAACGTCTCCTCGTTGGGGGACTTGTATGACCAAGGGACCTTAATGTCTTTTGAACAATTACAGGTTACACATGATATCTCGATATCTCAATTTTTTTGCTATTTACAGCTGAGATCGACTCTTCACTCACACATGAGATGCAGGGGTGTGGGCCATATTATTTCATCTCTATCTTGGATAGGAATTCTTAATTCGCAAGGTCCCCAGGGTCTCCTCTCCTCTCTATATACATACATACATGCTGTCAGTAGAAGCATAATCTGCCATAAGCTCTATTAAGGGTAAGTGGGAACGACTCATCCCTAATACGCAGGGAGAGGAGTGGAAAGAGATCCTGGAGTATCACCATCTATTAATAACAGAATGATACAATTATATAATCAATCATACTTGACTCCGACACGACTTTTTAGGATGGGTCGATTTCAATCATCAGGGTGTCTGCGGTGCCACTCACCAGATGCGGATTTTATTCATATGATATGGCAGTGTTCCATTACATAGTAACATAGTTATTAAGGTTGAAGGGAGACTTTAAGTCCATCTAGTTCAACCCATATCCTATCCTAACTTGCCCTAACATGTTGATCCAGAGGAAAGCAAAAAAACCCCATGTGGCAAACAGTAAGCTTCACATTGGGGAAAAAATTCCTTCCCAACTCCACATACGGCAATCAGACTAGCTCCCTGGATCAACGCAATTTTAAGGAAACTAGTGTATATACCTTGTAATGTTATACTTTTCAAGAAAGGCATCTAGTCCCTTCTTAAATTTTAGTAGGGAATCACTCATTACAACATCATATGGCAGAGAGTTCCATAGTCTCACTGCTCTTACAGTAAAGAATCCACGTCTGTGAGTATGCTTAAACCTTCTTTCCTCCAGACATAGAGGATGCCCCCTTGTCCCCGTCACAGGTCTAAGAGTAAAAAGATCATTAGAAAGGTCTTGGTATTGTCCCCGCATATATTTATACATTGTAATAAGATCACCCCTAAGCCTTCGATTCTCCAAACTAAATAACCCCTAGTGTAATAACCTGTCTTGGTATTGCAGACCCCCTAGTTCCCTAATAACCTTGGTCGCTCTTCTCTGCACCCGCTCTAGTTCAGCTATGTCTGTCTTATACACTGGAGACCAGAACTGTACACAGTATTCTAAGTGTGGTCGTACTAGTGACTTATATAGAGGTAAAATTATGTTCTCCTCATGAGCATCTATGCGTCTTTTAATGCATACCATTATTTTATTTGCCTTTGCAGCAGCTGCCTGACACTGGCCACCAAATGTGAGTTTGTCGTCCACCCATACACCCAGGTTTTTTTCAGTGACAGTTTTGCCCAGTGTTTTACAATTAAGCACATAATTATACATCTTGTTCGTTCTACCCAAGTGCATGACTTTACATTTATCCCCATTAAAGCTCATTTGCCATTTATCAGCCCAAGCTTCTAGTTTACATAAATCCTCCTGTAATATAAAATTGTCCTCCTCTGTATTGATTACCCTGCAGAGTTTATTGTCCTCTGTAAATATTGAAATTCTACACTCTATGCCCCCTACAAGGTCATTAGTAAATATGTTAAAAAGAAGCGGGCCCAAAACTGACCCCTGTGGTACCCCACTGCTAACCGTGACCCAGTCCGAGTGTGCTCCATTAATAACCACCCTTTGTTTCCTATCCCTGAGCCAACTCAACTCACCTACACATATTTTCCCCTATCCCCAATGTTCTCATTTTATGTATCAACCTTTTGTGTGACGCTGTATCAAAAGCTTTTGAAAAGTCCATGTACACCACGTCCACTGCATTCCCTTGGTCCAGTCCGGAACTTACCTCTTCATAAAAGCTTATCAGATTAGTCTACATTATTGGAAAGAGGTGACGTCGTTACGGACATCCCTATTGCAAGCCCCTGTCCCTCTCGAGTCATTGGCCTGCTTGTTTGGGGTATGGCATGAGGAGACTTGGGGTCATTATACCGGGATCTTCCTGTGCGAGACACTGTTTATGGCACGGAAGGTATTGGCACTACGGTGGATGGGAGACTGATTTTATTTATATATATATATATATATATATATATATTAAAAAAAAAAAAAAAAAAAATTTATATCTTCGCCACGACAGCACCCACTGAGAAAGGGGATCCGCCCCCCCCCCCCCCCCCCCCCCCCAGGAACAGGAAACCTACAGAGAGATAAATGGGGCGGCCCCCCTCGCTCCCTCAGTTTGTCTTCCTGTTCCCGGAGGGAACCCGCATAGAAGAGGATGCCCAACCTGGTTGCTGCCCGTATGCATTATATGAGCAGCGGGGGCCCCAGAGCTGGAAGCAGCGACGGGCGGATCAGAGAGTGGATTCCCCCCCTCAGCTGGTATTGTGGGTTAAGCTATGGCGAAATGGGCCTGGCTCACCATCATACGGCAGGAGCTGGCAGGATGGGGCAGACCAGAAATTCCCCTGCAGGTACGCATTACAGAAGTGCGGCAGCGCCGGGGTGCTGTAGACGCCCGCTCCCCCCCCCCCCCCACTAACAGAGCAAGGCCAGTGGAAGTCACAAGTCCCTGAGCTCGCGGGCGCAGGAATGCCAGCAGTGCTAAAGGGGGGATTGACATACCTGGTGCCAGTGTATGTCCTCTGGTGAAGGGGCGACTGTAGTGAAGCAGCGGGTGGAGGAGAAGCCGGCGTTCCTGTACCAGAGCAGAGCGACCCGGAAGTGCAGGGAGGACTTCTGAGGCGCGAGGAGGCAGAGGACCGTGGTATCGTGGCAACAGGATTGTACAGGCCAGAATCTGATTTAAAAAAAAAAAAAAAAAAAAAGGGGAGCGAAACCCGGGGGCTGCATAAAAGCACCGGCTAGAGGCACAGCGGTGCGCAGCCATGTTGTGCAACGACCCGGTTTCGCTCCAAACAGCGCAACCAGGGTATGATAGTGCCAGAAGAAGTGGTAGAAGTGACAGCACAAGGAGGAATGGAAGCTCCAGGAGCAATACTAGTGGACACTCCAGGCAGAGTGAGTCCATGGAAAAGAAGCGAAAGGAGAAAAAAAACCATCCCATGCCTCGCCTCAGCCCGAGTCGCGAACCCTGAAGCAGGTACTTGCTGACGAAATGCAGTGTTGAGTGTTTTTAGTCAAGCCTTTGGCTGATGGCGGCTGTTTTTTTTTCTGTCTTGTTCGCACCCCTTAGGCCAAAAGGACTGAGAAGGCCAAAAACAGGGAATGTGCCTTATGCTCCCAGCCGCTCCCAGATGGTCACCCTAAGAGGTTATGCCAGCCCTGTATTGAACAAACACTGCAGGAAGAATCCTTAGGGAAGGAGGATATCTGTATGATAATTGGGGAGGAGCTGCGGACCTTAGGTGGGTCCAGTACTCTGGAGGAACACTCGACCACCAGGGAGATGGCTTCACCAGAGTCGAGATCACCTTCGTATACAAGGGAACTGGACTCAGATCTCAGGACTATCTGTCCTCAGAAGAGGACGAGCAAGTTTGCTTTCCCACGGACAGCGTCAGCAATTTGGTGAAGTTGGTTCTAAATACCATGGGGTTACCCGACGCTAAAGAGCCTAAAACTCCGCAGGAGATAATGTTCACGTGTATCTCCCAGAAAAATGTCTCGGCCTTCCCAGTAGTTCCAGCAATTAGGGAACTGGTGAAAAGGGAATGGGAGAAACAGGGGAAAAGAACCCTTCTCCCCTTACCATCCAAACGAAAATACCCGTTTGATGATAACGAGCTAACGCCCTGGTCCAGAGCCCCCAAAGTGGATGCGGCAGTGGCCTCCACTTCTCGCCGTTCCTCCCTACCAATCGAAGATTTGGGGACGTTACCCGACACCTTAGATCGCAAGGCGGACGCCTTCCTAAAGCTGTCTTGGGAGGCATGTACGACGGCCTTCAAGCCAGTAATATCAGCCATTTGCACTGCCATATCCATGGTGATATGGTTGAATGATCTGGAGGAAAATATAAAAAACAGCATCTAGAGACAAGCTCCTCTCCGCTATTCCCTTGATTACAGGTGGAGTGGCCTTCCTATCTGACGCCTCAGCCGACTCCCTCCGATTAGATGCCAGAGGGGCAGGACTTGCCAATGCGGGCCTTATGGTTAAAGGGATGGAGAGGCGATATGCAGACAAAGACCAAGCTCTGCGCTATACCCTGTCAGGGTAAGTACCTGTTCGGCACAGAACTAGACGAGATCCTGACGAAAGCGGGGGAGAGGAAGAAAGGGTTCCCTAACCCGTACGTTCCCTTTAACAGGAGAACCTTCAAGAAGCCTCCGTTTGGTAGGAGAAAAGATTTCAAGGGCCAGGACCGCTGGGGCAATAAGGACCCCAAGCAGAAAGGTAGCCTATTCGGAAAACGTCCGTTCAAACCTGGGGACAGATTCCGGTACGGCCAATCCACCAGTAGGTGGCAGACTATTGCAGTTCAACCACCAGTGGGGGAAAATTACATCTAACCCCTGGGTCATTAAGATCGTTACATCAGGCCTAAGACTAGAATTTCTTCGGTACCCGCCGGACTCCTTCGTACTGACTTCTCGGAAGTCCCCAGTACAGCAGGAGGCTTTGGAAGCAGAGATAACAGCACTCCTGTCTAAACATGTTCTAGTGGATGTTCTAAATCACGAAAGGGGAACTGGATTTTATTCTCCCCTGTTTCTAGTCCCAAAGCCAGATGGCTCCTTTAGGACAATAATTAATTTGAAAAAGCTTAATATGTTTTTAAGGCTGCGCACTTTCAAAATGGAATCAGTACGTTCAGCAATAAAACTCTTGTTCCCTAGGTGCTATATAGCAGTCTTGGACCTAAAGGATGCCTATTACCATCTCCCCATATGCAGAGAGCACCAGAAATTCCTACGGGTAGCAGTCTGGTTAGAGGGCCGGATACGACATCTCTAGTTTACGGCAATGCCGTTCGGACTAGCTATGGCGCCACGCGTGTTTACCAAGCTAATGCTAGAGGTGATGTCACATGTAAGGCTGAAAGACACGTTAATAGTCCCGTATCTGGGCGACCAGCTTATAGTAGGGAATTCGGTTTCTCAATGCGAGAGCAGGATGACTGATATCTCATCCCTGCAGACGCTAGGCTGGCTAATCAACTGGGGGAAGTCCAGACTGGAACCAGTAACCTGTCAGACGTTCCTGGGCCTGCAAATAGTCTCTGTAAGTCTGAAATGTTTTTTACCAGAAACAAAAGCACGGGTCATAGTTAGCAAAGTTCGCAGGGCAAATGACAATCCCACGATGTCCTTAAGAGAGGGTATGTCCCTGTTGGGTTCCTTAATATCATGTATTCCGGCAGTCCAGTGGGCCCAATTTCATTCTAGAAAATTACAGGGGGCCATTTTGCAAGAAGCGGATAGACTGCAGGGGTGGTTGGAAGGGAGGATATCCCTATCACCAGAGATAATCTGTTCCTTAGAGTGGTGGTCAAACCTAAACAACCTAGCGGAGGGGGTTCCTTGGAGGGTTGTCCCCTCTAAAATAGTCACCACGGATGCTAGCCCCTCGGGATGGGGGGCCCACCTAGTGGAAGATGTCATACAGGGCCAATGGTCCGAGATGGAAGCGATAGGTTCGCCTAATATGAAGGAACTCACTGCAATTTATTACGCTGTGTCCAAATTTCTCCCACAGCTAAGAGGAACTCGCACGAGGGTCCAGTCGGACAATACCGCAGTAGCATACATAAACCGGCAAGGAGGTACGCGATCAGAGCCGCTCATGTCTATCACAGAAAGGATCTTGGAAATGGCTGAATCACACCTCCACTCCCTGTCTGCAATCCACATCAGAGGAGTGGACAATTCCAGGGAGGACTTTCTCAGCCGCCAAACGTTACATCAGGGGGAGTGGGTCCTCAGCCGTCACATCTTCGAGATGATAGCGACAAAATGGGGCAGGCCAGAAATAGATCTGTTCGCAACAAGGGCCAACAGGCGTGTAGAAAGGTTCGCTTCTCTATACAGAGCGGACGATCCGGACATGCTCGATGCCTTCCAAGTACACAGGACGTTCAGGCAGGCCTACGCCTTCCCTCCAATGATGTTGCCAACAGTAGTGAGGAAAATAAGAGTTCCCCGTTTTGGCCCAAGAGGCCGTGGTTCTCATGGCTGAGTGCCATGTCAATATCCGATCCATTGATCCTACCACTACATCGGGATCTTCTCTCACAGGGTCCCTGTTACCATCCTCGAGTCAAAGCCCTGCACCTAGCGGCATGGAATTTGAAAGGGAGCTATTGAAAATAAGAGGGTTCTCAAATAGTTTAACACTCTTCTACAAAGCGGGAAAGAATCTACAAAAAAAATTTACGCTAAAGTATGGAAGAAATTTTTAGCCTTTCACCCAGCAAAGTTTTCCAGTGAAATACCTATTACAGCTATTCTAGAGTTCCTGCAAAAGGGGAGGGAGTTGAGGCTCTCAGTTAGCACGCTAAAGGTCCATGTATCGGCTCTAGGAGCCTTATATAACTACAACGTGGCAGGCAACAAATGGGTAGCCAGATTTATTTCCGCTTGTCGGAGAGCGAACCCGGTTCACATTCCCCAATTGCCAACATTGGACCTTAGCTTGGTTTTAGTTGCCTTCACTCAGGCCCCGTTTGAGCCCATACACTCAGTTTCAATAAAATGCCTTTCATTAAAGACCGCTGGTAGCTTTAGTTTCGGCAAGAAGATTAGGTGATCTCCAAGCCCTGTCGGTGGATCCCTCGTTCCTGTCAGTAGTTCAGGACAGGCTTGTATTAAAGACGGACCCATTCCATTGTACCTTCCCAAACGAGCTACTAGGTTCCATAGATCCCAGGAGATCTGCCTAGCTTCCTTCTATGATAACCCAACAACACCAGAGGAGATAAAATATCACAGCTTAGATGTGAAGAGGACAGTGCTAGCCTACCTAGATAGGACCAGTCCCTGGAGGCAGAGTAGGTCTCTTTTTGTCTCCTTCCAGGGTAACAAGAAAGGTTCAGGAGTTACAAGAGGCACGTTATCTAGGTGGATTAGAGATGCAATCTCAATGGCATACTCGGCAAAGGGAGAAGACCCTCCACGGGGTATAAAGGCGCATTCTACTAGAGCCATGTCCTCCTCATGGGTCGAGCGGGTGGATGTCCCAATTGAACTGATATGTCAGGCTGCAACCTGGTCTTCTCCATCTACCTTCTATAGTCACTATAGACTAGATGTGTCCTCCTCTGAGGATTTGGCCTTTGGTAGATCCGTACTTAGCACGGTGCGCCCTCCCAGGTGATGGTCTCTGAAAATCTCTCAGTGGGTGCTGTCGTGGCGAAGAGAAAAAGCTGGATTACTTACCGATAATACTCATTTGTAGAGTCCACGCCCCCCTTAATGTATAGATTTACACGTGGTTTCTTTGGTGGTGGGGAGTAGGTTTAGGGATTAATCTGTAGATAGGTTAACAGATGTAGAAGCATGTTAGAAACGAATGACTAATCTGGCATGTTGACTAAAACCTGTATGGAGGTTCCTCCTTTGTTCTCTGTAATCCAAGCTGAGGGAGCGAGGGGGGGGGGGGGGGCGCCCCATTTATCTCTGTAGGGTTCCTGGGGGCGGATCCCCTCTCAGTGGGTGCTGTCGTGGACTCTACAAAAGAGTATTACCGCTAAGTAATCCGGTTTTTCTGCAGGATGTGTTTTTGTTTTCCATAGGATAACATGGTACTGTACATCCCATGGAAATAAGCTGCGGATCCACAGACGAATCTGCAACATGTGCACATACCCTTGTGGTTTTTTGGCCACCACCACAACATTGCAATAATAGGCGATCAAACCAACTTATTTACCCCAAAATGGTATCAGTAAAAAACGTTTTCTCTGGGTGCAAAAAATAACCCCTGTTGTAGCTCCAGATCCTGAAAAATGAAAGTCTTGGAATTTGGTGACAAAAAAACAAATTTTATTTTTTTTTTTTTTTTTCTTACAAATTTCCAAATTTTTTTTCCACCTCCTAAATAAAACAAAAACTATGCATGTTTGGTATGTGCATACTCGTACTGACCTGTGGAATCATATTGCATGGTCAGTTGTACCATGTAGTGAACATAGCAAAAAAAAAAAAAAAAAAACACAATCGTGGAATTACTTTCTTTTTTTTTGGGATTTTTTTTCCTATTTTCCACTACACTATATGGTAAAAATGAATGGTGTTGGTTAAAAGTAAAACTTGTAGCACAAAAAACAAGCCCTCATATGGCCTGAAAAATAAGGGTATGGCTTTTGGAAGAAGGGGAGGGAAAGCTGAATGGGGAAAAAAAAAATGAAAAATCACCAGGTAGTGAAGGGGTTAAGTTATAATTCTCTATTCAGTTTTAAAAACAGGGACTTGAGTCCATTTGTAAAATGCATCCATTACAAAGTGGAGGTAAACTGAAGAAGAGTTTTCATTTATTGTTGGCTTTGGCTTTTGGAAGCACAGAATATTGGACTTTTTGTTCGGAGGCAAAAAAATTGGGAAATCCAGACAGCCCAATTCTTTCAAGGGGGCTCTTCAGTTTGCATCCAGTTTGTTCCTAATCTGTTTTCTACTTACACAGTACAGTTGAAAAAGACACCAGCCCTTTAGGTTCAACCAAGGGATGGTAGGGGTATAATGACAACCATTCTGCAAAAGAATAAATATTTTCCTTCCTGATCCCAATTGTCAGACATTCAGAACAAGAATTTTATACATGTACAGTACATAGAGGAGATCCCAAAAGGGAAAAAAAACAAAACAAAAAACACCTGGTTTCTGCGCTGCTATACTTGTACATCCGACCTGAGGAAGAGGTCATGGAATGGACCTCGAAACGCGTTGTCTTTGTATGTACCATGAAATAAAGCATTGATATTGGAACCTACTCCTAGAATCGACTGGATTTCCTCCATTTGAGGGTTGAAGTATAGCAGCGCGGGAACCAGGTTTTTTTTTTTTGTTTTTTTTTTTTCCCCTTTTGGGATCTCCTCTTTGAGTAATGAAAGCAGACGCTGTCTGTCTACACCCTACTGCTGCAGCTTCATTATATTGGATTGAGTGTATTTAGTAGTTGTGGCGTTACACCACCTCTGAGGGTGAGTACCCTGAACAATTCAAATTTTACTTATTATATCTGGTAAAGCCCTATGGGCGCGCTTTTGTGGTTTCTTTTATCTTTATACATGTACATAAGTATTTTTTTTTTCTTCTAAGAAAACATCCCATCCTAGGAGACCAGATTTTCCACTAGGGTCAGATATGTCTGTATTGGTTTCTGTGTGCTTGTCCGCATAATGAGCAATTGCAGGAGATATCTGTTATTGACATGTACTTGTCGGACCAGGCTAATTTATGCTGTTTTTTTTTGTGTTTTTTTTTCACATGCACCATTGGTCCTTTTGTAGAAAATGTGTGTGTGTGTGTGTGTGTGTGTGTGTGTGTGTGTACAGGCATTGTGCTTATTATTTGATCAGTGTGCTGTTCACTGAGAACATGGGCAGCACTCAGGCTGGTTTCAAATTTGTGTCTATGTGCTCAGCGTTTCATCCGCAGCAATCCGCAAGCGTCATGTGTACCTGTGTACCTATCTCTAACATGGTGTGTGCAGGGGCATGTGTTTGCAGCCGTTCGCATGCGTCAGCGTACGCATGCGTCGTTTTTTTTGGTGTGCGGTGGGGTCCGGCAAACACATGCCGCATTTTTGGAAGCGGCAAATATGCGCAGTCATGCGCATGCGGATCCGTGCATCAAAAAAAGCATTAGTGTCTATGGGAACGCATGTGTACAATACACATGCATTCTTCAAAATGTAAGTAGAAATTCCATGAGACACGACCATTTTTGTCTGATGTCATATCGAACGCATGCGCATAAACAACGCAAACGCATACAAAGGCATGCAAATGCAGCATTTTTTTGGCGTCATGCGTAAGATGATGCCGCTGAGTAAACATGCGTTTTTGCATGCGGATGTGGATGATACGCTGCGGTCTCAAACGCTAATGTGAACCTGACCGTACTGAATATAAAGCCATCTGAACAAAGCTGAAAGTTGGCCAGTCTCTTAGAGACTGTTTTGTTTTTATATTAAAGTGGTAGAGATAAAAAAAAATCTGTTTTTGTCCATGCACAGTGGTGTGAAGAAGTGTTTCCCCCCCCCCCTTCCTGATTTCTTATTTTTTTTGGATGTTTATCACACTTAAATGTTTCAGATCACCAAACAAATGTAAATATTAGACAAAAATAATACAAGTAATCACAAAATGCAGTTTTTAAATGAAGGTCTGTATTATCAAGGGAAAAAGAAAATCCAAACCTACAGGATCCAGCGTAAGAAAGTGATTGCAACCCCATTCACCTCCTCCCTTTAAAACATGAATTAACTATGGTTTATCACACCTTTGGGAAGCTGAGTTTGATTTCCCTAGCTGTACACAGACCTGATGACTGTCAAACCTGTTCAATCAAGAAATCATTTAAATAGGACCTGCCTGACAAGTGAAGTAGAGTAAGACTTCCTCAAAAGCTAGACATCATGCTTCAATCCAAAGAAATTCAGGAAAAATGAAAAACAAAGTACCCATACCTGCTCCGACGCCAGCAACTGCTTTATGCTTGTATGCAGTGCATGGCAGGGACACCATGCGCTGCTTCCAAGCCGAATGGCAACTGCTGGAACACTCAATTCTCTGCACGCCGGGACTGTGTGCTCTCACTGTGCATTGCTCTCTAGTGTGCACAGTGTCATCTGGAGACTGCCTGCGCCTGACGGCGGTCACGTATGCCGATACTTAAGAGAAATGAATATTCATGAATGTGGTGAATATTAATTTCTCTTAAAGCACCGGCACACCTGAAGCCAGCAGCCACAGGAAGTCTCCGGATGACACTGTGCATGCTAGAGAGCAATGAATACTCGCTGCTCTCTGCGCGCACAGTCCCGGCGTGCAGAGCATTGAGTATTCTGGCTTGCAAGCAGCTCATGACATCCCTGCCGTGCGCTCCTTACAAGCATAAAGCAGCTGCTGGTATCGGAACAGAGTGTTGCGAGGGAGCATCAGGAAGGTAAGTGCAATATTTTTTTTTTTTTCTTCAAATGTTTTCTGATGTGGCCATTCATAACAGGATGGGGGCAAATCATACCCGGCTGCAATTAATGAGAAATGAATATTCATTGCCCTCCACGTCTCATCATCTCCCGCCTCGACTACTGCAATATCCTTTTCTGTGGCCTCCCTGCTAACACTCTCGCACCTCTCCAGTCCATCCTTAACTCTGCTGCCCGAATAATTCATCTCTCTCATCGCTACTCCTCAGCTTTTCCCCTCTGCAAATCTCTTCACTGGCTCCTGTTCCCTCAGCGTATCCAGTTCAAATTACTATACTGACCTATAAAGCCATCAATCTGTCTCCTCCATATATCTCTGAACTAATCTTCCAATATCTTCCCTCACGTAATCTCCAGTCCTCCCAAGACCTCCTCACCTTCACACTTATTCCCTCCTCACTAATCGTCTCCAAGAGTTCTCCCGAATATCCCCCATCATCTCGAATTCTGTGCCCCAACACCAGGGCTGTGGAGTCGGAGTCATGGAGTCGGAGTTAGTTTTGGTCGGAGTCGGTAGAAATGTACCGACTCCGACTCCAGCTTTAAATAAAATGTATTAATATTTCATAATTGAACTTTCATATGAATTTTATAAATGTTACTCAAATATATATGTTCTATCAAACTATGAACAACAGTGATAAGCAGTTCTGCTGGAGATAGAGACATTTCTTACTTCTTGTGTGTCACTGTTCTCCACTGCCCTTATCTAATCTTATACTTGGTTAACCTCATGCTGCCCCAACCCCCCTACTTAAAATGTATGAAACTGAAAGTGAAAATGTGTTGCAAATTCTTAGTAGTAACGCTCCTCCTCTAGACTAGATCATACTAGGTGTGCGTCTTCCAAGCATCTCACAGCTGCCTGCTACTCAGAAGAGGAAGACTGTAAGAAGTATTATCCTTTCAACAAACTTTGCATCAGTTAACTGTGAGTACATGAAGAATAATAACAGTATTACTGACCACTATATCAGTTGTACGACCTGGCAATAATTTTGTACAATTGTTTTTAGGAAAAACAATTGTCATTTGGATTGTGAATGCAGAATTAAAAACCTGAGAATGTCAAAGAAGCATCACATTAAATCAGCTGTATTTGAACATTTCACCATCACTCAAGATAGAAAACATTATGTCTGTCAGTGTATGACAAATGATCCAGACGAAAACAAATGCTGTGAAGCCAAGATGAGTGCATATTCAGGCAAAGATAAAATTGCTCCTACCAGAGCTTCTAATCTAAAGAGACATTTACAGCGCTTTCATCCAGAAGTACTGAAAGCAGTGGATGAGAGACTGCATCCAAACCAATGAACCAGTGCCCAGCTCTTCCAGCCAAACAAAGGAGCAGAGAACTTTGCAGCTATCAGTTGCAAGATATTTTGTCAGTGACAAAGTTACTCTGACAATGACAGTAGATACATTTAAAAAACAGATCATAGAGCTTGTTGTAAAGGATAGTGTGCCTATTTCATTATTTTCACGACCAGCTTTTATGTGTCTGAATGGGGAAATGGCCCGCAAGCTTGGTGTTTCTCTGGAGAGAGAGAGAGTATTAGAAAATTAGTAATCGAAGAAGCTTTTAAACAAAAGGAAGAACTTAAAAAAACTCTCAAGGGACGCTTTCTGTTTCTTAAAATGGATGCCTGCACACGTCACAGAGTGAACTATTTTGCCATCAATGTCCGATTTGTTTGTGACAAAAATGAAATAGTTACCAAGACATTGGCAGTAAAAGACACCAAAGCTCATCACACCAGTGAGTTTCTCCAGGTCTTGGTGGAAAAGGTTCTGCAAGACTATGAACTTAAAAAAGAGCAAGTTCTTTCTGTCGTAACTGACAATGCTTCAAATATGATAAGTACTATTAAGCTAATGAATGAGAGTAATGATGGTGACCAGCAGCTAGAAGAACATTCTGGGTCCACAGACACAGAAATGTTTGAAATAGAGGAACACAGTATTGTAACTGAGGAGCAAACTGAAGATGCTTCAGATGAACAGCAACATGATAGTTTAGATGATCTTGTTGACACTGTGTCAATATGTTCTTTCATTCATCACATGCGCTGTGTTGTGCATACGCTACAGCTGGCTATAAGAGACAGTCTGCAAGAAGGACATGCTGCTGCACTGATTGGCAAGGTGAGAAAATTGGCTACTGTTGCCAGAACCCCTAAAGTTGACTCAATTTTGAAGAGACGTGCTGGAAAACGGGCAATTATTGATCAAGCCACATGATGGGGCAGTACTTACAAGCAGAGGAATTAACTCCAGGTATTTTCTTAAAGGAGTGGAAGAACCTGATGTTTCGCCTGTCCCAAAGAGGAGGGTTAATTGCAAGTGGCATTGCTACATCAATGAAACGGAGAGAGGAGCTACTATTACAAAATAACATTCTTTTGGCAGCTGCTTATGTAGACCCAATGCATCGGATTCTTCTAGATGATCAACAGCTAAGTAAAGGAAAAGAAGCTCTGTTTGAAATAGCAGTAAGGATGAAAGGGTTGCAAAACAGTCAGGAGGAACAAGAAGAATTTGGTCGTCCTGCCACATCTTCACCCTCATCATCAACTGATGAAGAATTTAATTTCGAAAAATATTTGGATCACAAGGACCGTGCAAAGCGTTCCCGCATAGAAGAAGAGTCATCCCCATCAAGGAACACAGCCAGTACATTTCAGCAGAATTTTTCATGTGCACTAAAAGAAATTGAGAAATTTGACCGTTCATCAAAAATAACAGTGCAACAAGCGATTCCTCTGTATCCTGACATTGTCAGAGATGTTGCCCTAGTGGTTACTGCTTTGCCACCAACGCAAGTTAGTGTAGAGAGGTTGTTCTCTGCTTTCAAAATAATTAGATCAGATTTGAGGGCATCCATGAAGGAAGATCTGACAGAGGCAATACTTTTTCTGAGGACAAATTTATAGATTTCTTCTTATTGACTGCATAAAAGTGTTTATTGCATATTTACTTAACTTTTATAAACTTTTATAAACTGTATTTGCTATATTCTAATTGTATTCTAATAAATGTAGTTTTTGCTCTAAGTGGTCTGATTACTTATATGATGGTGAGAAACTGAATAAGCACGATGTTTAATATTTTACAACAGTAAATTTGTTGTTATGAATTGGCCATTTATGAAGGAGTCGGAGCCGGAGCCTGATAAAATCCAGGAGTCGGAGTCTGAGTCGGAGTCGCAACTGTGGCTTACCGACTCCACAGCCCTACCCAACACGTCCGACTATCAACCACATTTGGATCCTTCATACGGAAACCTGAAAACCCACTTCTTCAAGAAATCTTACAGCCTGCAATGAGCCCGCTGCCTCCTCACCATTACCCGGAGCTACTGCCTCATCAACACCCGAGCTGCTGCAACCCCCCAACCTACTGTCTCCTTCCCCCACCATCCTGTAAAATGTAAGCCTGCAAGGGCAGGGTCCTCTCCCCTCTCTATCGGTCTGTTATTGTTTACTGTAAGTGATATCTGTAATTTGTATGTAACCCCTTCTCATGTACAGCACCATGGAACCAATGGTGCTATATAAATAATTTCTATTTAGCAGCAGGCACAGGAGTTAGCCGCAGCAGCCGGCTCCTGCCTCTGTGACCCGCTGCTCTGCCAAAACCGCTCCCCTACCTCCCCACCAGAGCCAGTACATCTGGACTATTAAGACGCACCCCCCCCCATTTTACTCCACATTTTTGCAGGAAGAAAGTGCGTCTTATAGTCTGAAAAATACAGTAATTGAGATCTATCAGTCTGGAAAAGGTTATAAAGCCATTTCTAAAGCTTTGGGACTCCAGTGAGCCACAGTGGGAACTATTATCAACAAATGGCAAAAACATCATGGAACAGTGGTAAATCTTCCCACAAGTGACTGGCTGACCAAAATCACCCCAAGAGCACAGCGACAACTCATCCAAGAGGTCACAAAACACCTCACAACAACATCCAAAGAATGGCAGGCTTCACTTGCCTTCGTTAAGGTCAATGAGACTCCACCATAAGAAAGAAAATGGCAAAAATGGCCTGCATGGCATAGTTCTAAGACAAAAACCACTGCTGAGCAAAGAGATTATAAAGGCTTGTCTCAGTTTTGCCAGACAACATCTTAATGATCGCAAAGACTTTTGGGAGAATACTCCTGTGGACTAATGAGACAAAAGTTGAACTTTTTGAAAGGCTAATGTTCCATTACATCTGGTGTAAAAGTAGCACAGTATTTCAGAAAAGAAACATCATACCAAAAGTAAAATATGATGGTGGTTGTGTGATGTTCTGGGTTTGTTTTACTGCTTTAGGATCTGGAAGACTTGCTGTGGTAAATGGAGTTATGAATTCTGTTGGTTACCAAAAAGTCCTGAAGGAGAATGTCTAGCCATCTTATTTTGACCTCAAGCTGAAGTGCACTTAGGTTATGCAGCAGGATCCGAAACACATCACCAAGACCACCTTTTGTTGAAGAAAAGCAAAATTAAGCCTTTGCTGTGGTCAAGTCAAAGTCCTGACCTTAATCCGATTGAGATGCTGTGACATGACCTTTTAAAAAGGCGGTTCATGCTCAGAAACCCTCCAATGGGGCTGATTTACAACAATTTTGCACAGATGAGTGGGTCAAAATTCCTCCATAGCGCTGTACAACACTCATTGCCAGTTGTTACCAAAAGCTTGATAGCTGTTGTTACTGCTAAGGGTGGCCCAACCAGTTATTAGGTTTAGGAGGCAATCATTTTTTTTCACTCAAGGCCCTATAGCTTTGTTTTGTTTTTCACATAATAATGCAGTTTTTAAATTAAGGTGTTTTATTAGGTGTTTACTTGTATATTTTTGCATAATAAAATTTGTTTTGTGATCTGAAACATTTACGTGTGACAAACATGCAAAAGAATAAGAAATCTGGAATGGGGCAAACGCTTTTTCACATGACTGTATTTAGTATGGACATATATATACATACATTTCTACTGTGAGACAGAATGAAAATATATATAAAGCTGTGTGTATGAGCTCCGCCTACAGTAGCGATATGGGAGGTATCGCCTCCCGGACCCCGGTGAACTGGTAAAGCCCTTTGAGGCTTCCCAGACACAGAGGCCACAATCACCCCCACAGTGTCATTTAAGTTTTATTGCGGCGGTGACGTACTCCTTGCCACCGCTGCTTTCTCCCTGCATTTTCTCTTTGTTCCCTGGTGGGGAAACGTTCATCTCAAAATAAAAAAAAAAAAGCTCATCCTCCCGGTTCTCTTTGGTTTGGGGAAACCTTGGTGGGCTTCCCCAGTCTCAGTATAGCAAGGGCTCCCCCTATGCAGTCCTTGGGCATCGGACCGCTCACCTCCTCAGGCGATATCCACGGTGCGGTCCTCTGGTATTTTTTTTCCTCTCTGGCAGCCGGCGCAGTCTCAGCATTGATATTAGTTATACTTGGTCCCTTTTTCATGGACTTCGTGCGCTGCCAAACATTAGACTTAGATCCAGTTGAGATGAAAGATCAAAGTTTTATTCCCAACACATTTCGAAGTATTAATAACTTCATCCTCAGGGGATGACAGACATAAAAAACTGGCATTGTGGCCAGATTATATACACTCCACATTTGAAATTTGGCGCCAACAGTCACATGTTTTTTACAAAAAGTCAAAGTTCAAATGACGTTTGAGAAAATCACATGTTAAAACTTAATCTTCATTTCTGTAAAAAATAACATTTCTTCATTAACAGAGAAAATATGAAAAAAACGAAAAAATGATATATATATATACATTTTTTTGGGCTGAAAGTCCCCCTCTCGGCTTATACACGAGTCATATACCGAGGGGGAGCGGGGGTGTCAGATCATACTCACCCTTCTCTGCAGCTCCCCTGCTTGTTCTATGTTGTCGGCGCTGCTCTCTTCCTGCTTCAGCTGTCCAATGGTACCCGCTCATTAAATATGCGCATATTTAATGAGCGGGTACCACGTGACCACTGAACCAGGAAGAGAGCAGCGCCGACAACATGGAACAACAAGCAGGGGAGCTGCAGAGACAAGCGCCAGGACCCGGTGAGTATGAAGGGGGGGGTTGGGAGGCATATTCACCTGTCCCTGCGCTCTGCTGTCTTGCGTCCTCTGCAGTGACATTCAGGTCAGAGGGCGCTATCGCTCTCTGCCTGCACAGTCACTGCAGAGTGCAACGCTGATGAGCAGGGGGCAGCGACTGAGGTGAGCATACAGGTTTTTGTTTTTTTTTGTAAGGGAGGCAGCGGCAGCAGCAACATGATGGGGCCACTCACTGTGCAGTACAGCTGGGGCCACTCACTGTGCAGTACAGCTGGGGCCACTCACTGTGCAGTACAGCTGGGGCCACTCACTGTGCAGCAAAGCTGGGGCCACTCACTGTGCAGCAAAGCTGGGGCCACTCACTGTGCAGCAAAGCTGGGGCCACTCACTGTGCAGCAAAGCTGGGGCCACTCACTGTGCAGCAAAGCTGGGGCCACTCACTGTGCAGCAAAGCTGGGGCCACTCACTGTGCAGCAAAGCTGGGGCCACTCACTGTGCAGCAAAGCTGGGGCCACTCACTGTGCAGCAAAGCTGGGGCCACTCACTGTGCAGCAAAGCTGGGGCCACTCACTGTGCAGCAAAGCTGGGGCCACTCACTGTGCAGCAAAGCTGGGGCCACTCACTGTGCAGCAAAGCTGGGGCCACTCACTGTGCAGCAAAGCTGGGGCCACTCACTGTGCAGCAAAGCTGGGGCCACTCACTGTGCAGCAAAGCTGGGGCCACTCACTGTGCAGCAAAGCTGGGGCCACTCACTGTGCAGCAAAGCTGGGGCCACTCACTGTGCAGCAAAGCTGGGGCCACTCACTGTGCAGCAAAGCTGGGGCCACTCACTGTGCAGCAAAGCTGGGGCCACTCACTGTGCAGCAAAGCTGGGGCCACTCACTGTGCAGCAAAGCTGGGGCCACTCACTGTGCAGCAAAGCTGGGGCCACTCACTGTGCAGCAAAGCTGGGGCCACTCACTGTGCAGCAAAGCTGGGGCCACTCACTGTGCAGCAAAGCTGGGGCCACTCACTGTGCAGCAAAGCTGGGGCCACTCACTGTGCTTCATAGCTGGGGCCACTCACTGTGCTTCATAACTGGGGCCACTCACTGTGCAGCAAAGCTGGGGCCACTCACTGTGCAGCAAAGCTGGGGCCACTCACTGTGCAGCAAAGCTGGGGCCACACACTGCAGATAACTGAGGCCACTTACTGTGCACCCTCGGCTTATACACGAGTCAATAAGTTTTCCCAGTTTTTTGTGGCAAAAGTAGGGGGGTCGGCTTATATTCGGATCGGCTTATACTCGAGTATATACGGTATGTGTGTGTGTGTGTGTGTGTATATATATATATATATATATATATATAATAATTCTAGGAGAAACGATCCCACTTTAAGAAAAAGAAAAAAAGGAGAAGATCAGAAGCTCTGACCACTACACCACAATAAATACCGATCTCCAAGGAAGCTTTTACTGCAATCAAGAAACAATTTCTATATAAATATAAAAATAGATACATGAATATAAAAATACACTTTACTAAAAAAAAGCATTAAAAATATACATCTACCAACGAATGCAGAAAAATTGGTAAAAATATAAATACACTAAATACATTAAATACTTTAATCTTTCATCTCAACTGGATCTAAGTCTAATGTTTGGCAGTGCACGAAGTCCATAAAAAAATTCCATAAGTTTTATATGTTAACGGTCACTGGTTTGACCCGTGGACGTGCAGCAGCTGAACGCATATCCTACATGCTTTTTCCTTTCCTGGAGCGGGAGAGTTGATATATAATTATATATCTCTTACCATCGGATAAAACCCTATTTGCGCTTCCCTTGTTCCTACAGTATAAATTATTATACTTGGTCCCAGCAGTCAGAAGGAGTCCTGGAGCCGCTCCACCCCCAGAGAGTGCGACACAATGGGAACAGACAGTTGTGTGGTGTGAGGGAGAAAATAGAAGGTGTAATAGGAAAATGAGAGAAGTGAGGCACTGCTACAGTATGAGGCTGTGTAGAGAGAAGAGTGAGGCGCTGCAGGTGGAGGCTGTGTATAAAGCCCCCGTCACACAGCTTGATCGCTGCTGAGTCACACAAGTTTTGTGGTGCAACAGCAATCTCACCAGCGATATCACTGCGCTTAGAAACCCGCTGTTTACCTTGGATACCAGCTCCCAGCACCAGCACACTGGTATTTGAGGTACACGGCGGGTAACTAAGCGACGCGCGCGCTTGTTACCCGCGTCGTCGCTGGTCCTGATCGCTGGTGAGATCTGCCTGTTTGGCAGCTCACCAGCGATCCTGACAAGGTGATATCGTTGTCGGGATCGCTGGTGTGTCGCTATGTGTGACGGGGGCTTAAGGCAACATTCACTCGTTCAGTATTTGGTCAGTATTTTACCTCCGTATTTATAAGCCAGAACCACGAGTGAGAAAAATACAGAAGTGGGAATGTTGGTGGTATACTTTTCCTCTGATTGTTTTACTCCAAGTTTTAGCTTACAAATACTGAGGTAAAAATTCTGGCCAAATAACGTGTGAACGAGGTCTAAAGGAGAAAAGTGTGGTGCTGCAGAAGAAGTAGTATGTGCAATATATTCATTATAACTTGTTATAACTAACCACAGTTAGTTACTCTGCCCGGGCAAACGCCAGGCTCTTCAGCTAGTCTAAAAATAAAAACCAGAAAATCACATTGTATGATTTTTAAAAAATTAATTTCGTTTTATTGCATGAAATAAGTATTTGATCACCTACCAACCAGCAAGAATTCTGGCTCTCACAGACCTGTTAGTTTTTCTTTAAGAAACCCTCTTGCTCTGCACTCAATACCTGTATTAATTGTGCCAGTTTGAACGTGTTACCTGTGTAAAAGACACCTGTCCACACACTCAACCACTCCCATTGCAACTTCTCCACCGTGGCCAAGACCAAGGAGCTGTCTTAGGACACGAGGGCCAAAATAGTAGCCAAAAGGCTGGAATGGCTACAGGGCAATAGGAAAGCAGCTTGATGAGAAGGCAACAACTTTTGGCACAATTATAATAAAATGGAAGAAACGCAAGATGACTATCACTTACTCGATCAGGGGCTGCAAGCAAGATCTTGCCTCATGTGGTAAGGATGGTTCTGAGAAAGGTCAGCAATCAGCCCAGAAATGCGGACCTGGTCAATGATCTGAAGAGAGCTGGGACATTACTGTTAGTAATGCATTACGCCGTAATGGGTTAAAATCATGTAGGGCATGCAGTCAAATGTCCAGGCCCATTTAAAGTTCCCCAGTGACCTTAGGA
The DNA here is from genome assembly GCF_039654945.1 of Dendrobates tinctorius. Classification (NCBI taxonomy): domain Eukaryota; kingdom Metazoa; phylum Chordata; class Amphibia; order Anura; family Dendrobatidae; genus Dendrobates; species Dendrobates tinctorius. Next base: position 972,502 of record NW_027361755.1, read on the forward strand.
ATGATCCAGAGAAGGCATGGGAGAAGATTGTGATCAGATGAGATCAAAATAGAACTTTTTGGTATGAACTCCACTCACCGTGTTTTTATGAAGGAGGATAAGTATAACCCCAAGAACACTGTCCCAACCGTGGAGCATGGTGGTGGAAACATCATACTTTGGGGGTGCTTTTCTGCAAGAGTGACAGGCCGACTACTCTATCAAAGAGAGGATGGATGGGGGTCATGTATCGCAAGATTTTGGCCAACAACCTTCCCTCAGTAAGAGCATTGAAGATGGGTCATGGGTGGGTGTTTCAATATGACAATGACCAAAAACACACAGTGAGGGCAACTAAGGAGTGGCTCCGTAAGAAGCATTTCAAGGTCATGGAGTGGCCTAACCAGTCTCCAGACCTCAATTCGATAGAAAATCTTTGGAGAGAGCTGACGGTCAATGTTGTCCAGCGACCGTCCCCAAGCCTGAAAGAGCTGGAGAATATCTGTATTTTGGAGTGGCCCAAAAGCCCTGGTACAGTGTGTTTGAAGAACAAACAAACAAAAAAAACACTTGGTTAAGAACTACGGTTAATGTCTGACCTATGTAATTGCAAACTATATTTGGTACAGAAAACTTTAAGTTCTGTTTTTCCAGTTCACCAATTCTGACAGCACCGTGGAGGATGTCCTTCATAAGAATAAGGATAACCTCATTGGGACCGGAAAACGAGAGGTTAAAAGAACCCTCCCATCTCCACCCCTCCCAGAGTTTTTTCTAGTTCCAATAAGGATATTAATGACGAGAGGAAGCTCCTATCCCTGGCCCCACCAGGCAGATCAGCGTGGATTGGGGGGCCCAGCCTTTCCCTCCCTTCTATCAAGCGGTCTGCAGCCGACACCCTCCAATTGGGGTTTCCCTCAGCCTACCTCAGTGAAGCGCTGCTCCTTCATTGCGAGCCGCTTACTTCTGCTTGGGGGCTCTCGGGGAAAAAAAAACGAAGAAAAGTGGAAGCTTTTTACCTTTAAAAATGTATCCAAAGTTTATTTAAAACAGTATAATGCAACAATGCAGAGAATATATAAGCAAAAAGATATGCAAAGAAAAGGGACAACATATACAAAAAATGCCGCAAAAAATCATGATATAGACAATCGCGGTGTATTCATTGCAGAAAATGACATAAAAAAGGCCAAATAGTTATAAATATAAGGTGCAAGCAAGTGCCTCCTAATCTTATATGTGCAGGCCTAAATAAAAAAGTAAATGGTGATTGTGGCACTGGTTTTCCTTTTACTTGATAGGTAGGCTTGCGAAAGCATAGGGGTAATTTATTTTGCGGTATGCCCATGCCCAAGGGTATATGTGGGATTAACGTCTCGTGCTTTGAAAGATAGAACAAGACAGCATTACCGTGACATCCTCAATGCCTGTGACGTCAGCGATTTGACTCTATTGAAACCACAACCTAAGCATTACAAAATCTATCATAATTGTGAAGCAAAATCATTGAAAGTCACAGGCATTGATAAAGTCCATGTTGACATTAGAGGAGGAAATTGGAGGAAGAATTTGGCCCAATTAGAGGCCAAATGGATTTAAAAAATTGGGTCTGTTCAACCCTCTGGCTTAAACGAAGTTCTCAGCTACGCCCCTTTTCTGTGATACTGTTTCGCTTCTTTTATATATATTTTTATTTGATTTTAACTTATATTCTTTTTGTATTCATAGTTTGATATATCCTTATTTTCATGATATGCTGCGGCTACTTTGAATTGTGCGGAGAATGATACACTAGTTCCCTCTGCAGGAAATAAAAGACTTTCACACGAGAAGAAAAACACCTTAAAGTTTTTTATTGAAAAATATTTTGTAAAAATATTATTTTTTCTTTCACAAAATTTTTTTATACTTTAATGTATATCTTTTTCACGTCTATTATTGATATATCTCAAATTGCAATTATAGTTCACATATATATCACATTATCTAACATTTAATTTGTTATTAAAAAGTTATCTACTCTGCATGGCATTGATTATTTATAATGCTCTTTATACATCCTGTTAATGTACTCCCATATGTTATGTACTTTATATGCACCAGCACTTTTCAATTCTACTCTGTATGCTTTTTTTAATCATGCACTTTGATATTTAATATATGTAAGTATATTTTTCAGTAAAACTGACTGCTTTAATTCCTCATTAACATCACTATCCGCCCTCTGCTCTGTCGCTTCATTCCTGAAGGCAGTTCTTTTGCGGTGGTGTCCGTTCCTCTCCTCTGCCCTGGCGCGCGGGGTTGGGGGGAGGGCCGGACGACTAGTCGGCGTTGTTTACAGCTGCCATGGTGACACTTCTGCACGGAGCTCGGCACCTCCCACCCGCCCTGACGCGTCGGGCTGAGGAGTAGGGGCCGGGTTTCTGTGCGAAGTATAGTTACCATGGCAGTATGCCGCACTGTTGTCCACTCCTCCTGCTCTGACGTATGGGTCCCGGAGAGGGGCGGGGATTTCGCAGTGCTCTGCCTGAATGAACGCCGTGCTGATCTGTCGGCGGATATGACGTGTTTTAGCCGCTGCCACCAATGATTATGACACTATATAAAAATGCACATATATGGTGTGAATGTATACACATCCCCTGGACGAAACGCGCGTCGTGGTGCCTGCTGCTCTCAGGTATAGACTGACTTTCACTATAGCACATTGTTTGACTTGCTAATGTCCTTTTTGATTTACCACAAGTGTCTTTGTAAGGGATTAATCCCCTAATTGATTATGCATTGGAAACCTTTGTGATTCTTGGGATAAAAAGGGATTAACCCTCCATGTGAACTACCATTAAGAATCTCTTGAATTGTTGCACATGCACCTTACCTATCAAGTAAGGCTGTGTTCACACAGTGTTTCTTTAGCGTTTTTTACCGCGGTTTTCACTATAAAACCGCTAAAAATAAGCTTCCCAGTCATTTGTATGCATTTTGCACTTTTTGTGCACATTGATAAGGTTTTTACCGCGAAAACGCATCGCGGTAAAAAACGCAGCATGTTCATTAATTTTGCGGATTTTTCCGCGGTTTAGGCTTCTTCCATGCGGTTTGAAACCGCTGGGGAAAAGACCGCATCAAAAACGCGCAAAAACAGCCGCAGAAAAATAGGTGCGTTTTCTGGGAAGGGATTCAGGTTTTTGAGCAGAAATTTTCTGCAACGTGTGCACTTAGCCTAAAAGGAAAACCAGTGCCACAATCACCATTTACTTTATTTAGGCCTGCACATATATGATTAGGAGGCACTTGCTTGCACCTTATATTTATAACGATTTATACTTTTTTATGTCATTTTGTGCAATGAATACACCTTGATTGTCTATTATGATTTTTTGCGGCATTTTTTGTATATGTTGTCCCCTTTCTTTGCATATCTTTTTGCATATATATTCTCTGCATTGTTGCAATATACTGGTTTAAATAAACTTTGGATACATTTTTAAAGGTAAAAAGCTTCCACTTTTCTTCGGGTTTTGTTTAGTCATTGGAAGTACCAATTACTAGGCAATGTATATCATTCTGATTTATTGGGGGCTCTCGGGTGTGGCGTCTGCCTCCTGTGGGCGTGCTTTCGGCAATATCATGTCTGCTGGCCGGGCAGAGCACTTCCGGGTCGCAGCCGGCGCGTGTATTCCAGCGTGCGTTCCACGGTGAAATGCAGGAAGAGGATCCGGCGAGGACTTCAGCTGGGCATGGTATAAATAGGGTCCTCGTATGTCTTGGCTGCCCTACTGTAAGCTAGGACTTCATACCGGAAAATCCTACATGGAGCATTCCGCTAAAGCAGACATTGGATTGGAACAAAGCCTGGGGCATGTGAGTAAGCTTGCAAAGCAACACCCACTTTAGCCCTTACCCTACACTTAGAAACACATGGCATATACTCTGTGTATTCTTGGGGGAACACCAGTCTCGGCAACTCCAAAGAAGGATGGAAAGAAGTCGGAGAATTAAAAGATGTGCTATCTGTAACGTCAAACTACCAGAAACCTGGCAGAAACACCTATGTGAACCCTGCACTTCAAAAATCATCAGAGAAGAACAGACTTCATTGCTGTCAGACATGAGGTCCATAATAAGAAAGGAGGTCCAGGCATCAATTTGTGGGATAGTATACTCTCATACCTCATAATTTGAATCCCAGGGAGAGTCCCGTAAAAGAATAAGTGGGACGGATGTGTCCTCTGAAGAGGAGATATCGGATGAATCTGACCAGAAGGAAGGGGAAATCTTTACTGACCCACCAGAAGAAGGGAAGAGGTACCTCTTTTCCTCTGAGGTCACGGACGAACTCCTTTGTGCAGTGTGAGATACCATGCAGGTAGAGGAAACCCCTCTCCGTACAGGACGAGGTGTTTGGGGGGGGGGGGGGTTGCGATCCCAGAGAAGTAGTGTTCCCGGTCAACAGCCACATTCATTCGATGATCATGGAGAAATGGGAGGATGCAGAAAAAAACTGGCCATTCCGAGCGACTTTAAGCTCCGCCTACCCTTTGAGCTGGAAGACGTCAAAGCCTGGGAAGACATCCCCCAAGATAGGCATTACAGTAGCCAAAGTGGCGAAGACAACTTTGATCCCATTTGAAGATTCCTCCAGCTTGAAAGAACCCATGGACTGGAAAGCAGATGGTCTCCTTAAAAGAACTTGGGAAATCTCGGCAGCCATAATCCTGGTCAACATAACGGCAACTTAGGTGGCTCGGTCCATGCACTTATGGGTCAACAAAGAACATTTTAGATCTAAGACTCCCAGGCACACCATCCTAAAATACCTCCCCCTCCAGAAACTGGTGACTGGTTTCATGACTGACGCATCTGCAGAATCCGTACAATCTGCAGCCAGGAATGAGTCTTTGTCCAATGCTGCCTGAAGTGGTATCTCGCTAAAGACTTGGTCGTGGGACACTCAGTTAAAAAATAATCTTTGTTCCTTTCCATTCTCAGGTAATAGTGTTTGGGCCTGTTCTGGATGATATTCTAGAAAAGGCATCAGACAAAAAGAAGGGGTTTCCTGACAAGAAACCAAAGAAATATCAGCCCTTTCACAGGCCCTAACCTAGCCAGAAGTCATGCTACAAGGGGAAAGCAAAAATGGCAGATTAAGTTGCCCCATGAATTCAATTTTTGGCTCAGGTAGAAAGTGACACAAGAGGAGGGGAATGGCTAGGGCGGTTCCTGAGTGGTTGGCAGGAGATCTTAGAAAATCTATGGCTCTTCCCCCCCCCCCCCCCCCCCCCCCATCCCCGAAAGATTCATAATAACGATCTCCCGCCTTCAGTTAGCAGCTTCCCCCATGTGAGCAGATGTCCAGGACTTACTAAAGATCGGAGCGGTAGTCCCGGTCCCTGAGGAGGAAAAGTGCAAGGGCCATTACTCCAACCTCTTCTCAGTAAAAAAAAAAAAAAACACAGGAGAGAGCAGGACGATAATAAACCTCAAGCCCTTTAAACCAATGGATAAGATTCAAGAAGTTCAAGATGGAATCCATCAAATCTACGATTCCTCTTATAGACAAAAATATGGTGATATACTGTGTGTGTATGTGTGTGTGTGTGTGTGTGTGTATGTATATATATGTGTGTGTGTGTATATATATATATATATATATATATATATATATATATATATATATATATATATATATATATATATAATATAAGTGATACTGTGACTGCTGTATATACACCTGTCACCGAGTTATGCTGATAAAAGTTACGGCCACCGCCTTTCAGGGCTTATATCCAGCATTCTATAATCCTGTAGATAAACCACCAACCCAACCTGTTAGAAGAAAAATTACTTTTATTATACTCACCTAGGGGGCGACCCGGTCAGAGGGGTGTCGTTCTTGGTCCGGTTCCTCCCATCTTCTTGAAATGCCATCCTCCTTTTTGCTTCATGTGGATGACGCGTCTTTGCGTCCTCCACACAGTCTGCTCAGAATCGCACTCCTGTGCAGACGTACTTATCTGCCCTGAGTGTGCAGGCACTGGTAAAGTTCAGAGAGGCCCAATACTGCAGGACTTTGCTCTTCCCTCAACAATGCAGATAAGTACATAGCTGATACTGCGACTATACACACCAAACACAGTATCACCAATAATATGTATATACAGCAGAGTCGCAGTATCACTTATATATTGTGTATACAGCAGTCTGTATACATTCTACAGGTGGTACTGCAAGTGGTGTATATACATAAAACAGTTTCCATATTGGAACTCACCCAGGTCCCTTTGATGGAGGGAGGATGAAGAGCTGAGGTGGGTCCATCGTCGGCGTGCAGATTAGCGGATCCCTGGTTGGGACTGGTTGTGAGTGGCGCAGGAAACGAAACATGCTCCGACACTGGTACTGACCAGCGTCATACAGAAGAGCTCTGTGCAACGCGACGGCCCTTTCAAACTTGTTACTGTAGACTCTGCTTGCACGTGCTGACAAGGGTAGCAGCAGCCCTTGGCAAAGGGTGCATGCACACAGGGCCTCTAGTAAGACGTTTTAAAGAGCCGGCAGCCCACTTTATAGTACAGATTCGCCAGCCCACCGACCATCTGCCCAGCCTGGCAGATTATCAATCGGGGCCTGAATCTGATTCTGGCAGTTGATCACCTTGGTGTCTTGATAAAATGTGATAACGTTGTGCAATGAGGAAGCCTTGTGGCTGTGAAGGCCAGGGCTGATGTCACTATGGAGCCATACAAAGGTTCCCAGGGCAGTCTGTTGTAAAAGCCTGTTATGTACAATCTGTCACGGTTTTATCCCAACAGTGAAGTGCCAGAAGACTGCAGCGTCCTGATTGCTGATTGCTCCTACTCCTGCGCTGAAAAGAAGCACTTCAACTTCTAAAATGGTGTTAATTTCTTTTGGTAGAACAGTGGTTAATCGGCCATGTTGGGAGCTCTGGGAGTGTGAGCGCTCAGCTTGGCTCGGTTAGCCACTCTTCCAATTCCCTATATAATCTGAGTCCTGTTTGAAACACATCATCAGCGTTATTTTATGCTGCATGGCTTGGAGGAGAGGTGTTTTGGTGCTTGTATGAGGAGTTTGGAGGAGTTATATGTGACTGTGCTTGTTGTTCAATTCTTCCCTGGGTGGGAGAAGGAAACAGGCGGAGGGTTGATTCAGAAGATAAGGCAAGAGTGGAGGCCCCAGCATCTTCACTTTCAGAAGTATCCCTGGTCCTGGGTCACCTGACAGCTGAGTCGTGACACAATCACAGTGTATATTGTAATAAATATATATTCTTTTACATTAATCTAAAGCCACTTTAAAGAATTAAATTGGAAATGACACAAACGTTTTACTGAGGGTTCAGATAAAGCCTAAACAAAACAGAGTGTGCTCAAAAGTTAACTGCCAACAGGGTCTTTATTGCTTGATCCTAGTTAAAGGTTTATAAGGTTTTGTCTATTTTCTTAATAATTAGCATGAAAACTTTGTAATGTTCTCGTCGTACATGGCAAAGTGCTCAATTGTATATATTCTGCAAATGGAAGAATACAAGTAACTTAACCCCATATTTTTCCCTTGCAACATAACGTGTCCACCCTATGTAATATAATTAATAGATAAGAACAGTTTGCTAACATAATTTAATTTGTGTTTTTTTTTTTTTTTTTTAATTTTTTTTTGTAAGCTTTATTTTCGAATGGCATGAATTTTGGATAATTAGTTATGATTCTGGCAGGCTGCACATCAGCATTATATGCACAATGATTCATGGCAGCCAAGATAACAAGATTGATAGGCATGTGCTGATTCTGTTCAAGAGATAAATGGCATCACATATTAACCGGAAACCTAGTGATGCATAATAGAAGTCATTGTAATGTGGTAATTTGGGGAAAATTACAGTAGCTAATAGGATTGATTTTTGCCTTATATGATATGCACGCAAATATCTTTTACTCCAACACAGTAGATTGCATCCAGTTTCAAAGTAACTTGCATCACAGTACAAAAAGCGAATTGTAGACTGCTTGGCCGCTAAGTGTACATTACAGCTTTTGCTGGGTCTGTCAGGCTATTGTCCAACATCTTCTGCAGGCTGGAAGCAAGATGTGAATTACTAAGGAGTTACTTAGTCCATTCCAAACTGGGCATATTTCCATATTTTTCCCCTTTTGTTATAGTCCTTATTCCAAGCGCTGTAAAAGTTTTATTTATACTTTTTGTGTGTGGGTGGTGGTGGGGGGTAAATTGTAGTTTTCTATAACACCATTCATTTTACCATATACTTTACTGAAAAATTAGGAAAAGAAGTTCCAGAAACTGAATTGCAAAATGTGCGTTGGGGTGAGGGGGGTGGGTGCCAACGTCCAGTCCATCCTGTAGGTAATACCTGAGTAAAATGCCAGGGGGTGACAGTTTTTCTAGCCAACTTCTATCAGTTAATTAACCTGTGTAATAAAATACCATTTGGTCTATAGACCTGTGCACTGAATAGCTCTATACAGACATCCTTTTATTCTGACAGTTTTTGAACAGCTGTAATATAGCTCCATCTTTTACACGTAACAATCCGCTCAGGATCAAATTTCTGGTCTTCGGCCACATACTTTTCACATGTGATTATCACCGGTGTATATATGTATTACCAAAGATCTAAAATCATATTTAATATTTATTACATACGGTAATTTCCACAGGATGTATTGATCATACTCCCCTACTGGGCACTCTGCTACTATGTTCATTCTGCATTTTCTTATTTTTGAATATTGTTTTTATCTTGAAATTATTAAAGATTTGTGCTATTAATGGTTCTCTTCGTTCGGCTGTGAGTTTTAGTACAAACAAATGACTCAACCTAATTTCAAAGTGCCATTTTCTTTATATTTTGGACACTATGGATCAACATGTTAGGACAGGATATGGGTTGAACTAGATGGACTTAAAGTCTCCCTTCTTAATAACTGTTACTATTGTATAGAATCAATTTGCCTGTTAAGTCCCCTCTAAAATGTAAAGTGCTGTGGAATATATTGGCACTATATAAAATATTACTGAGCATGATTTTCCTAAAGTGTAGAACCAATTCAATATTGCATTATTGTATGCATAGAAAATTTAGTTGATGATCATTTCTACAAGCTTTCATGGGCTCTAAATAGGGAACCTAAAGAAATCCGGTAGAACTCATTGCAATCTATATATATAATTGCCTTAAATTGTCCATCATCCACTTCCGTCTGGATGTCCACGAATACCACAATCCACTGCGCCGCACCAGAAGTACGCTGACCACCATTTTGGAACACCCAAATGATGCCGCTCTGATCCAGGATGCAACTGCGATCCCAGCTGCTGCTCGGATCCAGGCTGCCGCTGCGATCCCGGCCGCTGCTTAGATCCCAGCCGCCGCTCGATCACGAGGCTGTGAAAGGGGTGTAACAAGGGGGTGTAATAAGGGGGGAGTAATGAGAGGGATGCCCCCTGACCCCCGCCAGGACCCACTGCCTGACTACACGCGCCGGATCCCACCACTGCCTGCCCACCCATCTCCGTGCAGTCACAGCCGGCAGGAAAGACCGCGGCTTGAGGACTGTGCTGGAGATTGGGTGCGGTCACCCTCTGGTGGCGCCGCACACCATCTCCAGCACAGGCTGGAAAACACCGTTTTTCCTGCCGGTTGTGGCTGCACAGAAGTTGGTGGGCCGCCACCCCCAGCGCCACAAAGCTGCTCCCATCGTGATGTTTCTGCTCTCCCGATGCGATAGCATAGGGCACACATCTAGTATGCATATAAACACAGAGTTTTGAGACTGACAAAATGTAAGGTTTTCACAAAATTTGCTTCTGCATTTTTAGATTTAGTCAGATGTTTTATCCCACATCATCCCGTCACAGCCGCCAGACTACTCCAAATATCCCATCAGCCAGAGCCACCGGACAACTACCACTAATATCGCACATCATCCCGTCACTGCCGCCAGACTACTACCCCTAATATCCCACATCATCCCGTCAGAGCCACCGGACTACTCCCTCTAATATCCCACATCATCCCGTTAGCCAGAGCCACCGGACTACTCCCCCTAATATCCCACATCATCCAGTGTGCCAGAGCCACCGGACTACTCCCCCATCATCCCGTCAGCCTGGGGTCAGAACCAGTGTACTGAATGGAATGGTCCTAACTTCCATACCGGGTATCCCTTTAACCCCTTAATGACCCAGCCTGTTTTGACCTTAGTGACCTGGCCATTTTTTGCAATTCTGACAAGTGTCCCTTTATGAAGTAATAACTCAGGAACGCTTTAACGCATCCTAGCGATTCTGATTAGTTTTTGCATTTATTTGTGAAAAAATGGAAATTTTGTGAATTTCGCAATTTTCAAATTTTGAATTTTTATTCTGTTAAAACCAGAGAATTATGTGACACAAAATAGTTACTAAATAACTTTTCCCACATGTCTACTTTACATCAGCACAATTTTGGAAACAAAATTTTTTTTTTTTTGTTAGGAAGTTATAAGGGTTAAAAGTAGGCGTCATGAGTCGGGAAGGGGTTAAGAGAGGCCTGGCATCAGAACCAGAGTGGTGATTGGGTTTGCCCTGACTTCCATACCAATGATCCCTTTAATAGAAGCCTGGGGTGAGAATCAGAACACTGAGGGATTTACCCTAACTTCCATACCGGAGATCCCTTTAAGAGAGGCCTGGGGTCAGTACCAAAGCGCAGAGTGGAATTGCCCTCACTTCCATTTGGGGGATCCCTTTTAAGAGGGGCTTTGGGTCAGAACCAGAGCACTGGATTTGCCCTGACTTGCATACCAATGATACCTTTAATAGAACCCTGGGGTCAGAATAGGAGCGCTGAGGGATTTGCCCTAACTTCCAGTAGATCCCTTTAAGAGAGCCTGGGGTCAGTACCAGAGCATTTGAAGGCAATTGCCCTGACTTCCATACCGGGGATCCCTTTTAAGAGAGGCCTGGGGTTGGAACCAAAGCGCTGGATGGATTTGCCTTGACTTCCATACCGGAGATCCCTTTAAGAAAGGCTTGGGGTCAGTACCAAAGCACAGAGTGGATTTGCCCTAACTTCCATACCAATGATCCCTTTAAGAGACCCTGGGGTCAGAACCACAGAGCTGAGTTGGAACGGTCCTAACTTCCATACCGGGGATACCTTTAAGAGAGGCCTGGGGTCAAAATCAAAGCACTGGATGGATTTGCCCTGACTTCCATACCAATGATCCCTTTAAGAGGGAAGATGTGCCTACGGGATGGAGGATATGTGATGGGTATTATGGGCACGGGAGGGGGAATTCATTTCTGTCATGTACTCACTGCTCCTTTCTGGGGGCAGACAATGGCTGGGCGCTTATGTTCCCGGGGATGCTAGATTTCTTCAACCATGTCGGTGTCTGCTGAGGTGTTGTCAAGTGGGGAAAACTTGCTCATAGCAACCAATCACAGCTCAGCTTCTTTTGAACAGCTCTGGTAAAATGAGATTGGTGATATATATATACATACATACATACATACATACACTTTTATATATAGAGATAAGTTATACTCATCTAATGCACATTCCACTGACGCCATGGTCTCCTGTGGAAAAAAAAACCAAAAAGCAGAAAACAATCCTATCCCTCACTTGTTCATTTTTCTGTCCCACGCCATAATCCATGTGTGGGATAAACAGCTTTCTACTTGGATGTGCCAAGATGCGACCATCCAGCGTGAGAACCACTAAGTTATGAGCTGCTGCGAGCGCAGCCTCAGTGACTAGCAGTGACGTCATCGAGATTACTGCAGGTCACTGTGGCTGAATTCCCACCAGGGCCCCTGAACTGCGGTGACCTCATTGAGATTACCACTAGCACAGTGAGAAAAAGTCACGGTGCAGCGGAGAGTTGACCGGGAGAAATTTTCATTTGATTTTACTGCTGATCAAAGGCAGTGTTTGCTGTGCTATCATGCACATGACAGAATGGCAAACACGGTTTGTTTGGGCCCCCCATTCAAGTGAATGGTGTCCGGGTTCGAGTTCTGTTCTGGTACCCAACCAAACTTTTTTTTCAAACTGTTCAGCCGGACCCAAACATCTAGGGGTTCCCCTATCACTTTTTCTCTTTAACATATTTATATGCAAAGTTCCCTGCATTTTTTTGCCAAAATTTAATATAGTGGTTCCACATATAATTACATGAACTTAGTACAAGAGGTGTGAACTGTCGTGTTTGTAGAATGAAACTGTCTAGTCTCTTCTGTGGCTATCAAACCCACAGAGGTGGGATTGATGTACAAGCAAAGTTTCTTTACGCTATCGGCCATAAGTCAGGAAGTTTGACTAATTGATTCACTGCAAACTCAGTGCAGACATACTGCTGTGGTGCAAGTATTTTTTAAGTCTGTCCATCTAAGGCTAGGTTCCCATTGCGTTAGGGGCATCCGTTTAACGGATCCGTTAAACGGATGCGCTAACACTGTCATTTTTGACATTTTTTCTCCCTAGCGCTAACGTATGCGCTGACGCATGGTAGCAGTTCGTTACCATGCGTTCGCCCATACAGGTCTGCGCACAGTGATGCACCCTCGGACGCTGTAGACCGCGTTCGAGAGTGCATAATGAAGTAACGCATCATCGCTAATGCATGCCGATTTTGGCATGCGTTAATATTATTGCGGGCAATAGGTCCGTTAACGCATCCGTTACATAGCATTAGTGCCGCTATGTAACGGATGCCGTCAGCGCATTGCACACAACGCAGTGTGAACCAACCCTAATTTCTCCAAACTTCCGACACTCAAGTGGCATAAGTTTCACTACAAAATTACTCTAGATCTTGAAAGGAGTAACATTTCTGGTAAAAGAGCATGCCAGTTGTAAGGTGCGCATAAGGGCTCTCACTCATCTGCATAAATAAAATTGCTCCGATGTTGCAAGGCAGAGTCTCGCCATATTTGGAGCATATGGTGGGTCATATACATTTTGAAAAAAGGAAATCTTCACAGAATAATTTAAAACTGTCTTGTAAACTTAAACATGAAATACCTTGTAAATTAAAAAATGTGGGTGGGGGTCGGGAGGGTGGGCTGATGGATGATGTGGGAAAACAAAGGATGAGGAGTTTTGCACAAAGGAAGGGTAAATAGGATGTGACTGTAGTGACATTTGTGTTGTGCTGTCATGGCTAAAATTGTCAGCCTCAAGCTCATTTAGAAGGCCCACAGAGTATGGCATGTGTACCATGTTCAGTGGTTGGCCATGTGGCTGGGGACACCATTGACCAAACTGTCTTTGTTGTAGGTGCAATAGCTTAACTATTTAGGTACACTGTGTTCCAAATTATTATGCAAAAAATATTTCCTCATACTTTCTCTAAATTACCTATATGAATTGCAGTCATTGTTGTTTTCCAGTCATCTACTATTCTAGTATAATTGCAATGTTTTTGAACAAACTGCCTATGAAAACAGTATATTGTTAAAAATAATTAACACTCAAAATGCATGTTCCAAATTATTATGCACAGCAGAGTTTTCAACCTTTTTATTTTTCTTTTGAAGAAAAAAAAAATGGTCAATTGTGAAATTATATAAGCATTATCAGCTTATTACAAAATGAAATCAAACAGTTTTCAAGTCAAAACTTTATTCTAGGTGATGTTACATTTGCACATAGGACCCCTTGATCGAAAGAAGCTTCTGAACTCTCTCGTCCATTAAATTTGTCAGTTTTTGGATGGTTTGTGCTTCAATTGTTTTGCATGTGGACAGAATACCCTCCCAGAGCTGTTGCTTAGATGTGAACTGCCTCCCGCCATCATAGACAGTCCTTTTGATGATGCTCCAGAGGTTCTCAATGGGGTTGAGGTCAGGGGAAGATGGTGGCCACACCATAAGTTTGTCCTCCCATAGCAGCCAGAGATGCAGATGTGTTATTTGCAGCATGAGACGGCGCATTATCATGCATGAAAATGATCTTGCTGCGGAAAGCACGGTTCTTCCTCTTGAACCATGGCAGGAAGTGCTGTTTTAGAAACTCCACATAGATTATGGAGTTCATCTTTACCCCTTCAGGGATCCTAAAGGGGCCGACAATCTCTTTCCCCATGATTCCAGCCCAAAACATTACTCCACTTCCTCCTTGTTGGCGCCTTAGCCGTGTTTTCATGGGGTGTCCATCAACCAGCCATCCTCCACTCCATCCATCTTGACCATCGAGCGGTGCACGGCACTCATCGGTGAACAGTTTGGAAATCAGTCTTCATGTATCGTTTGGCCCACTGGAGCCGTTTCTGCTTGTGTGCAGTGGATAGAGGTGGTCGACAGGATGGCTTACGCACAGCTGCAAACCTCTGAAGGACCCTGCATCTTGTTGTTCGGGGGGCATTGGAGGCACCAGCAGCTCCAAAAACTTGTCTGCTGCTATGACAAGGCATTTTTGCAGCTGCTCTTTTAACCTGACGTAATTGCCTGTTGGAAAGAGTCCTCAATTTTTCCTTATCAGCACGCACACGTGTGTGCTGGGAATCAGCTACATACTTCTTGATGCTCACGATGAAGTGTCTTGGCAATGTTGATTGTAGTCATGCCTTGACCTAATTTGTTGCTTCTCAGCAGCCGACACATCCTTTTTCTTTCCCGTTTTGGCAAAAAATGTAGGCTGCGTAATAATGTGGAACAGCCTTCTTATGTAGTATTGCCTTTATTTGGACACACCTGCCAAACTCATTTGCTCAGGTATCTGCAATTGCTTTCAGTGATATAAAGAGCCCTGACACACATCACCATCAATGAGTTTAAATGACAAACAAAAAAATTCTAACCTTATCACTCCTAAACTCTTTTTGCATAATAATTGGGAACACAGTTTAGTTTGTGTTGGCTGAGGTGGAGCTGCCTGAATTGGTGGTGCTGATGGTGGCAGATCCCTGACTTCTGAGTGCCGTGATGATTTTCCTCGTAGGCTTGACACCTTTCAAGAAAATCAAACACAACCTGGGGGTGATTAGGAGCGGTAGCAGCATCCAGCACTATTTGGAGGGCAGCCCTTGTACGCAACCTCAGAGGTTGTGCAGTTTCCTGAAAATAGGGGGCCAGACATTAACAAAAACCCACCTGTTGTTGTTACTGGAATTGGTCATTGCAGCTGCGCCATCAGGTCAGGTCAGTCTCTAAGGGGGTGTGCACACGCTGCGGATTCTGCTGCGGTTCCGCAACGGATTTGGCCGCTGTGGATCCGCAGCAGTTTTTGCTGCGGTGTACAGTACAATAATATCCTATGGATTTTAAAAACCGCAGTGCAGACGGTGTGGATTTTTCCGCGCGGTTTCTAAACCGCAGAAAGAATTGACATGTCAATTCTTTCTGCGGATTCCGCTGCGGTTTGCCATCTCCTCCATTGTGGAGATGATAAACCGCAGGCCAATCCGCAGGTAAAACCGCAGGTCTTTTGACCTGCAGATTTACCTGCGGATTTTACAAAATCCGCGCGGCCAAATCTGCACCCCAATCCGCAGCGTGTGCACGTACCCTGAAAATACATGGAAAAAGAAATACTCTAAATGCATTTTTTGCAAAGATTTTATTCTATTTTTGAAGTTTTAAATGGGGTTTTATAAAATTGGAAAGACAATATTGGAAGAAGAGGCAATAGATGACTATGAATGCAGTCTGATATTATTTTTTTTTTTTTTTTTTTTTCTTTCAATAGGGTTGCACTGGTATGATTTATATGCAGATGAGGATGAGCCCTAATTCATTAAGTGAGTGTAGCCTCCTAATGAATTAGGCGCACCTTATTCCATTAGTCCCGTTAATTAATCGATTTCTGCATGCCCCATTCAGATAAGTTGGACAGGCACAAAAATTTCTGTAACTAATATCCTGTGTCACTGTCAATATTGAATATTTACCAGCGTTTTCGTTACATAAAGGGTGAACATAGTTTTTATAGAAGGAAATGTTGCTTTCTTATCTTTGAATGTAAAGATTTCACACACCGGTTACTTTCAGGATCCATGTTTACTTTGTTTAGAACTACAACTCTGGGTCTTCTGATCTTGTATATTTCTAGGCAGCAGCCATTAAGTATGGCTTTAGTGAAGCATGGGTTTGGCTGCAATTTACTAGGAAGCGGCACTTTTGTAATTTTTTTCCATATAGGCTACACCCATGTAATGATTAGTCTTAAATCACTGAAAGGGTTTTTATACGTTCATTTGCAATTGGTTGTTTTGTTACTAATCCTTACCGCGCACACTTCCTACATGGTGAGTAACATTTGTATCATTTCTTTGTAAATTGCTGGCTTTTAATTTATTATTTATTTATTGTATATTTTATGTAGAGAGAAATATATTTGTAATCATATTTAAGCATTTTCCTTTTTACTTTGATGCTTTTGTTTCCAGGTTTTTGCGCTATGTTCTATTTTAGAATAGTGAATAAAATGCTTTGACTTTTTGCCATAGGAGAGAGGCAGGACTGATTAAAAAAATGTCATGAAGCTTCCCTGTGTAATAGTGTATCATCACACCAATTTAAGATACTTGTCATATGTGAATTTGATTAGAGCTGAGCGAATCTCTTCGGGTCCCTTCTTATTCGGCAATCTATAGTGCTTACCAAATAAGCTGCCGAGGGATCCCAGATACATAGCGGACACCAGCTGATCGGATGTTCGGCGCTGCAGCTGCATGTGTCACGGCTGTTTCACTGTCACAACACATGCATGGAGAGCCTGTTTGTTGTCATTATTACACAGCTGTGACACATGCAGAGCTGCATTCGCTCAACTCTAGACTTGATTAAGTACATTATAGGGAAATTAACAAGTAATCAATGTGCACACAATCAACTGAAAAAATGATCAGTTTACTTAGGTTTCCCTATAACCCTATACTATATTTATACTATGTTTGACCATCAGGATGTGATCACTTCATGCCCTTACCTATGCCATGCACCATTTATTATTTATGACTAGCTACCCTCATGATGTATGGCTGCTTTCTCACTCTATTGCATGCATCCGACCTCCACTACTATCTGTGGGGTTAAACAAGTGCATGAGCTTGCAGGTAACACCTCAGTGTTAAGGGTACTTCACACATAGCGAGATCGCTGAAACGTCATAGGTTTTGTGACGCAACAGCGACCTCGCCAGCGATCTTGCTACGTGTGACACACAGGGCGACCGGCCCCCCCTGCGATATCGCTGATCGTGTTCGAATGTCCTAGGCCATTTTTTGATCGTTGGTGTCCCACAGGCCAGCATGCATCGCTGTGTTTGACGCCATAAGAACGACGAGCGATCTCCTTGGCTACTCAGAACTCAGGGACACAGGTGTAATTTTGCTTTTGTCTTTTCAACACCCCCTCAGCTCCGATTGGTGGTCTCAAATTAGGATCTTTGTAGAGTTTCCTTTTATAGGTCAGCTATCAATTATATGCAATCATAACATTTAACATGTACATTTATAATAATCGCGTGTCCCCGTGTCAGTGACTGTGGATCCACAAATAAATAGCGCACTAGCGACTCAGACAGGGGCGCTGAAGCAAACTGCGTAGTGATAGTGCAGTAGTGGCCACCAATTGGAGCAGAGGTGCATGGAAAAGGCAACACTGAAGCACGCCTATCGAGGTCTGAGTCGTGAGAATAGCTGCTGTGTGACAAGGTCCCAACAACCGCCGAGGTTGTTATACGGATCGCTGTATAGTTGCTGCTTCGTTGAGTAGATATGCCTGTTTGACAGCTTACTAGCGACCATGTAGCGACGTACCAGCGATCCTTACCAGGTCGTATCGTTGTCAGGATCGCTGGAGTGTCGCTATGTGTAACGGGACTGAAAACTTATGCCACCTCATGACGAGGCCAAATTTTAGAAATCTGACCATTGTCACTTTATATGTTGATAACTTTGAAATGCTTCAATGGATCCCAATGATTCTGAGATTTGTTTTTTTGTGGCATAATATACTTCATGTTAGTGGTAAATTTTCTTTGATATGATTAGCGTATATTTATCAAAATATCAAAAATTTTTCAAAACAAAATCAAAATAAATCAGATAGTTATACCACGCAATAATTAACAAAGAACATTTCCCACATGTCTAGTTTACATTTGCATCATTTTGTAAACATTTTTTGGTTAGGATGTTAGAGAGGTTAAAACTTTAGCAGCAAATTCTAATTTTTTTATTCAAATTTACAAAGCCTGTTTCTTTAGGGACCTATTCAAATATACCGTATATACTCATGTATAAGCTGAGGCGCCTAATTTTGCCACGAAAAACTGGGAAAACCTATTGACTCGAGTTTAAGCCGGGTATGAATTGTCCCCTCATCCCTGTCCTGGTATGCATGTGCTCCTCATTTCCATTCTGGTATGCATTTTCCCCTCATCCCTGTCCTTGTCTGCATGGCTCCTCATTCCTGTCCTTGTCTGCATGGCTCCTCATCCCTGTCCTTGTCTGCTTGGCTCCTCATCCCTGTCCTTGTCTGCATGGCTCCTCATCCCTCTCCTTGTCTGCATGGCTCCTCATCCCTCTCCTTGTCTGCATGGCTCCTCATTCCCGTCCTTATCCCTGTCCTTGTGTGCATGGTTCCTCATCCCCGTCCTTATCCCTGCCCTTGTGTGCATGGTTCCTCATCCCTATCCTTGTATGCGTGGCCCCCCATGAGAAAAGCGTTAAAAAAGAACAAAAAAAACCCCTCCTACTTACCTTCCCTTCGCACCCTCGCTGCATCTTGTTCCGACTTCCAGCAGCTCCTGCGACTGAGTGATCTCGTCGCAGGAGCTGCTGGAAGCCATAACAAAATGCAGGTAGGGTGCGCAGGGAAGGAGATTTTTTTTTTTTTTACTGCTGCTTTTAGGCCAGCGGCTGCTACTGTAACTGTGCTTGCTAGAAGAGAAATAAATATTCCTTGCCATTGCAGTGAATATTAATTTCTCATTAGCAGCCGACACAGTTACAGCAGCAGTCACCAGCTTCTGCTTCCTGTGACCCGTTGCTCCGCCGCTCCCCCTCCCCCACCTGATTCGGAGACAATGACTTGTGTATAAGCTGGGGGGGGGGGGGGGGCGTTTTCAGCACAGAGAAATATCATGAAAAACTCGACGTATATACGGTAAATGGACTTTGAGGGGCCTATATATTGAAAACTCCCCCAAAGTGATACCATTTTAAAAACTGCACCCCTCAAATATTTCAAAACTGTTGTCGGGAAATTTTTAAGCCTTTCAGTAGATACACGCGAATTAATGCAAAGTGGAATAAAAAAAAACACATTTCATTTGACCGCTAAAATCTTACTTTTTGAGCATTTTTAACCTAATTTCATAACATTAGGTCGTCATATTGAATATGTCATTATTAGTTTTGAGTGCAAGTGCTCGCTACTTCAGTTTGCATCGTGAGCTTGGGTATGTACAGGGTATTGCAGGTGTTCAAGACCCCACCCCGCATATTTTGCGGCTGTTAAAACCATAAGAAACATTTGTGGATTGCCGTGTATGGCAGGCGATCCCCACGTTTTTTTTTTTTTGGCTATGGAACCGCAGCGCAACATGTGGGGTGGGGACTCGAGCATGTCACTCGAGCACCCACGATACTCGTATGTGCATACCCGAGCATTCGATGCAAACTTGAGTAACAAGCACTTGCGCTCAACACTTTGTCACCATATAATCTTTTTTTAAAAAAAAACTTTTGAAAAAAACCACAACCCTATGCCCAACGGCAAAGATTGGGAAAAAAAAATAAATTGTAAAATAAAAAATTTTAGTCTGACAAAGGTGATGACAAATGCGGATTTGATTCACTAATTCACGAATTATTGGTTTGTGATAGACCACTATCAAAAGGAACCACTAGTTAAAAATTCCCAGCCTTACGGAAGGCTGGGGGACAGAGCAGGAGGACCCAGGGGATGGCAGAGGTCCCGGGGGGGGGGGGGGGGAATTTGTGGGGCATAATTTCTCTCTCCTGTGATATGTATGTAATTTAATAATTTGAATATTAAAAAAAATATATATGCATGTATTTCTATACAGCTGCACGCTCCGCTCCCGAGTGCCGGGTATTAAGATGCAAGACTTGTTCGAGTATCTCGCATGTGTAATCCTGGTCTGACACTGTGTTACATCATTGCATTCAGCTTCTTTTTGCCTATATCAGGCTGCTCTTGGATGTGGTAGCAAAAGCCTGCTGACAGATTTTAGATAGTTTGAACTACAGCTATATTTTTTTTAACTCCACTAAACGCAGAAGCAGTCAGCTCCGCTTGTTCCTATGCTCCTGTGTTTCCATGAGAGAACTGTTGCCAGCCTCGTTTTTTCAGCAGGTTATCTCTTAGGCCTGTTTCACACATACGTTTTTGATTTCAGTTGCAATCTGCGAAAATCGGATCCGTCTCTGCTCTCACATCGTGTGCCACCGGACCGTTGTTTTGACGGATCCAGCGAAGGATGAAATTTAAAGGAACTGCTGCCAGAGAGAGAGAGAGAGAGAGAGTTTTTCATGATCCCGGAACGGCATTCAGGGTTAAAAATGTTACCCGAGAAAAGCTGCCGCGCAGTTTAAAATAGCGGACCGTCAACAAAAAAAGTTGCAGAGTCAGTCTCATCCTCCCGGGAGACGCTAAAATATTGGCGGATCTGTCAAAAAAAAACGGGTTTGACGGATGACCGGCAGTCAAGATCCGCCACTAATGTAAGTCTATGGGGGAAAAAAACGGATCCGTCCCTCTTTTGGCGGATCCGTTTTTTTCAGAAATTGGCGGATTTTGACTGACTCCAAAAAAACTGATGTGTGAAACAGGCCTTAGGATAACAAAAGGATGGAGCCATTGAAGTGGCACTGGCTCCATCCACCCCCAGTATTATCTGATGTAGGAGAGTCGGGAAGTTTCCTATGCACGTTAGACTGGCAGTCAATCCCACTGTACTCTTGTTTCAGTTGACCTTATTGTATTATACGTGGGTCTAAATTGTAGTTTGCCTCGAAAAAATATAACACACTTTGGGGTATTTGAGGACCCTCCCTACCTTGCAGTATTTTCAGTTTTTTTCCTCAGTTAGTAATGGTCAATAGCATAAAGTCATTTGCTCTTTAGAAATTTGCTTTAAAATACTCCAGAAAAGTAACCCATCTGGGGTGACCGGAAAAATGCCCACACGGAAAATTGCCTACATGGAAAATTGCCAATTGCAGCCTCACAAAGTTTCAGATCTATGATATTTGAGGTGCAAGGTGAGGATGTTCACATATGATATGTGAAAATTGCCCACAGACATGAATACCCACAGGAAAACAGTAGAGAGTTATAGGTTAGATGCCCTCCAGGGCAGAACAATAATATAGAATTATAGGGGAGATGCTCTGCAGGACAGAGAATATAAACCAACAGCAATAAAGAAAGTCCAAGGTATGTTGTGGTTAAAAAAAAAACAAAAAACAAATCTTTATTGAAACACCAGGTAAGTAACATAGTAACATAGTTATTATGGTTGAAGGAAGACTTTAAGTCCATCTAATTCAACCCATATCCTATCCTAACTTGCCCTAACATGTTGATCCAGAGGAAGGCAAAAAAACCCCATGTGGCAAACAGTAAGCTTCACATTGGGGAAAAAAATTCCTTCCCGACTCCACATACGGCAATCAGACTAGCTCCCTGGATCAACGCAATATTAAGGAGACTAGTGTATATACCCTGTAATATTATACTTTTCAAGAAAGGCATCCAGTCCCTTCATAAATTTTAGTAGGGAATCACTCATTACAATATATGGCAGAGAGTTCCATAGTCTCACTGCTCTTACAGTAAACAATCCGCGTCTGTGAGTATGCTTAAACCTTCTTTCCTCCAGACATAAAGGATGCCCCCTTGTCCCCATCACAGGTCTAAGAGTAAAAAGATCATTAGAAAGGTCTTGGTATTGTCCCCGCATATATTTATACATTGTAATAAGATCACCCCTAAGCCTTCGATTCTCCAAACTAAATAACCCCAAGTGTAATAACCTGTCATGGTATTGCAGACCCCCTAGTTGCCTAATAACCTTGGTCGCTCTTCTCTGTAACACATGTGGATTAAAAAAGTGACACATAAACAGAGAGCAGTGTGGAGTACACAGTACTCCTTAGAAGGTAACGTCATAAATATGACATGAACCTGGTTATGTGAATAGATCTATGGTAAGTAACATTCATATGGCCAAAAAAAAAAAACAGCCACTAAGGGCTGACAGTAAATAAATGGCCAGCATATTAGCAAATGTAGGGGAAAGTCCCAGGCTGATCACCATTAATATTCTTATACAGGTATTAAAGCCATATAAACCAAATGACTGAATCAAGCACCTACCAGGATGGAAAGGATACTGCACACCTCACACTGCCAACCCCAACGCGCGTTTCGGAAAAAGTTCCTTCCTCAGGGGGCGTATGGGAATGCTGATGTGTAAGCTATTTATAGGTGCCTGTATAAAAGCATAGCCAGTAGTGCTCGGTAGTGCAACCTCCCCCCCCCCCCATCCCTTACCGCCATCGCAGCTGACGCTGACCGAGAATAGTTTAGAATTATAGGTTAAATGTTCTGCAGGACAGAGGGATAGTATGCAGGTATACTGTAGGTGAGATGCTCTCCAGGGCAGAACAATAATATAGAATTATAGGAGAGATGCTCTGTAGGACAGAGAATAGTATAGAATTATAGGTTAAATGCTCTGCAGGACAGGGGGATAGTATACATGTATAGGTGAGATGCTCTGCAGGGCAGGAGAATAATATAGAATTCTAGGTGAGATCCTCTGCAGCACAGAAGCACATTTCTGCTTTTTGAGGGCAGGAGTCCTGATAATGTTCTGTTGGTTCTTGAACTACGTTGTCATATTTTGTTTTGAGAATTGAATGGCACGTTGAAGAGCGATGCAATCAACATCTCCAAGTCACCACTGCGTTGATAGTATGAAATGCAAGATATTCAAACCCCAAGTAAATCATAACTTTGTTGTTCCTCTGGCTAGAATACTTCAGATGAACTCAAAATATACTTTTATTGAAAAGAAATTTTAAAAATATGGGGATAGATCTATTAAAGTACCGTACATGTTTTAACTAACCAAAACACAATTGGATGGCACAGCAGGAAAGCCATTGTTCACTGGGGTTGTACCAAAAGGAATGACGTTATTGCCAATTGGAAACGATGGGGGTGGGGAAGCCCAAGAAGGTTCCATTGAAATACAATACAGCACAACACAGGCAGCAAAGAAAATACAGAATGGATTTCAACAAAGGTCTCGGGGCCCAGTTTACTTCTCCAGATTGTACAGGTTCGGTTCACTCATACCTAGTACCAGAAGACAGAGTCTGTTCTTACGAGTTGTCATTCCACTCTGTGTGGTGTGTATGGGCCTAGAGGCCCTTATTCAAATCCATTTTGCATTTTCTTTCATCCTATGCCTGCCTACACCTGCAGTATATGTGTATAATACATAACTATGTTGGATCTGTTCACTCTTCCTCTTGGTAGTCATAAATGGACAGGGAAGGAAGTGCAGGCGCCAGATTCACTGCCACTGAATCAATAGGAGAGCGGTGCTGCTATGGCACTTCAGATGTAACAGGCCAGATTAACCCCCCCGCCCAGAATATACCCGGGGTTAAGTGGCCTAGGCCAGATTATACCCCTCTGGGCCAGAATATACCCCAGGGTATAGTTTGGCCTAGGCCAGATTATACCCCTCCGGTTCAGAATATACCCCGATGTTGTAGATCAGGCAGCGCACGGGGCCCCAGGCAGAGCACAAGGGCCACAGGTAGAGCACGGGGTCCCAGGCATCACACAGGGGGTCCCAGACAGCACATAGGCGGCAGAGACAGCATACAGGGCCCCTGCGTGCTGTCTTTCCCCCCCCCTTGCGTCCTGCCTGGGGCCCCCGTGTGTTTCCTGGGACCCCGCTCGCTGTCTCTGCCCCCGTGTTCTGCCTGGGGCCCCTGTGCACTGCCTGGGGCTCCTGTGCGCTGCCTGGTGCCCCCGTGTGCTTCCTGGGACCCCGTTCGCTGTCTCTGCCCACCGTGTGCTGCCTGGGGCCCCGTGTACTGCCTGATCTACAGCACCTGGGGTATATTCTGACCAGGAGGGGTATAATCTGGCCCAGGCCACTTTAATCCCGGGTATATTCTGGGCGGGGGTTAATCTGGCCTGTTACATCGGCTCCTCTGTTGGTCAGTGACATCACTATGTGCTCTTGTCTGCTGACCTGCCTGTCTTTTGAGAGCCTGCAAGAACCAGGGCTCATCCCACTGAACACCCACACTCGATCCCCATGGGTAGAACACCACTCAGACAACACAGGGTGAGGGGAACACACATTGGTAAGACTATTGGTTCACCAACAGAAAAAAACAGAGGTGTAACGACTGTGCTCCCAGGGATCAAGGCCACGACCAGGCACGGGGGTACAGGTGCCTGCTTCTGCTGCATCTCCGTCCTCACTGAAGACTCAGATGACATGCAGCTTGTTGCAGAGACCCCTCGGGTCCCTGCACTGCGATACATGCTGCACTGCGACACATGCAGTGGCTGTGAGCTGATGTCGGAGGTGCAGCCACAGTGATACTTTTTGAGTACTGATAGCAGTGATGGCTCCTCTGGATCACATTGCTTCTGCATGTGCTGCTGTTTTGGGCTGGTGGGAGGAGTAAGGCAGAATCAGTGAGAGATGAGAGCAGACTATATCTATCTATTGATGAGACTGCTACAAACACAGATCTTCATTTTTGCCGGTTTGCTCTAGATCAACTGTAAATCACAAGTTAATCACATATCATGTGAACATCCTCACCTTGCACCTCAAAAATCATAGATCTTAAACTTTGTGATGCTGCATTTGGCAATTTTCCTGTGGGCATTTTTCAGGGAACCCCCATCTGGAGTTCTACTGGAATGACATATATGTGTGTGTTTTAGTTTTTTTTTTATTCATTCATTCATTCATTCATTCATTCATTATTAACCCCTTATGGGCATACCTGGCAAGTAATGGTTGTGTTACAGCCATAACTTGCCTCTAATTGCTATGGCAGGAGCAGAGTTGTTAACCTGTTACTTGTCACTGTCAAGCTCTGATCGGCATTAACAGGGTGATTGCAGGTTGTTGATGGATTTCAATGACAGCAGGGAGTCTGTTGAAGCCCTTCCATGTTTTTCATCACAAAGCTCTTTTGAAAGCTAGCCTGTGGCTGGGCTTCAAAGAAAACCAGGATTTTTATTCATCATTACTGTCTCCTATTCAAACACCATATATATTTGTTTAAAAAGAATCTGTCACCACATTTGACCTACAGTGGGTACGGAAAGTATTTGCACCCCTTTAAAGGGAATCTGTCACCTGCTTTTTCGTATATAAGATGCGGCCACCGCCATCAGGGGTTTATCTACAGCATTACAGAATGCCGGAAGAGGTCCAGCGCCTGCGCACTGCAGTACTCTGTTCTGCCCTCAACAGGGCAGTGCGCCTGCGCCGGAGCCGTGATGGGAAGCAGAAAGGAGGATGTAATCGCTAGAAGATGGGAGGCGCGAGACCCGGACCACCCCTGGGTGAGTATAATATAACTCCTTTTTCTTCTCTTTCAGGTAACATCGGGGGCTTATCTACAGCATTACAGAATGCTGTAGATAAGCCCCTGATGGCGGTGGCTGCATCTTATATACGAAAGAACAGGTGGCAGATTCCCTCTAAAGGGAACCTGTCAGCAGTTTTGGCCGATGTAAGATATGGCCACCGCCTTTCTGGGCTTATCTGCAGCATTCTATAATGCTGTAGATAAGCCCCTGTTCGGTCCGACCTGAAAGACAAGAAAAATACGTTTTATTATACTCCCCTGGGGGGGGGTCCGGTCCCGTCCTATGGGTGTTGCAGGTTTGGGTCCGATGCCTCCCATCTTCTTGCGATGTCGCCCTCCTATTTGCTTCATTGCTCCTGGCATCGCACTCCTGTGCGCAGGCTCCTGTTGAGCAGGGCTGTGGAGTTGGTAAGCCAAACCTCCGACTCCTTCATTTTCCTTAGACCGACTCCACGACTCCGACTCCCACATATATTGCTTATATTTAAGTGAAAAATTTATTGTAGTACAATATGAACATCAGACATTCAATCATTTTTATGATAAAATAATCAAGATATTTAGATAGAACATAATATATATTTATTGGAATACAACTTTAGAACACAAACTGTAATCAATTGTAAATATGTAATATCAATTACATATATACAGTACAGACCAAAAGTTTGGACACACCTTCTCATTCAAAGAGTTTTCTTTATTTTCATGACTATGAAAATTGTAGATTCACTCTGCATCAAAACAATGAATTAACACATGTGGAATTATATAATTAACAAAAAAGCGTGAAACAACTGAAAATATATCTTATATTCTAGGTTCTTCAAAGTAGCCACTTTTTGCTTTGATTACTGCTTTGCACACTCTTGGCATTCTCTTGATGAGCTTCAAGAGGTAGTCACTGGAAATGGTCTTCCAACAGTTTTGAAGGAGTTCCCAGAGATGCTTAGCACTTCACTCTGCGGTCCAGCTCACCCCAAACCATCTCGATTGGGTTCAGGTCTGGTGACTGTGGAGGCCAGGTTATCTGGCATAGCACCCCATCACTCTCCTTCTTGGTCAAATAGCCCGTGGTGTGTTTGGGGTCATTGTCCTGTTGAAAAATAAATGATGATCCAACTAAACGCAAACTGGATGGAATAGAAAGCCGCTGCAAGATGCTGTGGTAGCCATGCTGGTTCAGTATGCCTTAAATTTTTAATAAATCCCCAACAGTGTCACCAGCAGAGCACCCCCACACCATCACACCTCCTCCTCCATGCTTCACGGTGGGAACCAGGCATGTAGAGTCCATCCGTTCACCTTTTCTGCATCGCACAAAGACACTGGTTGGAACCAAAGATCTCAAATTTAAACTCATCAGACCAAAGCACAGATTTCCACTGGTCTAATGTCCATTCCTTGTGTTCTTTAGCCCAAACAAGTCTCTTCTGCTTGTTGCCTGTCTTAGCAGTGGTTTCCTAGCAGCTATTTTACCATGAAGGCCTGCTGCACAGAGTCTCCTCTTAACAGTGGTTGTAGAGATGTGTCTGCTGCTAGAATTCTGTGTGGCATTGACCTGGTCTCTAATCTGAGCTGCTGTTAACCTGTGTTTTCAGAGGCTGGTGACTCGGATGAACTTATCCTCCACAGCAGAGGTGACTCTTGGTCTTCCTTTCCTGGGACGGTCTTTATGTGAGCCAGTTTCTTTGTAGCGCTTGATGGTTTTTGCCACTGAACTTGGGGACACTTTCAAAGTTTTCCCAAATTTTCGCACTGACTGACCTTCGTTTCTTAAAGTAATGATGGCCACTTGTTTTTCTTTACTTAGCTGCTTTTTTCTTTCCATAATACAAATTCTAACAGTCTATTCAGTAGTGCTATCAGCTGTGTATCCACCAGACTTCTGCACAACACAACTGATGGTCCCAACCCCATTTATAAGGCAAGAAATCCCACTTATTAAACCTGACAGGGCACACCTGTGAAGTGAAAACCATTTCCGGTGACTACCTCTTGAAGCTCATCAAGAGAATGCCAAGAGTGTGCAAAGCAGTAATCAAAGCAAAAGGTGGCTACTTTGAAGAACCTAGAATATAAGACATACAGTATTTTCCGTTGTTTCACACTTTTTTGCTAATTATATAATTCCACATGTGTAAATTCATAGTTTTGATGCCTCCAGAGTGAATCTACAATTTTCATAGTCATGAAAATAAAGAAGGCTCTTTGAATGAGAAGATGTGTCCAAACTTTTGGTCTGTAAAGTGAACATATATTTCCCTTAAAACCAGATATTTTATTTTCTCTATTGTAAAAACACCTAACCCAGTGTAAAGGGTAACACCCAAAGAAACGATTGTTTGGCGCCCCCACTTCCACGTTGAGTGGGGGCGCCTAACAATCGTTTGTTAGGGTGCCAACCTCCACGGCAAGGAAAGAGTCAGTATAGGCATATTGTAGGGTCTTGGCAGGCATTTTTTGTATTGTATGTATCTGGGTTTCTTTTTGTTACCCTTTACACTTATGTTAGGTGTTTTTATAATGGAGAAAATAAAATATCTGGTTTTAAGGGAAATATATTTGCACTTTACGATTGCAATTTCCTGACATAATTGTGTCTGGTGAGACCAAACTTTTGGTCTGTAATATATGTATATATATGTGTGTGTATATATATATATATATATATCTATATCTATATCTATATCTATATCTATATATCTCTATCTCTCTCTCAAGTGTATGTATGTCCGGGATTGGCATCCGCACCGTCGCAGCTACACCCACAAAATTTGGCACAGTCACACGTCTGGACCCGAGAGCGTCCTAGGCTATGTTGTGAGGCGAAATTTTGACCCCGCACGTTCCAATTCACCAAACAATTTTGCCCCTATCTGCATAATGGGGGAAAACGTGTGTATCAAGCTCCGCCCCTCATTATGATGTAATAATTGTTGCCATAGGGACGCTGATGTCATCATAGGTTGCAAGCCCCGCCCGGGCTCATTATGTCATAATGGTTGACTATGGGATGGAGGATGTGTGATGGGTATATGGGCACTGGATTATGGGATGGAGGATATGTATGACGGATATATGGGCACGGGACTATGGGATGGCGCATATGTATGATGGTATATGGGCACGGGACTATGGGATGGAGGATATGTATGATGGGTATATGGGCATGGGACTATGAGATGAAGGATGTGTGATGGGTATATGGGCACTCGACTATGGGATGGCGAATATGTATGATGGGTATATGGGCATGGGACTATGGGATGGAGGATATGTGATGGGTATATGGGCATGGGATTATTGGATGGAGGATGTGTGATGGGTATATGGGCATGGGATTATGAGATGGAGGATGTGTGATGGGTATATGGGCACGGGCCTATGGGATCGTGGATATGTATGATGGGTATATGGGCACGGGACTATGGGACTGTGGATATGTATGATGGGTATATGGGCATGGGACTATGAGATGAAGGATGTGAGATGGGTATATGGTTACTCGACTATGGGATGGAGGATATGTATGTTGGGCATATGGGCACGGGACTATGGGATGGAGGATAAGTATAATTTGTTATAACTATCCACAGTTAGCTAGTGTGTGTGTGTGTGTGTGTATGTATGTGTGTGTGTGTGTGTATATATGTGTATATATATATATATATATATATATATATATATATATATATATATATATATATATATATATATATACACACACACACTATGGCTTATCTCAGCTAAGACAAAGCCTAGATCCTCAGGATACATTCACACCATGGGCGGGGCCAGGATCAAACCTAGGAAGGGGCAGAACCTCAGTTGCTGCAGCACCTCATACTGCACACCCCTACACTTGAAAATTAAAGCCTGTACCTTAAGAAGATGTGGTGATGAATGCAGTCTATTCCAACTATCAGTTGATGTGTTACTGAAGACGAGCAATGCCTGTCCTGGGCGTCCTTTTGGGCAGCTATGAGGTGTACCTGACTGGTGCTAAAGAAAAAAGGAGTGTTAGTCTGTGTGCTAACCGGCTTTCTTTCATTTTGGTACAGATAAGATATGGATAGACAGATATGGATAGAGCAGATTTCTAATCTGCTTTTGCTATTGAAAACATTATTTATGAGCTCAAAATCCTTTCAGGTGATGCGGTTTTTTAAAAAGCTGATCTGCTTTTGCAGCTGAAAAACGTATCCTCAAAAAAGCGCAGGAAAAACGCTGTGTGAATGTAGCCTTAGATCAGGAATAGAACAGCCATTTATAGGACACTTCATAACTTTCCCAAATTACTATGAAAAAATATTCAGCACATTCTGCGTTGAATTACTGTACCCAATTTATTATATATTTTAGGAGTCGGTCCATTTTATTCCGACTCCACCAAAATGAGCACAGACACCGACTCCACGTCTCCGACTCCACAGCCCTGCTGTTGAGGGCAAGGTAAAGTCCTGCAGTGTGCAGGCGTTGGTCCTCGCTGACCTTTCCCAGCTCCTGCGCACTGCAGTACTTTGGTCTGCCCTCAATAGGGCAGAGAAGTATGCCTGCACAGGAGCGTGATGCCGGGGAGCGTTTAAGCAAGCAGGAGGGTGGCATTGCAAGAAGATGGGAGGCGCCAGTCCCGAACCTGCGACACCCATCAGACCGCCTCCCCCAAAAAAGTGAGTGTAATAAAAAAAAATTTCTTATCTTTCAGGTCAGACCGGGGGCTTATGTACAGCATTATAGAATGCAGTACATAAGCCCTGAAAGGCAGTGGCCGCATCTTATATCGGCCAAAACTGCTGACAGATTTGCTTTAAATTTTTCACTTTGTTTCATTGCAGCCATTTGGTAAATTCAAAAAAGTTGATTTTTTTTTTTCTCATTAATGCACACTCTGCACCCCATCTTGACTGGAAAAAAAATACAGAAATGTAGAAATGTTTGCAAATTTATTAAAGAAAAACAGAAATATCACATGCACATAAGTATTCAGACCCTTTGCTCAGTATTGAGTAGAAGCACCCTTTTGAGCTAATACAGTCATGAGTCGTCTTAAGAATGATGCAACAAGTTTTCCACACCTGGATTTGGGTATCCTCTACCATTCTTCCTTGCAGATCCTCTCCCGTTCCGTCAGGTTGGATGGTGAATGTTGATGGACAGCCAACTCATTGGATTGTTGTGTAACATGACTTCTGCAACCAATAAGGGTGTGTTGGTGGCCCGCAGCCTTCACGCTTCCTTAAGACATGGTCACTTCAGCTTTTAATAATGTGTTTTCGAATAAGAACAAGTTTTTACCTAGTAGAACCCTCTAAGAGATTTGACTGAAAGACCTTTGGACTTGGCAACACATAGTGTTTGTATGTACCCCCCCTTCTCATGTACAGCACCATGGAATTAATGGCGCTATATAAATTATTAATAATAATAATAGTACTGTTATTCAGAGTATATGGATGGAAATACTGATAGACAATTAACCCCTTAAGGACCAAGCCATTTGTAGGTTAATGACCAGGCCTTAATTTTGAAATGGGCCCACTGTCAATTTATGTGGTTATAACTCTGGAACGCTTTAATGGATCCCGCTGATTCTGAGATTGGTTTATCGTGACATATTGTACTTCATGTTAGTGGTAAAATTTCTTCAAAATGACTTGCGTTTATTTATGAAAATAACGGAAATTTGTCATTTTAAAAATGTTGCAATTTCCATTCTTTTAATTTTTGTACCCTTAAATCAGAGAGTGATGTTACACAAAATAGTTAATAAATAACATTTCCCACATGTCAAATTTACATCAACACAATTTTGGAAACATAATTTTTTTTGTTAGGAAGTTATAAGGGTTAAAAGTTGACCAGCGGCTTCTCATTTTTCCAACAAAATTTACAAAACCATTTTATTAGGTACCACCTCACATTTGAAGTGAGTTTGGGGGGGGTCAATATAACCGAGAATAACCAAAAGTGACACCATTCTAAAAACTGCACCCTTCAAGGTGTTCAAAACCACATTCAAGAAGTTTATTAACCCTTTAGGTACTTAACGAGAATTGAAGCAATGTGGAAGGAAGAAATGAACATTTTACTCTTTTTCCCCCCCAATTTTTCTTTGGACACAATTTTTTTTTTTGTTGTCAAGGATATCAGGAGAAAATTAACCACAATATTTGTTGTGCAATTTCTCCTGAGTACACCGATACCCCATGTGTGGAGGAAGACCAATCTTTAGGCGCATGGCAGTGGTAAGAAGAGAAGGAGCATCATTTGAGATTTTGAATGTCAAATTTGGCTGGAATCGAGAGCGGACGCCATGTCGCGTTTGGAGAGCCCCTGATGTACCTAAACAGTGGAAACACCTCATAAGTGACCCCATTTTAGAAACTAGACCCCTCCCAAGGAAATTATCTAAATGTGTGGTGAGAGATTTGAACACGTAAGGGCTTCAAAGAAGGTTATAATGTAGAGCCGTAAAATTAAAAAATCATTATTTTTTTTTCCAAAAAAATGATCTTATCACCCCTGATTTTTATTTTCCCAAGGGTAACAGGGCCCCAAAAGTTATTGTGCTATTTGTCCTGAGTACGCTGATAACCCATATGTGGGGGTAAACCACTGTGTGGGTGCATGGCAGAGCTCAGAAGCGAAGTAGCGCCATTTGACTTTTTCAACGCAAAATTGTCTAGAATTGAGATCGGACGCCATGTCGCGTTTGGAGAGCCTCTGATTTGCCTAAACAGTGGAAACCCCCCTCAAGTGACACCATTTTGGGAACTAGACCCCCCCCCCAAGGAGCTTTTATAGATGTGTGGTGAGCACTTTGAACCCCCAAGTGCTTCACAGAAGTTTGTAACGTAGAGCCGTGAAAATAAAAAATCATATTTTTCCACAAAAATTATCTTTTTGCCCCCAAATTTTTATTTTCATAAGGGTACCAGGAGAAATAGGGCCCCAAAAGTTGTGCAATTTGTCCTGAGTACACTGATGCCCCATATGTGGGGTGGAAGGGAAGGAGCGCCCTTTTGGAATGCAGACTTTGATGGAATGGTCTGCGGGCATCATGTTGCATTTGCAGAGCCCCTGATGTGCCTCAACAGTAGAAACCCCCCCCCCACGAGTAACCCCATTTTGGAAGCTAGAGCCCCTAAGGAACTTATCTAGATGTGTGTTTATAACGTAAAAAATCATATTTTTTTCCACAAAAATGATCTTTTTTCCCCAAAATTCTTTTTTTCCCAAAGGTAACAGGAGAAATTAGACCCCCAAAGTTGTTGTGCAATTTGTCCTGAGTATGCTGATACCCCCATATGTGGGGGTAAACCACTGTAATCACGTTGCTGCGATCTTTGGGAGGCAGAATGAACAAATGCACAAAAGTGAATAATTGGTTTTATTTTTTATGCCGTTCCTCATGCGGTATTAGTTATTAGGCGACTTTGTTCTTTGGGTCGATGCGATTACAGCGATACCAGATTTATATCCTTTTTTTTTTTTTTAATGTTAAGCTTTTTTTTTTTTTTTTGTAAGAAATTTTTGCATCGCCGTATTTTGAGAGCTATAATTTTTCTAAATATCGGCCGACAGTCATGCGCAGGCTTGTTTTTTGTGGGACTAGCTGACATTTTTATTGGTACCATTTTCAGACACAACGTTTTTTGATCGCTTTCTATTCCAGTTTTTGTAGAGGCAGAATGAACAAAAACCAGCAATTCAGGAATTTTTTTTTCCTCCATTTACGCATGTGGTAAAATTGGTAAGGCTGTTTTATTGTTCGTGTCCCTACGATTACAACAATACCTCATTTATATCTTTTTTTTTTTTTTTGTTTTTTTTGTTTAGGCGTTATTTACACAATAAAAATTTTATAGAAAAAAATAATTATTCTGAGAGCTAAAACTTTTTTTTTTATTTTTCCGCTGATGGAGCTGTATGGTGGCTCTTTTTTGCAGGACAAGATGGCGCTTTCAGTGATACTATATTTATTACCATTCATTTTCTTTTATCGCTTTTTATTCCACTTTTTCCACGCGGTATGATGATACCGCTTGGAAAAAGTATAATTTGCTACTTTTGTGTTTAACGGCGTTCACTGAAGGGGTTAACTAGGGTGACACTTATAGATGGGATTTTTACGGACGCGACGATACCAAACGTTTTTTTTGTTTATTTTTTTCATAAAAATGTGTGTTTTTAGGGGAATTTTTTAAAATTTTTAAATTATTTTAGACATTTAAAATTAAAGTTTTTTTTTTGTTTTACCTTGTTCCTTTATGGGACTTTCACTTTTTTTACTTTGATTGCAGGTATAATATATTGCAGTGCATTGTACCTGTGCCGAAAGCTTCTGAGACCATGCTGTAAGCATGGTCCCAGAGCCTTTCCGTAGCTGGATAACCCGGGGTTGTCATGACAACCCCAGGTCATCATGGCTGAGATCGGACCCCGCGAATACATCGCGGGGACGCCGATCTGAGGCAGAGGGAGCCCCCTCTACCCTCTGCCTCCCCCCATGAACGCTGCGATAACTCGATCGCAGCAATCAGGGGGTTAACAGCCAGGGGCGGTGCAGACGCCACTCCTGGTTGTCAGTGCAGGAAGCTCAGCCACCGCAGCACTGAGCTCCTGTACTTACCGGGCAGGAGATGCTGAAATTTCAGCATCTCCTTGCCCACTCTTGCTGTGATCGGTCAGTCAGATTGACTAACCATTCACAGCACTCTGGGTGCGGGGACTGACTGCAAGGGTCCCTGCACCCCTTGCCGTACCTGTCGGCTGTCATAGACAGCTGTCGGCACTGATCTGTCACTGCCTTTTTACACGCGGTGACAGTTTAAATGCATGATGTGTATAGCCCGTCATGGTGCAGGAACTTACATCCTTCCATGACGGGCTATACACGTCATTGGACGTTAAGGGGTTAATTGATTATTTTAAGTAAATTTGTGATACAAAGATTTACATTACATTTTTTTTATAGGGGTTGTTTTTTTCCCAACAAACTGCCTATTCTGCCCTGCAACAATCCCTCTTGGCTCAGAGCGGTCAGACACTGCTGGTGGCGATTTTTCTACTTCTTGTGACATCACACCAGCAGAACAGTTTCTTCTCTTCCACGCTGCTCGGTAGACAGGGGCTCACTGCTGATATCTTGTTGATTAAAGGTCATCTCCCGTCTCTGGTCACAGAGTCGACAGATAGTCAGCAGTTTCCTATAAATTAGTGTTTTGCCTAAGAGAAATAAATTCTGGATAACGCCTTTAGCACCTTAACAACCGCACTTTAAAACAGAGATTGTTAAGGGGCCTTATTCCCTAATCCCCATGAATGATCAGGAATTGGAGACTAGCACCCCTTAGCAGCAGCCATTCCTGCAGCTGTCAGCTGTACATGACAGCTGACACCCTGCATTATCGTCCCGACCGGTTTTGCAATCAATTGGGGCCGATTAACCCCTTATATACCACTGTCAATCACGACAGCGGAATTTAAGTTGTTGCATTGGGGTCACAAGATCCCTTAGTAACCATGGGACCCTTGCGATGAGAATTGCGGGTCCCCATGGTACCCTAAGGTCCTGTCATGAACAAAAATAAGCTGGGTCTCACAGGCTGAGTCAGTGATTCGCTGACTGCTCTCATGCACTGCAGTACATGAATACTACAGTGTATGAGATCAGCAATAACCAAAAAAATTATACACAAGTAAAAGAAATTATGTAAAAACAAAATCAGAAAGTGCACACATCCCGAAAAGCCATTATACCACTAAAAACGCAGCGTTTGTGATTAAACAAAAATAAACAAAAAAGTGCACATAATTGGTATCACCGCTTCTGGAACAACCTGTTCTATAAAACTGTCAGGTTATTTATTCCGTATAGCGAATGCCAAAAGAAAAAAAAAATGCCAAAAATGTTTTCTTTATTGCTTCATTGGGGGACACAGGTTACCATGGGTGTATGCTGCTGCTCCTAGGAGGCTGACACTATGGAAAAAATGGCTCCTCCCCAGTAATATACACCCACCGACAGGCACCACGTAACTCAGTTTGTGCTTATTGTCTGTAGGAGGCGGCCCTGGATCTCCCCAGATCCGCATCTAATTCTTTCTTCCTTTGCAGTATTTTAATGTGTTATTAATCTTTTCCATTTATTTTTCAGATACAGCGTCAGGGAAACAGGGTGTAAAATTCTCGCCCTGCCTTCCCATATCTAGGCGGCTGATTGAGCAGTGTGGTGTCGCCCACATCGCAACTCTTAGAGGCAAGGGTCCTGCCTGCGGGCCTATCACCTTTGGGTGCTACAGGCCGATTGCAGGTGGCTGGTCCTAGCCAATTCCCCTCCTCACCCATCTCCCTGGAGAGGGCTGAGAGGAAGACGGGGGTCACCTACAGTGACCTCCCCACTTCTAGGAAGAGGTTGAGGCAGACTTTCGACACAGTGCGGGTAAAGAGGTTCTTCACTCCCAGCGGCTCTCTTTCCATCCATGGGCTCCTGTGGTCATCCTCAACATGGACGTCTCCAGTGGCTAAGAAAATTGAAGGCACTGGCAATCCCGCCCCCCCCATGCCCCGACCTTGTGTCACATAGAAGTCAACGGGGTCTGCGCCTCACTTTGATGGCCGCAGAACTGTATATCCCGGTCTCACATTGAACTCCGCAGGGCCTGCTCCTCACTTTAGATGGCAGCAGAACTGTATATCCGAGTGTCCCTATCCCTCCAGTGCCCGCGCTCTGTATATCCCGAGTCCCCCTGTCCCTTCAATGCACTCGCTCTTTTTCAAATTTTGCGCCCTTTCTTCCGGCGCGTGCATTAGCACAGCCTGGGGGACACATCTCCCTGACCCAGTGGAGTCCGCAGACAGTGCGCCCTCATTCTCTGTACCTGCTTTAACTCCACAAAGTCACAGGCACCAGGAGGAGCAATATAATTCTGGCGTCAGCGTTTACTTTCACTTTCACAGGGGGCTTCCTCTGCTCATGCCCCCTGCTCTGCGCGTGCTCCTTTGGCGCCTTTCCCGGTCTCATACCCAGCCCATCACGGAGCTACTTTCTCTTTGGAGCCTCTCAGTCCCCCTCCCTAGCCACGCTCCCTGCAGCCTTCAGCCTATCACGTGGCGCGGCCGCTAAGCCTCGCCCACCACTAAGGTCCTTTAGTTTTTTTTGGGGACTCTTAAGCATCTCGTGCTCATCATAACTGTCCACGGTTCACGGCTTGGGGTACACAACTACTCTGCTGTCTGCTGCGCATATGCTACCAGGTAGGCTCTGCTAATCTCCCTGGGCCATTAGTTAAGCGCTCCTCTGCAGTACTTTCATCAAATATGTTCTGCTATATTGTAGCAGACTCCACATATGCCCATCCTGCAAGGGCTCCCTATCCTAGGCCCACCGTAACTCACTACGCCTGCACACACTGTAAAAAAAAAAGTGGGCGTCAGTTCAGTCGTCTCCTTTCTGCCAGTTCTGCAGTCCTTCCACCATGTCTGCCCCACAGGAACACACCGACTCCCAGGATGAGAGCACTCCCCTTCCCCCAGAGTGGGCTGTTGCAATGTTTCTGTCAGTCGCGGACCTGACTAAGGTGTCCCAGTCCCTGGTCTAGGTCTTAGAAGGGCTTCCTCAACTATCTACAGCCACCTGTGCTCCGAACGCCTCTCACGGCGAGTCGCCAGCACCTGACCGCGACCTCCAGAGGGACAGACCGGGTAGGAGTTCTAGGAAACGGGCTCTGTTTGGCTCATCTTCCAGCTCACCAGGACCGTCCGCAGCATCCAGACTGCTCTCTATGTCCCAGCTCCCCTCCTCGGAGGAGCACCTTGGGTCGGACATAGATTCCCAGTCCGGGTCTGTCTCAGATACGGACCACATGTCCAAAACACAGGACATGGTAGATAATCTTATATCTGCTATTGCCCAAATGCTCAAGCTAAAGTAGGACGAGACGCCCCCACAAAAATACTCTTGTCTCCTTTAAATGAGCAAGACCTCCCTCCCGAACCTTTCCCAACCACAGAGTTCGATGCTACCTTGACCAAGCACTGGGAACATCCAGAAAAACGCTTTTCAGGACGAAGGCACCTAGACGTGCTATATCCCTTTAAATGCGGACCTTCTCACAAAGTGGGCCGAGGCTCCTAAGGTGGATCCGCCGGTTTCCCGTCTGTCCTCAAAGACTGTTCTATCCCTACCAGACGGCGCGTCACTTAAAGATTGAACAGACTGGCCGATTGAATCTCTGGCCAAACCGTTTTTTGAGGCAACTGGCACCTCTCTCTCCCAGTTTTGCCCCCACCTGGGTGGCAAAAGCCATTTCAGCCTGGGCCAAAATACTTTGCAAGGGCATCTTAGCGTCAGCTCCTCAGGATGAATTAGCAGGGTTAGTGGACCAAATTGATTACACTGGTAAATACCTTTTGGCTGCCTCCTTGGATTCAGCCGGGTGTTCCGCAAGAGCTAGCAGCAACATCATAGCCATACGCCGCATTCTTTGGTTGAAGACATGGCGTGCGGACACCACCTCTAAGAAGTCGCTCACCAATCTAGCCTTTCAGGGTTCTAGGCTCTCTGGAGCCAGACTGGACCAAATACTTTTGCCCCCAGTAACATCAGAAATTATCTCCCTTCCTCAATCTTGACCTAAAAACGTTTTTTTTCAACCGGAAATCTTCTTGACCGTTTAGGTCCTTTTGCCCCTTCCCTTTTTTGGAAAGTTCCTCCCAGCAGGACTGTTCCTCTACCTCGGGTGAACGGAGAAGACCATCGTTTAAACCTGCGCCCTGCTGGAGACCAAAGGGCCGACCCTCCAAGCCCTCAGCCTCCCGCTCCAATAGATTCTCCTCCAAGTGATGGGTCACCCCCACCTGGAAGTTTTTCCAGAGTGGGAGGCAGGCTTCTGTCCTTCAAGTACGCGTGGCTGTCCGTTGTCGATGACGCCTGGGTCAGGGAAATCACGTGCGGTTACAGAGAGGCTTCTTTCTGTCTCGGCCACCAAACCAGCCGTCTCAGACTTCAGGGTTCCTCCAGGCCGTCTCTTCCCTCCTATCCACTGGAGTAATTGTTCCCATTCCTGCAAGCGAACAGTTTTCAGGGTTCTACTCAAATTTCTTCCTAGTCCCGAAAAAAGATGGCTCACTTCGCCCAATCTTGGACCGCAAACTACTCAATTGCCACGTTCGGATCCGCCACTTCAGGATGGAGTCCCTGCGCTCGGTGATCGCCTCCATGGAGCAGGAAGAGTACCTCTGCTCAGTAGACATACAGGATGCCTACCTCCACATCCCTGTTTGTGTGCAGCATCAGAGGTTTCTTCTTTTTGCGATCCAGGAAGATCTCTTTCCAATTCACAACCCTCCCCTTCGACTTAGCATTGGCTCCCAGAGTCTTCACGAAGGTCATGGCCATCCTTTGCTCCAGGGGGATTCTTATAATCCCTTACCTGGGCAATCTGTTGATCAAAGGCCCGTCCCGCCGAGATTGCGTTGAGTGTCTTCAGATGACTCTGGACTCTCTGACCCGCCTCGGCTGGATAATCGACAGAGAGAAGTCCATTCTGTACCCTACTCAGTGACTAGTTTTCCTTGGCATGGTGTTCGATACAAACCTGGCCCGGGTGTTCCTTATGAGGGACAAGGTTTCCGCTCTCTCGAAGGAAATCCGATCCCTGAAACGGCCAACCCCCATTCCCCTTCGGTCCTTCATGAAGGTCCTGGGGAAGATGATAGCCTCCATGGAAGCCGTCCCCTCTGCCCAGTTCCACACCTGTCCTCTTCAGCTATCCCTCCTCTCTGCCTGGGACAAGACTGCAGCTTCTCTGGACCGCCTCGTAATCCTTCTTCCAAAGGGAGGGCAATTCCTAACCTGGTGGACACTGCCTTCCTCAGTCCTGCAAGGTAGGTCCTTTCTCCCTCTTCAGTGGCAGGTCATCACCACCGACGCCAGTCTTCTTGGGTGGGGAGTGGTTTTCCATCGGAAGACTGTTAAAGGGCGCTGGAATGCCCAGGAAGCTCTTCTCCCCATCAACCTTCTGGAAATCAGGGCAATCTTCCTGTCTTCCTTCCAGCTGGCAGTCTCTCCTTGTGGGCAAACCAGTTCGCATTCAATCAGACAATGCAACGACTGTGGCGTACATAAACCACCAGGGTGGAACTCACAGCAAACAGGTAATGGCAGAAGTGGCAAAGATCCTGCGCTGGGCAGAACGTTATGTTCTGGCCATTTCAGTCGTTCACATCCCAGTGGTGGAAAATTGGGCAGCTGACTTTCTAAGCAGACAGGCCCTAGCATCAGGCGAGTGGTCACTCCACAATCTTCAGTCAGATCTGTCAGCGTTGGGGCATTCCAGACGTCGACCTCATGGCGTTTCGAATGAACCACAAGGTTCCCTGCTTCGTAGCCATGTCCAGGGACCCTCTGGCCATCGGTTGCGACGCACTGGCGATTCATTGGTCCCAGTTTCTACTCCCTTACCTGTTTCCACCCCTTGCCTTGATCCCAAAGGTAGTAAAAAAGTTAAGTCAGAAGGCATTCCAGAAATTCTGATAGCTCCAGACTGGCCAAGACAACCTTGGTATGCAGAGCTGGTGAACATGCTCTTGGACATCCCCTGGAGGCTTCCAGACCGTCCAGATCTTCTCTTGCAAGGCCACCTGTACCACCAGAGTTCTCAGTCTGAGTTTAATGGCATGGCCGTTGAGGCCGTAGTTCTGAGGGAATCGGGTCTTTCCCACCAGGTCATTCAGACCATGATCAAAGTGAGAAAACCAGCCTCCTCCCACATTTACCACAGGTACTGGAAAGCATTTTTCCGAGGTGGTGCGACAACAATGTTTTTCCAATGTCGTTCTCCCTTGCATCCTTCCTTGGCTTCCTTCAGTCCGGCCTAGACTCAGGCCTGTCCCTCAGTACCCTAAAGGGCCAGGTCTCAGCTCTGTCATTTCTTTTCCAGAGGGATCTGGCCTCCATGCCACAGGTTAAGACCTTTCTCCAGGGAGTTGCCCACGGCTCCTCCCGACCATCCTCCGATAGATCTGTGGGATCTTAACCTCATCCTTAGTGCTCTCCGAAGTGCGCCTTTCGAGCCTAATCAGGACATTCCACTTTCCCTCCTTTCATGGAAAGTGACCTTCCTAATTGCCATTACATCCATTAGGAGTGTATCTGAGCTTGCGGCCTTATCCTGTTCTTCCCTGTACTTGATTCTTCATCAGGATAAGGTAGTTTTGAGACCCGTTCCCTTGTTCCTTCCCAAAGTGGTATCGTCTTTCCACATCAATGAGGACATCGTCCTTCCCTCCTTTTGTCCTTCACCTGCTGGAGAAGTCTCTCCACAAGCTGGATGTGGGCAGAGCCATTCGAGTCTATCTTTCTAGGACAGCCTGTCTTCGTCAATCCAACTCCCTGCTTGTCATCTCTGAAGGTCGCCGGAAAGGGTTCCCAGCTTCCAAATTCACAATCGCTCGTTGGATTCATTCTGCGATATTGGAAGCTTTTACCGCGTTCGGGAGAAATTACCCCCTCCGGGAGTGAGAGCCCAGTCCACCAGAGCCGTAGAGGCTTGGGCTGTCCGTCACCAGGCTTTGGCATTACAGATTTGCAAGGCCGCGACCTGGTCATCCTTGCACACTTTTGCAAGGTTCTGCAGGGTTCATACCCAGGCCTCGTCTGATGCAGGCTTTTAGGTAGGAAGGTACTGCAGGCGGTGGTAGCACACCGGCCGACTTAAGTCCTTTCTTCACGTTACCTAAATTTCTTTTCCCACCCTTGGGACTGCTTTTGGACATCCCATGGTAACCTGTGTCCCCGAATAATAATAATAATAAATTTTATTTCTATAGCGCCGACATATTCCGCAGCACTTTACATTTCAGAGGGGATTTATACAGACAATAGACATTACAGCATAACAATATTCACATAGATTATAACAAATACCAAGAGGAATGAGCCCTGCTTGCAAGCTTACAGTCTGAGGAAAGAGGTAGACACGAAAGGTGGGTGGTAACAGTTGCCCTGATTGTATGAACCAGCCATAATAAGTGTGTAACATTACAGACACAGAGGGCTAATGGATGCATAAAGCATGTGGGAACATGATGTGGGGAACCTGGTTATGGTAAAACTTTTGGCTGTGCCACACAGGGATAGATTAGGTTAATGTGTTGAGGCGAAAGGCCAGTCTGAATAAATGCGTTTTCAGGGCACGCTTAAAATTGTGGGGATTGGGGACTAATCGTATTGACCTGGGAAGTGCATTCCAAAGAATTGGCACAGCACGTGTAAAGTCTTGGAGACGGGAGTGAGTCTTGGAGACGGGAGTGGGAGGTTCTGATTATTGAGGATGCTAACCTCAGGTCATCAGCAGAGCGAAGGGCGCGGGTAGGGTGGTATACTGAAACAAGGGAGGAGATGTAGGGTGGTGCTGAGCCATGGAGGGCTTTGTGGGTGAGGGTAATAAGTTTATACTGAATTCTGGAGTGGATGGGTAGCCAGTGTAATGACTGGCACAAGGTAGAGGCATCGGTGTAATGATTGGTGAGGAATATGATCCTGGCTGCAGCATTCTAGATAGATTGGAGAGGGTAGAGTTTGGTAAGAGGGAGACCTATTAGAAGAGAGTTACAATAGTCGAGACGAGAATGAATAAGAGAAACAGTAAGTTTTTGCAGAGTCAAAAGTAAGATAAGGTCAAATTCTAGAGATGTTTTTGAGGTGCAGATGACAAGAGCGAGCCAGTGATCGAATGTGGGGGGCGAAGGAAAGCTCGGAGTCAAATATGACCCCAAGACAGTGGGCATGTTGCTGGGGAGTAATAGTGGAACCACACACAGACATGGCAATGTTGGGTATAGGTGCATTAGTTGAGGGAGGAAACACAAGGAGTTCAGTCTTTGACAGGTTCAGTTTCAGATATAGTGAGGACATGATGTAAGACACAGCGTTTAGACAATCGCCGGTGTTTTCTAGAAAGGCTGGCGTGATGTCAGGAGAAGAAGCGTATAATTGGGTGTCATCAGCATAGAGATGGTACTGGAAACCAAATCTACTGATTGTTTGACCAATAGGGGCAGTGTACAAGGAGAAGAGGAGGGGGCCTAGAACCGATCCTTGAGGAACCCCAACAGTAAGGGGTAAGTGAGAGGAGGAGCCAGCAAAAGATACAGTAAAGGAGCAGTCAGAGAGATAGGAGGAGACCCAGGAGAGAACGGTGTCCTTGAGGCCCATGGAACGGAGCATAGTGAGGATTAGCTGATGATCCACAGTGTCGAATGCTGCAGAGAGATCCAAGAGAATTAGCATGGAGTAGTGACCATTTGATTTAGCTGTTAGTAGATCATTAGAGACTTTAGTGAGGGCAGTTTCAGTAGAGTGTAAAGAGTGGAAACCGGATTGGAGAAGGTCGAGAAGAGAGTTATCAAAGAGATAGCGGATAAGACGGGAGTGGACCAGGCGTTCCAGGAGTTTAGAGATGAAGGGAAGATTAGAGACAGGTCTATAGTTAGCGGCACAGTTTTGGTCGAGGGATGGTTTTTTAAGTAGTGGATGTATGATGGCATGCTTAAATGAGGTGGGAAAGATACCAGAAGAGAGAGAGGTGTTAAATATTTTAGTTAGGTGAGGGGTGAAAGCAGGGGAAAGGGACTGGAGGAGATGTGACTGAAATGGGTCACTGGTGCAAGTGGTTGGGCTAGAAGATGCAGTGATTGAGGGATTTTCTGGTACTCACCGTTATCTCTTTCTTGGAGCCTTCATTGGGGGTCACAGCACCCTCCCTGTTTGGTTAAGTTGTACCGTGTTGGGCCTACGAGCCTCTTGTTGGGTTGGTACATATTTTGTGAGTTATTGTTGCTTCTCCTACTGCTTTTTTCACCAACTGAGGTACTTGGTGCCTTTCGGTGGGTGTATACTGCTGGGGAGGAGCTATTTTTTTCCTTTTTTGCATAGTTTCAGCCTCCTAGCAGCAGCATGCACCCATGGTAACCTGTGTCCTCCAATGAAGGCTCCAAGAAAGATTTTATGGTGAGTTCCAGAAAATCCCTCTTTTTTTCATCATACGGAATCACAAAATAGTTAACAAAAAGCGATCAGAAAGTCGTATGTAAATGGTATAAATGAAAACGCCAAACTTTCCCACAAAAAACAAGACCTAATATGACTCATTCAGCAAAACAATAAAAAAGTTACAGCTCTCAGAATGACTATACAGAAACATTCATTTTTGTAAAATATTGATTTTAGGGTGTAAAAATGGCAAAGCAGAAAAAAACCATATATGGTAAATCTGGTATTGCTATAATTGTACCACATGCTGAACAGTGCAAAAAATAAAAACAATAACTTAATTGCTGTTTTTTGTTGATGCTGTGTCTGAAAAATCAGACTAAAAAAATATTATGTACCCCAAATAGTGCCAAAAATGTCTGCAACTTGTCCCGCAAAAAAATAAGCCCTCATACAGCTCTGTTCGCCAAAAATAAAACGTTATAGCTCTCGGAATATAGTGACAAAAAAACTACTTTTTATAAAAGTACTGTGTGATAACAGCAAAGCATGAAAAAAAAAACAAAACACAACTATGTAAATCTGGTATCGCTGTAATCACACCGACGCGAAGGATAAATCTACTACTTTCAGTTACTCCGTATGGTGAAAAGT
Source organism: Dendrobates tinctorius (assembly GCF_039654945.1). Classification (NCBI taxonomy): domain Eukaryota; kingdom Metazoa; phylum Chordata; class Amphibia; order Anura; family Dendrobatidae; genus Dendrobates; species Dendrobates tinctorius. The sequence goes on from NW_027361755.1 coordinate 1,016,782, forward strand.
GCAAAAAATATAAATAAGGTCTATTGTACTGCTGTCTATTTGTTCTTTCTACCTCCCAAAAATCGGAGTAAGGCTCAGCTCACATTTACCCTGCGCTCTCTACTGAGCGCTTACATCGTGGTTTCTGTGTAAATTACCCAAAGCCATGATTCAGACAAAACCTTAGACGAACCACTCGCTTATAAGGCAGATGGCCTGTGTTCCAGCGGTGACCCATTATTTTAGATGTCTTTTTAGCGCACAAGTGTGGACGAGCACAGCTCTGTGCACTCCTAAAAAGAATGATGAATTTTAGAAGAGGGTATATAACAATTGAAAAGGAGTTGTCCAGGGGGCAACCCCTTTTAATGAAGAAAGAACTGGAGTACGATGCGCCTAATTTTCTTAAAGGGTTGCTCCACTAGTTTGACATTGATGATCTAGCCTAATGATATCAAATCTGTCGGCTTCTGACACGGTGGCACCCCCTCATATCAGCTGTTCTCAGTACAAGCGACGGCCGGATTTTGGCAGTTGCATAGTGGTGCAGCACGGCTCCATCATCTGTGTAGTCACCATGGCCGAGTAGTGCAGATTCACTCCTATTCACACACTGGCTGTATACAGCACTCGCCTTCTGGCTGTATACAGCACTCGCGTTCTGACTGTTGTGAAGGGTTGACACACTTAGTTGCTCCTTGAGGTAGACACAGGACCATGTTTGATTAAAGACTCTGGGTGGTTTATTGCATCATAAACCAGGAGCCCAAACTGGTAACAGAAAAACAGCTGGTCTTGCTCAAAAGAAAGTCAAGAGTTCATACACAGTCCTGCCCAGCACTTCTGGGACAACCACTATGACAGCTCTCACAGGAGCTAATATATGGAGGCTTCCTTCCGCCATATTACACAGACAGAGAAAAAAAAACAGGCTGGACATTTAACTCCCTCCAGCCACAACCTGGAGGTGGAGATACGGTGGGTAGGTGTCCCATTCATCTCTGACCTACCCACCTTGAAAGCCAGAACCATTTAACAGCTGAATTGCTATCAGCACATATATAATATAACATATCACACAGAAGAGCAATCTTTGTGACCTATATCTCCCCTCATGTACGACACCAGTGACCCTGTCACATTGTATACAGCACTCGTATTCTAGCTGTATACAGCACACCGCTGTCACTGTTACATTACACATATGATAGACACAATGCTCAGAAATAAGAACGTATTTCACATATACAATGGACTACACCGAACACTTGCACTGTAAACCCCCAATGACAAAGCAGATCTCAAACTTATCTGCTTTCTTTCATGACTTCTGGTTCTTGGCTGACTGCAGTAGACTTGAAGGTTATGGTAGAGATGAGCGAATTTGTTAGGATTTTGGCCCCGAATCTGATTTTGACATAGTCAGCCCATATTAAGGTTGAAGGGAGACTTTAAGTCCATCTAGTTCAACCCATATCCTATCCTAACTTGCCCTAACATGTTGATCCAGAGGAAGGCAAAAAAACCCCATGTGGCAAACAGTAATACTATTCGTGCCGAATGTATGTCTTATGATCTGTTCCGAACATATTCTACTCCCATTGACTCTAAAGACGTTCGGCTGTGTTCAACGAATATTGCAAAAACAATACTTGATTCCGATTGTAATCCTAAAAAATTCGCTCCTCTCTAGATGTGGGCATCTCTGCCTGAGACACTGCCTGCCCCAGCTGAGCCACACCCCATTCACTGTGCTTCGCCCATCGCTTCGCTCGAATGTTCTCCCCAATCTGTTGCTGCCCCTGTGCCCTCTGTAACTTCAGGTACAGTTCCCTGGGGCTCTTTCTCATGCTGCTAGGCTGCTGGCAACCTAAACTAACAGTGCTCAAAGGCTATAGCAGAACGCAAGACTAGCACAGATTGGTTGAACAGTGGCCAATCAGTGCTGTCTTTACTTCTGTCTCTGCATTAGTGCACTGATACCATATGAGAGGAGAGAGAGACTGCACATTGCTGTGCAGGCCCTGACTTTTCTCTCCGATTTTTAACTGCCATCTGACAGGACAGTGTGCAGGAGCCCTGAGGGAGAGTAATCGCCCACTGCAGTCTGCCAGCCGGCGCCCTGTGCGATTGGCCTTGATTGTAGTGGGGAGAAAGCATTGAACAATTTATGGATTGTTGCCAGAAGCTCAAGCTGGTGACAATATATGGGGGGGACTCTACACTTTGTGCACAATGTGTGGGCACTAAACAGGCATATTTGCAATTCTCCAAAAAAAAAAACATGGCGTGGATGTTATAAAATCATACCACCCAACTTTTGAAGAAGGGAAAGAGGGACAAAGGCTGTGGCGCGGGCATCGGCAAATTTTAGGCAACGCCCCCAACCACACCCATTTCCCAACTAGTTACACCCATGTCCATGCCCTAAACACACCCATTTAGCACTGCTGATCACACTGACTGGTACTGAGGGCACAGTGGCTGGTACTGTGGGCACACTGACTGGTACTGAGGAAAAGAGAGAACAGAGAGAAAAAAGAAAACAGAGAAAGGAGAGAGAGAAAGAAAGAGGTGAACGAAAGAACAGCGAAAGAAACAAAGGAAGAACAGAGAAAGAAAAGGGGACAGAAAAAAAGAACAGATGGGGGAAAAAAGAACAGAGAAGGAGAGAGAGAGGGGAAAGAATAGAGAAAAAAAGGGAAAGAACAGAGAGAGAGAAACAGAAAGAGGTGACAGAAAAAAATAACTGAAAGACAAAAGAAAGCGAGGAAAGAGAACAGAGAAAAGGGAAAGAAAAAGAACAGAGAACAGAGAGAGAAAGATTAGAGGGAGAGAGACTAGAGAAAGAAAGAGAAAATAAAGATTAGAGGGGGAAGAAAGAACGGGGAAAGAAAGAACAAAGAGAGAACAGAGAAAAAGAGTGGACAGAAAAAAAGAAAAGAGGAAAAAAGAAAGAAGGGAAAGAGAGAACGGAGTGGGAGAGCGAAAGAAAGAGGGGAGAGAAGGAAAGAACAGAGAGAAAGAAAGAGAACAGAGATGGGAAAGAAAGAACACAGAGTGAGAGAGAACAAACAAAGAAAGAACAGAGGAAGAAAGAGGGGAAAGAAAGAACAGTGAAAGGAAGAAGGGAAAGAAAGAACAGCAAAAGAAAGAACAGCGAGAAAGGAAGAGGGAAAGAAAGAGAGAGGAAAGAGAAAGATTAGAGAGAGGGGAAAGAAAGAACAGACACAAAGGAAGAGGGTAAAGAAAGAACAGAGAAAGAAAGAAATATTAGAGAGATTCTATGAAGATACTATAGCAGTCCGGCTCCCATTGTAATGCCCACCTGAGCCTCCCGGTGCAGGACATATCATGATCCGATCACATGGCTGGCATCCCCGAGTCCAAGGCGATCCCTCTGTCCGCGCTATCGGAGGAGGACATGTTGATGGATCTGAAGCATTTCCTGAAGTGCATCCATGGTTCCGTCACAATCTCCTCCCAAAATTGCCTCATTTCCGGTCAGCTTCTAGCACATCGCTTCCGGTGGAACGTCACGTGTGAATTGCTCCTCGGGGCTCTGCTGTGTACTCCTGTGTCCGTGGGAAAAGTAAGCTCCCGGCCGGGGCAGACTCTCAAAATCGGGACTGTTCCGTTGGATCCAGGACACCTCATACACACACTGTTCCCCTTTGTATGCCTCGTACACACATGGTTCCGCTGCATACACCTCGCACACACGGCTCCACTCCATAAACCTCGTACACATGCGGCTGTGCTCCATACACCTTGTACACACATGGTTTCACTCTGTAAACCTTGTACACGTGCGGCTTTGCTCCATACACTTCGTACACACGCGTGTTGTGAATTCTGGCCTACCTCTGGTTACTAGTGAAGGTAGTGCCGGGCTCCCTCTGGTGGTGACTGGAGGTAATGGAGCTGATCTAATTAGAAGAGGCCTGCCACCTGATAATGAGGAGGATGACTGGAGATCTGGAGTTTTTGACTGGATTTAAGACAGCCGACTCCCTCTATCCCTGCTGGTGATTTTTCCTGCCTTCTGAGGTCTTAGTTTCCAGCTCAGTCCCTGCATGCTCAAGCTAAGTGTTGTTTTGCCATTGTTCACATTGGATTTGGTTTTGTCTATTTCAGTTTTGTGTGGTCAGCCAGCCCTGGCTGGGGCTGTGCTGAATTTCCATCCTTATGTTACTGTTTGTGCCAGTTTATTCTTGTCCCTTATTAGATTGGCCTCTTTTTGCTCTGTTTTCAGAATATACCAGAGTGCTGATATAGTGGGCGAAGTCTAGTGACGTATTTTTTCTGTCAGACGTGTTGGGCATTTTTACAGGGTTTTTTGCGTGATTGCAGACAGTCTTTCCTTTCCTGTCCTGTCTAGTTAGTGTGGGCCCCATCGTTTGCTCAGTCTATTTTCCTACCTGCATTTGTGTTTTCATCTTGTCTCATCGACAATATATGTTTGGGGGCTATCTATTCCTTTTGGGGTCTGCTCTGGGGCAGTTTAGATTTCCCCTTTCTTGCTTTAGGCTTATTTAGTTCTCCGGCTGTGTCGAGGCGTCTAGGATCATCGTAGGTACGCTCCACGGCTACTGCTAGTTGTGTGGATAGGATCAGGAGTCTGCAATCCGCTTAGTTACCAACCTCTCTGGTTTTCTGTGGCTTAGCTTGGTCTTGCTTTCCTCCTTGGTGACTCAATCATAACACGCGGTTCTGCTCCGTACACCTCATACACGCTCGCCTCTGCTCCGTACACCTCGCACATGCTCGGCTCTGCTACATCCACACTGAAAACCCCTCCTGACCCCACACATAAACTTCCTCTCATGCAGCACCATGGCAACCAGCACAGGCCTGCAGACACGAGGGCTGTGCGCACAGGACCTGTGATGAGGTCACAGGAGGGGAGGAGTCAGGGGTCACGTTTCAGTGGCCTCGGATGGAGTCACCTGATCATGTGACCTCCTGATTCTTCCTCTCCTGTGACCTCATCACAGGTCCTGTGCGCACTGAACAGCCCGGCGATGATGGGCGATGCCATTGCTGGCGTGCGGCTCGGTGAAATGTGGGAAAAATAAGCTACCACCCGGGACAGCGGGACATGCAATCAAAAACTGGACTGTCCCGCCAAATCCAGGATGGTTGGGAGCTTTGTACAAAATAGTCACTGTAGATGAATTCATTGAGAGGTGCAATTTCTACTATGGGGTAATTTTTTTTTTTTTTTTTTTCTGCTGTTCTGGCACCTTCGCGGGTCACCAAAAGTCAAATACTGCTCTTACCTTCTCATCCCTGACTTGTGGCCTAACAGTAATTTCTGAGGACATATGTGGCATCACCGAGTTCAGGATAAATTGCGCAGTAAATTATTATACGGTCCAGTTTCACCTATTAACCCTTGTGTACCTTTGTAAATTCTCAGCAAATAGAATTACCATATTTTGCGGATTATAAGACACTCTGGATTATAAGACGCACCCCAAATCTTGAGGCGAAAATTAGGAAAAAAACTTATTTTTAGTAAAATGGTGGAGCTTCTTATAATCCATGTGTCTTATTGCTTACCGGGGGAGGTGACTGCGGTTAAGCTGGGTCCAAGTCTCTGCCGGAGGAGGCAAGAGTGTCGCGTTGCTGCAGGCTGCAGTTTGGGCTGAGGGGGGTGCTCCGCTGCGGTGCTCTGTGGTGCGGGGGGCTCTGGAATTTTTGCTAAAAGCCTGGAGACCCCCTCACATTCATTACTGCGATGTGGTGGCCTCCGGGAAAATGGCCACCAGGGCGGTGCATGCTCCGATTGAGATTTCGGGTGCCGAGATCTTGTTGCCAAGATATCAATCTGAGCATGCGTCACCCGGCGGCCATTTTTCTGGAGGCCGCCACATCACAGTAAAGGATATGCGGGGGGATCTCCAGGCTTTTACAAAATGCAGGCGAGCCCCCCCCCCCCGCACCACAGAGCACCGCAGCCATTTTCACCTGCAGCGGTGCACATCAGAACGCCCCCTCATCCCAGCCTGCGGTCTGCAGCAACGTGCCACTCTTGCCTTCTCCAGCAGGGACCCTGCTCCACTGTGGCCAGTAAGGTATATCCGCAGTATATAAGATGCACTCCCTATTTTCCCCCAAAATTTGGGGGAAAAAGTGCGTCTGTTAATACGAAAAATATGGTACATTTTTACCACTAAAATGTCTTTTCCGCATCTCAATGTCATAAAATTCTGTGAGGCACCTATGGGTTCAAAATACTGACTACATGCCTAGATGAAATACTTGGGCAGTGAAGTTTTCAATATGGAGTCGCCTGGGCATTACTGCTGTTGTGGCACCTCTCGGGCTAGGTAATAGGGCCCACAATCTATTCAAACAAAATCTGTGTTCTAAAAGTCACATAGTGTGCCTTCCCATCTGATCCCCTCCGTGTGCTTAAACAGTAGTGTGTACAACCAAATGTAGGATACTGCAACATTTGGGAGATATTGCTTAAAAATTGTGTGTTTCAATTTCTCCCATTACCCATCATGTAAATGTTAAATTTGCTAAAACAGTATTTTAGTGGGAAAAATTTAATTTTTTTATTCTCACATCTAAATTTTCTAGTTTTATGAATCACCTGTAGATTAAAAAATGATCAGTACACCCCAAGATGAATTGAGTTTTCCAAAATGGAGTCACTCGTTGGGGGTTTCTGCTGTTTTCACTTGTCAGGGGCTTTCCAATTGTGACATGGCATTCACAATTTATTCCAGACAAATAGCGCTGTTTCCTTTCCTAGCCCTGCCATGTGTCCAAACAGAAGTTTTTGACCACATATAGGGTATCGGCGCATTCAGGAGAAATGGCGTAATAAATTATGGGGTCCCTTTTCACCTATTATCCATTGTGAAAATTACAAATTTGGGGCTAAAACATTATACCCTTGGATAAAATCCTTGACTGGGTGTAGTTTTCAAACTGGTGTCACTTTTGGGAGTTTCCCTTGTTAAGGCACATCAGGGGCTCTCCAAACGTGACATGACTACCGCAGACCCTTCCATCAAAATCTGCATTCCAAAACATTACTACTTCATTACTTCCGAACTCTGCCGTGCGCCCAAATAATAGTTTTTCCCCTACATATGGGGTATCTGAATGCTCAGGAGAAGATGCACAGCAAATCTTGTGGTCTATTTTCTCCTGTTACCTTTGCGAAAATAAAAAAATATTGAGGCTATATTTCTGTGGGAAAAATATCATTTTTTATTTTTACGGCTCTGTTATAAACTTCTGTGAAGAACCTGGGGGTTCAAAGTGCTCACCACACATCTAGATACATTCCATGAGGGGTCTAGTTTCCAAAGTGGGGTCAATTATAGGGGGGTTCCACTGTTGAGGCACATCAGGGGCTCTCCAAATGGGACATGACGTTCGCTAATGATTCCAGGAAATTTTACATTCAAAAAGTCAAATGATGGTACTTCTCTTCTGAACCCTGCCGTGCACCCAAGCAGTAGTTTTCCCCTACATTTGGGGTATCGGTGTAATCTGGGGAAATTGCACAACAACTTGTGGGGTCAATTTTCTCCTGTTACCCTTGTGAAAATAAAATCTTGGGTAAAGAAAAATTTGTGTGAAAAATAAAAAGTTAAATGTTTTTTTTTTTTTCCTTCCACGTTGCTTTTAAGTTCCTGTGAAGCACCTGAAGGGTTAGGCCTGTTTCACACTACAGTCTATTTGCTTCAGTCACAATCCATCAAAGTGTGAAAAAAGACGGATCCATTGCAGATTGTAAAAAACTGATGCACTAGATCCCTTTTTTTAACGCATCCGTCGCAGCAGCCAGTGTATGACATTTAAAGCAACAGAACTCTGGAAAGGAGAGAGAGATGTGACGGAGCCGTCGTCCATAGGCGTCCATTCTAGCGGATGGCGACGGATCTGTCATCGTCCGTCTTTTCAGCGCAGAAGAAAAGTTCCTATGGTCATTTTTTCCGGCCGACAGCAATTTTATAACGGATCCGTCGCACGACGGACGAAACGGAAGGTCATCCGTCGTATATACAAGTCTGTGGGGAATAAGACTGATCCGCCGGGCAAATCCGTCGGATCCTTTTTTTCTGCTATCAATGGATTTTGACTGACGCCAAAAGACTGAAGTGTGAAACAGGCCTTAGTAAACTTGAATTTGGTTTGGAGGGATTTAAAGGGGTGCAATTTTAAGAATGGTGTCACTTTTGGGTATTTTCTGTCATATAGGCCCACCGAAGTCACTTCAAATGTGATGTGGTCTCTAAAAAAAGGTTTTGTAAATTTTGTTGAAAAAATTAGAAATTGCTGATCACCTTTTAACCCCTTATAACTTCCTGACAAAAAATTATTCTGATTTAAAATCGACATATGGGAAATGCTATTTATTAACTGTTTTGTGTGACGTAACCCTCTGGTTAAGGGCATAAGAATTAAAAGTTTGAAACTTGCAAAATTTTTCAAAATTTTTACATTTCTGTTATTTTACCAAATAAACGCAAGTCGTATAAAACAAATTTTACTACTGTCGTGAAGTACCATATGATAGATAAAAAAATCTCCAAATTGCTGGGATCCGTTAAAGCGTTCCAGAGTTATTACCATATAAATGTGACACTGGTCAGATTTCTTTAATTTGTCCTGGTCATTAAGGTCAAAATTTCCTCCATCACTAAGGGTTTAAACAAGTGCAAAGGAAATGGGAAGCTTTTCTTTTGAAAACTTCTCAACTCAGGTCAAGTTAAAAATAAATAAATTGCGGCAATTGAGGAGAAAAAATAGCTTTTCTGATTACGGTATCTTCCACATTTTTTTTTTTTTTTTTTATTTAGCAGTTCATTATGTTTACTTTTAGTTCTTGTGTTTGCTGCTGGGACATATATTTTACAGCCAAAAATGGATGTTCTATGTAAATTGATGTTGCATCTAAATTGTACTCAAACACGCATTAGCTACTACGGAGATGTAGACTTCCTTTTAGTCATGTTTTTTCCTTTGTTTTGTTTTATTTTTAGCTTGTAGTTTGTATCCTTAGTATGTAGAGATGGGCGAACCACTACAAAAAGTTCTGGCTCAGATACCAGAACTGTACCCAAACCTGGACACCATTCACTTTAATGGGGGGCCTGAACATCCAGTGTTTGCCAAGCTGTCATGTGCTTGACAGCGCCACAAACACTGCTTCTGATAGGCGGTAAAATCATTAGTGATCGTTTCTAAACTTTTAACCTCTGATCACAGCTGCGGGCTCATGGTGTCATTTGACAGCGTTGGAACCGTGGCTGTCTGACCGGCGGTAAAGATTTTATAGACTATCAGAAGCAGTGTTTGCGGCGTAGTCACTGCCCATGACAGTGCGGCAAACGCACGGTGTTCGGGGGGCCGAACCTGCACAGTAACACGACCTTCCTGGTCAAGTCAGTGTCTATGCCCAAACAGTAAGTGTTCAGTACTGACGCCTAACTGTACTGTTTGGGTTCGCCTATCTCTAATCCTTAATGATCACAAGAGGTACGTGCACAGAATGTACATATGCGATAGATGAGAATGCAATCCATATACAGCTCTGGCAAAAATTAAGAGACCACTGCACAGTTTTATAAAAATTAGCTTCTCTACATGTCGGACATCCATTCCCGTGTCAGAAGAATTTCAACCGGAGTACACCTCATTCTACTTAATGTGCCTCTGATTAGGTGATCATCTGGACCAAATCTTAATTAACAAAAGAAAGTATAAAAAACCCTGCTGTGGTGTTCACAATCCTCTTGCAATATATCAAAAGATAGGGTGGGGAAAAGGAAAGTCAGCTCACCACAGCATGCTGGTCTGTAATAGTCGAAGTCCTCTGCACGGAGCCGCCCCAGTCCATGGCGTCAGCAATCAGCAGGAAAAAAAGAGATTTGCTCCAGCGATGAAACAATCCACTGATGTATTAAAAACAGTTTTTTTATTTGCTTTTTAAAAACATGAAAAAACAATGTGGGTAACACAAGAGGCAGAAATATGACCAACGCGTTTCAGCAACTAAGCCTTAATCATGGTATACACATACACAAAGTCATCTAAGTTATATACTCTACCATAGATTGCATCAGGTGGAAGGTTAATTTCAAATCGCACATCTAAAATGAACCCTTCCTGGTAAAGAAGTAAAATAGACAGCAAAAAAAAAATTAAACATACGTATAACAACCAGGAAAAATAATTAAAAACAGGACACTGAAAAAACATATATTAATATTGCAATATCAGATCTTGTCTAGAATTCATACCCAATGGGATCCTAGTATTTAGTTTAAAGATCCAATAAGATTCCCTATTGAGGATTTTTCTGTTATGATCTCCTCCTCTCATGGGTCTGAACACCCTCTCTACATCTTTGAATTTAAGACACATAGTATCTCCATTATGTATATACTGAAACGCGTCATATTTCTGCCTCTTGTGTAACCCACATTGTTTCATGGTTTTTAAAAAGCAAATAAAAAACTGTCGCTCAGCAACCGCAGGATGACATCAAGTGACCTACTAAAGAAATGTCTGCTGGGGTGAAGTGCATGGCAAGAACAGTTTGTAATAGGCACCTAGAGGCAGAGCTCAAGTCATGTAAAGCTAGAAAAAAGACTTTCATCAATGAGAAGCAAAGGAGAGTCAGGCTGAAGTTTGCCAAAGACCATAAGAATTGGACCATACTGGACTGGAGTAAGGTAATCTTCTTTGAGTCTAATTTTCAGCTTTGCTCAACACCTGGTTGTCTAATGGTTGAATGGAGACCTGGAGAGGCATACAAGCCACAGTGTCTTGCACCCACTGTGAAATTTGGTGGAGGAACGGAGATGATCTGGGGATGCTTGATCAAGGCTGGAATTGGGCAGGTTAATCTTTGTGAAGGAATTATGAATCAAGCCACATACGTTATCCTGGAAAAAAAAAGTTGAATCTTTCGGCTCAGGCAATGTTCCCCAACTCTGAGGACTCTTTTCCAGCAGTACAATGTGCAATGCCACACAGCTAGGTCAATTAATGTGTGGATGAAGGACCACCACATCAAATCCCTGTCATGGCCAGCCCAATCTCCAGACCTGAACCCCATTGAAAACCTCTGGAATGTAATCAAGAGGAAGATAGATAGTCACAAGCCATCAAACAAAGAACTGCTTAAATTTTTGTACCAGGAGTGGCATAAGGTCACCCAAAAGCAGTGTGAAAGACTGGTGGCAAGCATGCCAAGACGCATGAAAGCTGTGATTAAAAATCATAGAATCGTAGCGTTTGAAGGAACCTCCTGGGTCATCTGGTCCTACCCCCTGCTCAAAGCAGAATTTGCTAAATCATCCCAGTCAGATGTTTGTCCAGCTTCTGTTTGAAGACTTCCATTGAAGGAGAACTCGTCACTTCTCGTAGCAGCCTATTCCACTCATTGATCACGCTAACTGTCAAAAAGTTTTTTCTAATATCTAATCTGTGTCTACTCCCATCCAGTTTCATCCCATTGCTTCTAGTCTTTCCTTGTGCAAATGAGAATAAAGTTGATCCTTCTACAATGTGACAGCCCTTTAGATATTTATAGACAGCTATTAAGTCTCCTCTCAGTCTTTTCTCTTTTGCAAACTAAACATTCCCAAATCCTGCAACCTTTCCTCATAAGACAGGGTTTACAGACCGGTCATCATTCTGGTCACTCTTTTCTGAACTTGCTCCAGTTTGTTGATGTCTTTTTTTTTAAAATGTGGTGCCCAAAACTGGACACAATATTCCAGATGAGGTCTGACCAAAGAGGAGTAGAGGGAAATAATGACTTCACGTGATCTAGACTGTATGCTTCTGTTAATACATCCTAGAATTGCATTTGCCTTTTTTGCTGCTGCATCACACTGTTGACTCATATTCAGTCTGATCTATTAGTATACCCAAGTCTTTTTCACATGTGCTGTTGCTTAGCCCTATTCCTCCCATTCTGTATATGCTTTTTTCATTTTTATTGCCCAGATGTAGTACTTTGCATTATTCCCTGTTAAAAACCATTCTGTTAGTTGCTGCCCACTTCTCCAGTTTATTTATATCTTTTTGAATCCTCTCTCTCTCTTCTCTAGTATTAGCTATTCCTCCTAGCTTTGTGTCATCAGCAAATTTAATCAGATTACCCTCAATTCCTTCATCTAAATCGTTGATAAAGATGTTGAACAATACAGGGCCCAGGACAGAGCCCTGTGGTACCCCACTTGAGACATTCTTCCAACTGGATGTGCAGCCATTTACGACCACTCTTTGGGTCTGATCACTAAGCCAGTTATGAATCCACCTAACAGTTGCCTTGTCCATTCCATACTTAGTCATTTTTTCAATAAGGATTGTATGAGATACTTTGTTAAATGCTTTGCTGAAGTCAAGATATACTATATATACAGCATTTCCTTGATCCACCCAATCAGTGATTCCGTCATAGAAGGAAATTAAGTTAGTCTGACATGACTTATTAGTTACAAACCCATGCTGACTCTGTTTAATCACTTCATTATTATCCAGGTACTGACATACATGTTGTTTAATAATTTGTTGAAAGATCTTTCCTGGTATAGAAGTCAGACTCGCTGGCCTATAGTTGCCTGGGTCCACCTTCTTCCCCTTTTTGAAGATAGGAACAACATTTGCTCTTCTCCAGTCTTCTGGGACTTCTCCTGTTCTCTAAGAATTTTCAAAGATTATGGAGAGGGGTTCAAAAATTTCTTCTGCTATCTCCTTCAGTACTCTGGGGTGTAATTCATCTGGACCTGGAGACTTAAATTCATTTAGGTTAGCTAAGTGTTTCCTCACTATCTTTCTGTTTATAGATATCCTGGGTTCTTCTATTCCCTTAATAGGACAGTGAAGAACAGTTGATGTTACATTTCCTTTCTGAGAGAAAACATGCAAAATAGGAATTTAAAAGTTCGGCCTTCTCAACATCCTGTCTTACCATTTCATCATTTTCATCCTGTAAAAATCCTATTGCATCTTTGACTTTTCTTTTACTTTTGACATATCCCCAAAATCCTTTATTATTGCTTTTGCCATCTCTTGCAAGCCTCAATTCATTGCCAGCTTTAGTAATTTGATTTGTCCCCTGCAGGTTCTGCAGACAGCATTATATTCTTCTTTAGATATGCCTCCCTCTTTCCATTTTATAAACATTTCTTTCTTCCTTTTTAGCAGTTCTGTGTTCATCCATCCTGGTTTCCTTAAATGCTTCCTATTCTTCCCTCTTTTCGGAATTGTTAACAATTGTGCTTTGAGAACTTCATTTTTCAAGATTTCCCATCCTTCCTGGACATTTTTGTCTTTAAGGATATCCAGCCATTGGATCCCTCCAATTCTCTTTCTGAATCCCTTAAAATCTGCCTTTCTGAAATCTAACCTTGACGTCTGAGTCTTCACAGGTCTTCCTCCTCTAGTTATCCAAAATTCTAAAATAGCATGGTCGCTACCTCCTAGGGTCCCAGCCACTTTTACCTCCTCAACCATTTCCTCCCTGTTTATAAGGATTAGATCCAAGGTAGCATTTCCTCTTGTTTTCTCCCCTACCTTTTGGAAGATAAAGTTGTCAGGAAGAGAGGATAAGAATTTGCTTGACCTGTTAGTTTTGCCTGAGAGAGATTCCCAACAAATGTCTGGATAGTTGAAATCTCCCATGACAACTATGTCATATTTTTGGAGAACTTGGCCATTTGATGCATAAAGAGTTCATCCATATCTTCAGCTTGCACAGGCGGCAATTCCACAAAATATTTATTTCTGCACTCTTCCTGAGTTAAAACATTAGTATTGCAGTTTCTAAATGATTTTGAACTTGTTTTCTTAGCATTATTTGAGGTCTGCAAGCACTGCATTTATTTGTTCTTTTGACCATTTCTCATTTTCTGAAAATTAAATACAGAATTTAGTGCTTGGAAATTCGAAGACATATTTTCAGTAGTTTATAGAATAAAAAAGCAATTTACATTTTACTCAAAAATAGACCTATAAAGAGAAAAATCAGAGAAACTGAAAATTTGGTCTCTTAATCAATTCATAATATATTACAACATATGTGGTGCAGTGAAAGTTCTAGTGCTGGACGGAAGATATATTTCTCCCAGCAGGATAAGATTCGGCCTGGATTTCCTCTAAGGATGAGGACCTGCAGGGATGTCACGATCATGAGATCAGCCCATGTGATGGGTACCTCACCTGTTGCTGTAGTTATTATGGTCTATGTAATGGAGGTTGTTGTTTGGCACATGGTCCGTGTGCACGGTGTGAGGAGCTAGGCGGGAGTTAGCCTGAATTGCCTTTTTCTTTTGTCGGATTACACGTGCTGCAAAGGTTTGCGACCAGACTCCTAACAACCCTGGGAATGGCATGTGGCTGATGCCGCTACTCAGGCAGCTGCTGAAGCCCATCCCGCGCAAGGGTGAGTCTGAGACCAGTGGTTTTTCACGCTGGAATACGTTTGTTTTTTTCTTACTTTCTGCCACATATTATTTAAAGTGTTAATAAACAACTGAAGTTTGGACTCCTGTGTGTTGCCTCATCACTGCCCTGCCACTGCCTACCAGAGCAAATCCCTACACATATTAATCCAAAATGATGCAATGTAAACAGGTACAAGTCAATATGAGTCAAAGAGAAGCCACTGCATATAATCTAGGGCATAGAGGGATATTGAAAAAAGTACTGTGTGCCAAAACATGATGTCAATGTATAATCTGATCAGGTTGAAAAAAATATCCAAATATAATACAAATAATACAAATTTATCTGATTTTATATAAAAATTCTTTATTAAACAGCCGATCAGATAATGTAAGCCAAATATATTGCACACAGCCACATTGCATGATACCCAAATACAAAAGATAGCAAATTTAACAATAAATGCAAGATAAGCTGTAAATAACCACATCAAATGGGAAAATGCAGTGCATATTATTTGGACCTGTACATGCCTAATGAGAGATAGATACATACCAGCACCATTGGCGCACACCACGTCCCCCTCCACAAACTACAAAGCGCGTTTTGCACAACTTCATCAGGGAGCAATTGACAGGTACGCTGCTGATGCTCCTCTCTGAACATCTGTAGGTAGCATGCTGTGCATTGTAAGGTTAGAGACCAAATGAGGATCCACTACCTGGAGGTGGTCAAACCGCTTTAGGAGACTTTCCTTTGTAGATTATGTGTATATGATGTCTTATAAACACCAACGTATCAGCATAGCTTTGGAAACTGAAGGCCTGTGAGGAAACCGCTAGCAGTGTTATTTTGTGTTTAATTTTACATATAAATAGAGGCAGATTCCTGAAAAATGAAGCTTTCGCTTATTTTAGTTGTTTCACCACATTTGAAGCCAAAAGAAGGAACAAGTGTACAGCAAGTCGTTTTTACATTTTTTTTTTTTTTTTCTGTTTTTAATATGAGTGATTTCTCCGGTGTATTCCAGGTTGAAAAAGTTGTCTCCGGCACATATTTTACTATTCGAGGAGAATTGTTCTTTTCCTGAGGTGTTTTTGAAACATTTCGGAACATTTCAAAACAAAATAGTGTTCTTTAGAAGTCCTTGTATAATGGCAAACATCTGTTGTTGCACCATCCGTTTTGCACTGAAATAAAGTTCCAATACATAAAAGGGCAGAAAGGTACACATTCTAGATTCCCACATACAGATGTATTATGTTTGTCCGTGGCAATGTTTTGTTACCCTATATTCTTATCACAAATGTGGACTTACAAATATAAAATGCAAGCTAAAAATATGGCCTAGGAAATGGTTACATCATCTCTGTGCTGGGACCTCGCAAAAACATTAGATTACTGTAAGTGTGGCCATGCACATTGCAAGACCAGCCAAACGTTTAATGTTTTTAGTAAAAGCCACACACCCACCCACCAACAAAAAGACATTTAACTTTCCGATCTTTTTCTTGTCACCATAAAAGAGCCACCACCACAATACTCCACTCTTCCCATTGAAAACACGTGCACGTTTGTATGAGCATGCATTTATAGGGGCTCTCGAGAGGAATATCTGTCAGACGAGCTAGTGTTTGCTGTCTGCTACCCAAGGTGTATGGCCACCCTTGGGCCACATGCACGCATTCAGCATTTGGTCAGTATTTGCAAGCCAAAATCAGGAGAGGAAAAGTATAATAGAAACACGTCATTACTTCTCACTCCTAGGTTGACTTACAAATATCGAGGTAAAATGCTGACCAAATGCTGAACGTGGCCTCACAGAATAACTTTAAACGAAAGTCTCTTTGTTTTGTTTAATGTTCTGAAACATTTTGCAAGTATAAACTGTGTGCCCACGTAAGCGGTTTGTCCATGCAAAATGCTTAAACGCATACAATAAGCATTCCCTTCCTATAATGCATTCTGCAATTTTTGTGCACATAATGCATTTTTCTCCGTAAAAAAAATGCATCGCGGGAAAAAAACGCAGCATGTTCATTAATTTTGCGGAAAAAAACGCATTTGCAACTATATTCAATAAGAATGTGGATGCTCCGGAAAAAAACGCGCAAACAAACGCGAAAAATAAAAATGCAGATTTCCTGGGAAGGAATCAGGTTTTGCTCAGGAAATTTCTGCATATGTGGACATTCCACTTGATGAGGTTTTCTGATTTCCGCACAATATGCTATTATAGAGCCTGAGTATCTTACCCCTTAACGACCAAGCCATTTTGTAGGTTAAAGACCAGGCCTTAATTTTGAAATCGGACCAATGTCCCTTTATGTGGTTATAACGCTTCAACGTATCCTGCTGATTCTGAGATTGTTTTTTCGTGACATATTGTACTTCATGCTGATGGTAAAATTTCTTCGATATGACTTGCGTTTATTTATGAAAAAAATGGAAATATGGTGCAAATTTTTAAAATTTTGCAATTTTCAAACTTTTAATTTTTATGCCCTTAAATCATAGAGATATGTCACAAAAAATAGTTTTAATAACATTTCCCACATGTCTACTTTACATCAGCACAAATTTGGAACCAAAATTTTTTTTTCTTAGGAAGCTTATAAGGGTTAGAAGTTGACCAGCGATTTCTCATTGTTCCAACAAAATTTACAAAACCATTTTTTTTAGGGACCACCTCACATTTGAAGTGAGTTTGGGGGGGTCAATATAACAGAAAATACCCAAAAGTGATAACATTCTAAAAACTGCACCCCTCAAGGTGTTCAAAACCACATTCAAGAAGTTTATTAACCGTTTAGGTACTTCAAAATAATTGAAGCAATGTGGAAGGAAAAAATGAACATTTAACTTTTTTCCCAAAAATGTTTATTTGGACACAATTTTTTTTTTTATTTTGTCAAGGGTATCAGGAGAAAATGAACCACAATATGTGTTGTGCAATTTCTCCTGAGTACACCGATACCCCATGTGTGGAGGAAGAGCACTCTTTAGGCACACGGCAGTGCTCAGAAGGGAAGGAGCTTCATTTGAGATTTTGAATGTCAAATTGGCTGGAATTGAGAGCGGATGCCATGTCGCGTTTGGAGAGCCCCTGATGTACCTAAACAGTGGAAACCCCCCCCATAAGTGACCCCATTTTGGAAACTAGACCCACCAAGGAACTTATCTAAATGTGTGTTGAGCACTTTGAACCCCCAAGGGCTACACAGAAGGTTATAATGTAGAGCCGTAAAATTAAAAAATCATATTTTTTCCACAAAAATGATCTTCAATGAGCTATAATTTTTCCATATTTCGGCCGACAGAGTCACGTGTGGGCTTGATTTTTGCGGGAAGAGCTGACGTTTTTATTGGTACCATTTTCGGGCACATAACGTTTTTTGATCGCTTTCTGTTCTGATTTTTCTGTTCATTTTTTGAATGAACAAAAACCAGCAATTTAGGAATGCTTCCCCCCCCCCCCCCCCCCCTCCATTCAGCATGTGGTAAAATTAGTATGGCAGCTTAATTCTTCGGGTCACTACGATTACAGCGATACCACATGTATATCGTTTTTTTTTATGTGTTGGTGTTTTTTACACAATAAAAACTTTTATAGAAAAATATTTTTGCATCGCTTTATTCTGCGAGCTATAACTTTTTTATTTTTTTGCTGATGATGCTGTATGGCGGCTCGTTTTTTGCGGGACAAGATGACGTTTTCAGTGGTACCATGTTTATTTATATTCGTCTTTTTGAGGGACAAGATGACGTTTTCAGCGGTACCATGTTTATTTATATTCGTCTTTTTGATCGCGTGTTATTGCACTTTTTCCAAGCGGTATGATGATACTGCTTGGAAAAAGTATAATTTGCTACTTTTTTGAGTTTTTTTTTTTTATGGCGTTCACTGAACGGGTTAACTAGGGTGCTACTTTTATAGATGGGATTTTTACGGACGTGGTGATACCAAACGTGTTTTTTTTTTTGTTTTATTTATTTTTTTTTTTACATAAAAATGTGTAATTTTTAGGAGTTTTTTTAGGGAATTTTTATTTTTTTTTGCATTTTTTTTTTAAAAATGTTTTTTTTTTTACCTTGTCCCTTTATGGGACTTTCACTTTAGGTATAATACATTACAATGCTCCAGCATTGTAATGCATTATACCAATGCTGAGAGCTGCTGACACCATGCTGTGAGCATGATCTCACCAGCTCTCTGTAGGTAAATGACCCGGAGGTTGTCATGACACCTCGGGGTCATCATGGCACAGGTCGGGCCCCGTGATTACATCGCAGGGACACCGACCTGAGGCAGAGGGAGCCCCCTACCCTCTGCCTCCCCCTCTGAACACTGCTATCATGCTCGATCGCAGCAGTGAGGGGGTTAACAGCCAGGGGCGGTAGGGGCTCCGCTCCTAGCTGTCAGTGCAGGAGGCTCAGCCACTGCAGCGCTGGGCTCCTACACTGATCAGGCAAGGAGAAGCTCAAATTTCAGCTTCTCTTGCTGATCACTGCTGTGTTTGGTCTGTCAGATTGACTGACTAATCACAGCGCTGTGGGTGCAGGGACGCAGTACAAGGATCCCTGCCCCCTTTCCTGTGCTTCTCAGCTGTCATAGTCAGCTGTCGGCACTGAACTGAAACTGCGTGTTTACATGCAGTGACAGTTCAAAGGCAGGACGTGCAGAGTCCGTCATGGTGCTGAAAGTTACCTCCTGCCATGACGGACTGTGCACGTCCATAGACATTAAGGGGTTAAGGGCCTTTTACATATAGCGATATCGCTAAAGCGTCACCGATTTTGTGACGCAGCAGCGATATCGCTACATGTGACACTCACCTCCGACCGCCCCCCCCCGCTGGCTATCGCTGATCACGCGAGATCTTCCTGGTCCATTTCTCGTCCGCTTCCTGCTGGCGCCGACGAGCAAGCCATGGACGCGGTCAGAAGACGGTCACCATCGCTGCGTCTGACAGGTAAGTAACGACCGCCGAGCTTCGCTGGTGAGATCTGCCTGTTTGGCAGCTCACTAGCGACCATTTAGCGATGCACCAGCGATCCTGATCGGGTCATATCGTGGTCGGGATAGCTGTGCATCGCTAAATGTAACGGGGCCTTTAGTTACGGTAATTTGAAATGGGTGGATCATTATCAGCACTTGTTCTTGCAGTAAATAACATGCCCATGTTTCTTTTCACTTCTAGGCTAAAGTGTTGTATGATTTTGTCGCTGAACCTGGGAATAATGAGCTAACAGTAAAAGAAGGAGAAATTATCACAGTAACAAATAAGGTGGGAAAAAGCTAATTTTTCTATTACTGGTCAATGTTATTGCTTTAATGTAATACCTAATCAATACAGTTATAACGGATACCTTCACTGTATAACTGGTTGTGGTGACAGTTCCCAATATACAAAGTTTTCACTTAAATGTAAGAAAGGGAACCCGTCAGCAGGATTGTGCGCAGTAACCTACAGTCAGTCAGGTTGTAAAATAGGGGGCAGGTCACTGAGGGATCAGAGACCTGACAGAAGCCATGCTGGTGAATATCTAATCAGAGCACTGTAGGGTCGGTGGTGGGGTGCCGAGCTGGGGGGGGTGATCCCACTTCTTACCGCGCAGAGATGATACAGAGACACGATGAGGCAGATTCTGGGTGCAACAGGTCCAAGTTTATTTCACACCGTCCGACTGACGGTCCTCGCGGTACACCGCGATATCTCTCTGCCCTCCGTGTTCAGGGCCGCTCCAACACCGTATGTTACACAAGGGACGTACTTACACGTCACGTCCCGTCTCACACTGTGACAATCCTGACAGCTCGGTTACTGTGGCCGCCTTAGGCCCGTACACCAACAGCACTTTACTAATCAGTCTCGTCGTTACACATACGGTGTCTTCCACCCAGAGCCTTGTCTCTGCTGCGGTCCTTCCCTGTCAGGACCACCCCCCTGACGTTTCCTCTCCTCAGTCCCCCTGGTCGGTTTCTCCTCAGGGCACACAGACTGGCGAAGTCCTCCTGTCACCTGGGCTCCCCCTGGGGACTGGAATCTTCTGGAACCCTCCCTCAGAATTTATAACTTCCCCGGTTCCTTGAAACTGTCACTAACTGTCACCACGCCCCCCATGACCAACGGTTTCTAAAGCCCTAAGCTGCTGTAAAGTCCTTTGCTCACACTCCACCCTGCCATCTAATGGTCATCCCAAGGTACTGCACGTCTACTACACTTTTCTAGTTGTTTCCCCACTGTAATCACTGTCTCCTACCTACACTGTGCAAACCTATCTTTCTTCACTCTGACTAGTCCGTCCGTCAGGTCACCTTCCCTACACTCCCCCTTCCTTTGTCCATTGTCGTCCTCGACAATCGTCATCCCTGCCTTCGTCGTTCTGAATCTACACCTACATTCTGTTGTCGGACCAGAAGTTGAGCCAAACCCACTATCTGCGGGGGCCGAACCATACTGGGAGCACTATGCTCTGAGCAGCCTACTGCTACTCACCAGCGCGCACGCCACATGACAACGTCTTTCAAATTGGGCAAGGTACACCCGTATTCTCTCTACGGCGTGTATCTTTCCCCTACTCTCCCCTACTGTTACCTTTCACTATCCGGTACGCCATGATCGAGGCCACTCACCTACCAGATCATTGCCGGCGCCCGCCTTTCCTTCTTCAGGGGTGTCCGTGGTGTTGGGGACCTGACCTAGGACGGCTGTCTTTCTCACATCTTCCCATTCATTTTCCTTCTTTCAATTACATGTCATGGTCGGCGTCCCGGTCTCCCAGACCTCAACTCTTAGATCCCTACCGGATCTCAACTCTTCCTTTTGGTCCCTCGGACCTTCCCGCACTCGGACCTGTTGCATATTACCTTGGCATATTATACAATAAACAACTTTATAATAGCACAAGTACCCATTTTTATATGATTTTTTTTTTTTTCATTTTCTTTTGCTTTAAAACTCAACGTTCAACAATAAACATCGCCAGTACTCCTTTCCTCCTCCCCCCTTCCTTGGACCTGGACACTCCTCCGCTTTCCATATCCCCGTTCTGTCAGGTAAACATAGTTGCATCCGTTAAACAACAACAAAACTTTTTTTTTTTTTTAAATGCAACTGTTCCTATAATCTGCACAACGGTGCATCGAACTCCTGACAGTTTATACCACTCTCAATGGACAGAGGTGAGGGCTCCACAGCCGTGGAACTCCTGGGGGAACCGAGAGTGTCCATATCAGTCCTTTTTCACGGGGGTCCGCTTTGCTCAGGCTCCGCCAGTACTGCCACCGCATAATAACCGCGGGGGCAGTATTCCTTATAATAAGAGACCAAGTCCCCTACTTCCAGAGCCCGGCCATGCCGTATAGAGGCCACGTTTACATACACTTTCTGGCCAGTCTTATCACGGATGAAACCGTACCCCTTCTCGAGGTCGGTGTATACCAGCCGCCCCTGCGATCTCTTCTCCGCCATGCCAGCCTCCCCCTTGTCATGCAGCTGTTTCCAAATCGCTTTCTCCCGTGTCTTCTTTCCCTTAATAACCTCCGCAACCCAAACGGAGGGTACCGCACCAGTCCCAGAGTCCGATGGGTGGGACCTTGCCGAGAAAGGGTGTGGGGTAGAGGCGGCCGATGGTATCTGTGGCCCAGCAGCCACTGGGGCCAGGTAGCGGATAGGAGCAGCCGGGACTCCGGAGGGCTGGTCCACAGGGCCCGATAAACAGACCCCAGCCGGTTCCAATACTGGCTTCACCGCGGCCACCCGGTAGGCCGCAGCCACAACTCCCAGCAAAGCCGGGGTAACGGCCGGTTCGGGCGATGAGGCTGACACCGGTCGAGGGAGCGCAACCGCGCTTTCTGTAAATAAGCTCCGCCCTGGGGACTCTGGGCGGGAAGGCTCGGGGACGGGAGCGAGGGCCTTGCTCAATTCCGCGTATAGCTTAGGGCCCTCCGCAGCCGGGCCTTCCGATACACTGGAGGCTGCGTGTTGTGGCGAGATGATAGGGGCCGCTTGTGCAGCTGCCGGCAGGGCCGGGGGAACTCTCACCTTCCCCGGCGCCGCGGCCTCCGTCACACCACCGCACGGCTCATCCCGCAGCCTCCGCTCTCCAACTCGTTGCACAGCGGGCCCAGCTTCCAGGCTCAGGGGCTCCGCGGGAAGACTCTCCGCTGGTATCAATGGCGGCCGCTCCTTCTGGTTCCGCACGGGCTCCGCACAGATTCCTCTTCTTGCCCATGGACCCGAAGATGACGTCTTCTGTCTCAGCTCGTTCTCCTGCCGCCACTGCCATTCTAGGCGGCCAATACCCCGACTTCCGCAGCGTCTCATACCGTCCGGTGGGCAGCAATCGAGTGGCGCCAAACAGTCGCTCCCAGGCTTTTCTTCGGTGTCACTCCCTCTGCGGGGTTGAGCGTTGGCAGGCCTCTCCACCCACCTGTCAGGGTCCAATGCTTGGAAACGTCGGCCTCCGGACACATACTGCTGTCCAAGGGGGTACGTTGGAGGGGGTCCCAATCCATTCGGAACTACTGCGAACACCCGGACCTCGCCTCTGCGTTGAAGGAGCGCTGCCATACTGCACTGTCTCTGGTACCGCCCCGGATTCTCTACTGGCCACACAGATTCGTCACTGCGCTCCTCATTTATAATCCACTGGTAAACAAATTGTAATCCACTGATAATTGTATTCCAGACTGAGTAGACTAAGTCCTTTTCCATTTCTTGAGGCAGGTCTGCCGCAGAGGATGAGGTATTAGCGGCGGTGATCCTGCCGACTACGCCAAATGTAGGGTCGGTGGTGGGGTGCCGAGCTGGGGGGGGTGATCCCACTTCTTACCGCGCAGAGATGATACAGAGACACGATGAGGCAGATTCTGGGTGCAACAGGTCCAAGTTTATTTCACACCGTCCGACTGACGGTCCTCGCGGTACACCGCGATATCTCTCTCTGCCCTCCGTGTTCAGGGCCGCTCCAACACCGTATGTTACACAAGGGACGTACTTACACGTCACGTCCCGTCTCACACTGTGACAATCCTGACAGCTCGGTTACTGTGGCCGCCTTAGGCCCGTACACCAACAGCACTTTACTAATCAGTCTCGTCGTTACACATACGGTGTCTTCCACCCAGAGCCTTGTCTCTGCTGCGGTCCTTCCCTGTCAGGACCACCCCCCTGACGTTTCCTCTCCTCAGTCCCCCTGGTCGGATTCTCCTCAGGGCACACAGACTGGCGAAGTCCTCCTGTCACCTGGGC
Organism: Dendrobates tinctorius; assembly: GCF_039654945.1. Classification (NCBI taxonomy): domain Eukaryota; kingdom Metazoa; phylum Chordata; class Amphibia; order Anura; family Dendrobatidae; genus Dendrobates; species Dendrobates tinctorius. The sequence goes on from NW_027361755.1 coordinate 1,040,451, forward strand.
TCCCCCTGGGGACTGGAATCTTCTGGAACCCTCCCTCAGAATTTATAACTTCCCCGGTTCCTTGAAACTGTCACTAACTGTCACCACGCCCCCCATGACCAACGGTTTCTAAAGCCCTAAGCTGCTGTAAAGTCCTTTGCTCACACTCCACCCTGCCATCTAATGGTCATCCCAAGGTACTGCACGTCTACTACACTTTTCTAGTTGTTTCCCCACTGTAATCACTGTCTCCTACCTACACTGTGCAAACCTATCTTTCTTCACTCTGACTAGTCCGTCCGTCAGGTCACCTTCCCTACACTACCACATGAAGACCCCTGCCCACAGGCCGCCCCGAAGTATGAGCATATCATCACAAAACTGTAAATAAAGATTATACAACAACCTCAAGACTGATTTCATCAGCCACGGTATCATTGTAATCAGAATAATGGCGCCGACCTGACACTGTTTGTAGGTTACTCGGCACAATGCTGCTGACAGGTTCCCTTTAATTAGGGAGTAATTTCTATTTCCAAATTAAGTGCAAGTTCACACTAGGAGTTTATTCAGCGTTTTTTCTGCAGCAAAACCTGATCTCCTACCTACACTGTGCAAACCTATCTTTCCAGGACGTCCACCTGACAGCACCATGGAGGACGTCCTCCTCCTCCTTACAGGGACAGGAAACACACGAGAGGTTAAAGGTCACGTCCCACCCCCTCTTCCTCAGTGTTTTTCCTGTCCCTGCACGGAGGGACACACGAGAAGCTACTGGAGGGGCTCAGGGGATCGTACGGCCAGTCCAAGCCTTCCCCTGTCAAGAGGTCCCGGGGCCGAAACTCTCCAGGGGGGAGTCCCTCTGCCCCAAAGGCCAGGAGCAGGACGACGCTCCTGGAGGGAACCGTTCCTCCCTATGGGAGGCTCTCGGCTCCAAGGACTCACCGCATGGCAGGTGATGGTCGGCTCCCCGCAGGCTGCAGGCGAGGCGGGCACCGACGGGCGACCGGCGCAGCGGCACTGGGAGGCAGGAACGAGGCCCCCGCAGTCCGCCACTGCAGGCAAAGAGGCCGAAGCGGCAGTCTGACGCTGACAGAGGCTCCCCACGGCGCAGGACAGAGGAGGCCGCCATAGTCGCGCGCAGAACAGGAAGTGGGGGAGGCGGCCTAGCGCGAGAGGCCGCGCGTCACATCCGGTGACGTCAGACGCCGCCCCCTGAATCCTGGCGCGCGCTTCTGACAGCCACTGAGCGCTCGCCCCTGAAGGCCAGACAGCGCTCGCTATCGAGACTCGCCACTGAACCACAGACCGCTCGCCTGGGGGGTCCACATCGCGTGCTCCTAAGGCAGAGCGCGCTTCTGGAGAACCAGGGAGAAAGCTTCGGTGACTGCGCCAGGATGGAAGGGGTCGCTCCAGCAGGTGGAGGGGTAAGTGCGCATAGCGCAGACCACCCTCCCCCGCCCATTACCCCAACCCAGATCTGAATAGGTGCCCCTTCTGTATTATTAGGAGAGGGGAGCCCCGACAGAATCCCCCTCGGGGACGAAGGACCCGGCAAAGGCCACCTCCAAATCGGTCAAGTGCCCAGTATGCAGGGTAAAGCTGCCAGACGCATATAGCAAGACCCTATGCGGACCCTGTACCTCAAGGGTCGTAGGCGAGTAACAGCCATCCCTCCTAGCCGAAATGAGATCGCTGATAAGGGAGGAAGTTCGGGCCTCTACATCCAGCCTCGCACGGCGTCAGTCTCCCAGCCCAGGGCCGAGTCGCAAACGTCCAAGGTGGGAAGCGGACCCAGAGTCGGAAGAAAGCCCTAGTGAGGAGTCCGAATTCCGGGATTCGGATCAGGGAGAAGAAGGCGAGATCCGGGGGGATAGACAGGATCAGAGCAGGAAATACCTATTCAGACTGGAGGACACAGACGGGTTGGTCCAAGCAGTCAGAGATACTATGCAGATAGAGGAGGTCCCTAAACCACAGTCCAGACAGGACTTAATGTTCGGAGGACTGGTGGCCCGGAGACAGGTAGTGTTCCCTGTAAGTGAACACATCAAAACGATGGTCCAGGAGGAGTGGAAGGAGGCAGAGCGTCGACTGACACTCTCCCGAGACTTTAGAAGAGCGCTACGGCGGAACCGGTCGATACTAGTGAATCGTCACGTCCGTATTCTATCCGACAATATGACGACAGTGGCATTCCTGAAGCACCAGGGAGGGCCCAGACATCAACCACTACAGGACCTAGCGGAAAAAATATTCGCTTGGGCAGAAAGAACAGTCCAATCAGTGACCGCGGTACACCTAGAGGGTTCCCAAAACGAAGTAGCAGACTACTTGAGCAGACAACGGATCCGCTCGACGGAATGGGAACTGAACGAAGAGATCTTCAACCATCTCTGTCAGCGTTGGGGGACCCCCAGCATAGATCTCTTCGCAAGCCGAAAGAATTCAAAAGTCCCCAGGTTCTATTCCCTGAATCCGACGGACCACCCAGAGGGTGTGGATGCCCTGAGTCAGACCTGGGGAGAATCCCTCTCCTACGCATTCCCGCCACTGGCCCTCATACCGGCAGTGCTCAGGAAGATACGCGAGGACCACGCGCGAGTGATGCTGATCGCTCCATACTGGCCAAAGAGAAGCTGGTTTCCCCTTCTAGGAGCCATGGCAGTCGGAAATCCAGTCGAGCTACCCCTGTGGAAGGACATCATCCACCAGGGCCCGATCTACCATCCAAACCCAGCAAGACTTCATCTATCGGCTTGGATCCTGAGAGGGACATCCTGAAGTCAAAAGGACTGTCGGACCAGGTCATATCCACCCTACTGGCCAGTAGGAAACCGGTGACATCCGCAATCTATAGAAGGATATGGAAAAGATTCTGTCTGGAAGGCGGCAGGTCCGATCTCGTGGCAGGCAGCCCTGACCTCCCTAGCATACTAAGTTTTTTGCAGGCAGGTTTTAATAAAGGCCTTAAACCTAGTACTCTAAAGGTCCAGATTTCAGCCTTAAGCGCCTTCTTCGACTACCAGCTAGCTTCACATCCCTGGGTAATAAGATTTATAAAAGCCACGCAGCGCCTGCGCCCCACGATTAGGCAGCTCACCCCGCCTTGGGACCTGGGCCTGGTTCTCAGGTTTCTCTGTACAGACCCCTATGCTCTAGACGAGAAAATAACCATCTCTGCCCTTACCCGTAAAACGGCCTTCCTAGTAGCCATTACCACGGCCAAAAGAATAGGGGAGATCCAGGCCCTGTCCACTAAGGACCCATATTTACAGATAAGAGAGGATAGTATAATCCTAAGGTTAGACCCGGCATTTACCCCGAAGGTAGTCTCCTCAAAGAATCTAAACCAGGAGGTAGTGTTACCATCGTTCTGCGACAATCCCCGTAATAAAAAAGAACAGCGCCTTCACTCGCTGGACGTGAGGCGCGCGGTGCTAGACTATCTAGAAGCCACCAATAGCTGGCGCATCGACCCAAACTTGTTCATCCTCTTTGGGGGTAAAAATAAGGGGAAGAAAGCCTCTAAGGCGTCTATCGCGCGCTGGATTACCTCGGTAATCTCTGACGCCTACCAAGCCGAAGGCGTTAGCCCGCCAGGGTCCATAAAAGCCCACTCTACAAGGGCGGTATCAGCCTCATGGGCGGAACGGGCGGGGGCCTCGGTTGACCAAATCTGTAGAGCAGCAACCTGGGCCAATCTAAATACATTCTGCAAGCACTATAAGCTTGACGTGCTGGCTGGTCAGCAGACCGCTTTCGGGAGAAAAGTTCTCCAGGCGGTAATCCCACCCTGAGGAGGTGCTTTGGTACTCTCCATGGTGCTGTCAGGTGGACGTCCTGGAAAATAGGTATTAGACCTACCGGTAATGATGTTTCCAGGAGTCCATCCTGACAGCACGGGTAGTTCCCTCCCTGTTATGTTATACTATGTTGTATTATGTTATGTCATATGCTGTAATATGATTATTTCATTAAACTGTTATTAGCATCATTCACCTTGCGGTACTTGTCAAATCACTGAGGAAGAGGGGGTGGGACGTGACCTTTAACCTCTCGTGTGTTTCCTGTCCCTGTAAGGAGGAGGAGGACGTCCTCCATGGTGCTGTCAGGATGGACTCCTGGAAACATCATTACCGGTAGGTCTAATACCTATTTTCTTCACTCTGACTAGTCCGTCCGTCAGGTCACCTTCCCTACACTACCACATGAAGACCCCTGCCCACAGGCCGCCCCGAAGTATGAGCATATCATCACAAAACTGTAAATAAAGATTATACAACAACCTCAAGACTGATTTCATCAGCCACGGTATCATTGTAATCAGAATAATGGCGCCGACCTGACACTGTTTGTAGGTTACTCGGCACAATGCTGCTGACAGGTTCCCTTTAATTAGGGAGTAATTTCTATTTCCAAATTAAGTGCAAGTTCACACTAGGAGTTTATTCAGCGTTTTTTCTGCAGCAAAACCTGATCTCTTGGCAGGAATGCAGCAGCAGGGAAAAAAAATCAGGTTTTGTTTGTTTTCTTGTTGTTTTTTTTTTTTTCTGGCATTATTTGCTGTGTTTTTTTTATGCGTTTTGTGTTGGGGAAAAAATATCCTATTCTATAGAACTGGGTTTTGGCACAAAAAAACGCAGCAGAATATGAAACCTGCAATTTTGAGTGTTTTCTCCTTCGCCTCATTGGGGGACACTCGACTGTGGGGTGTATGCTACTGCCGCCAGGAGGCTGACACGAAGTGATTGAAAAAAAAGATTAGCTCCTCCTCCTCCGCAGTATACACCCTCGCCTCGATTGCAGGCGAAACCAGTTCATGCTTAGTGTCCGTAGGAGGCACACATCTGTTTTTCTTTCCTTTTTGAAGATGAGACAGGGGCGACGGACCCTATTGAAAGGGTCCGATCTCCCCAAACCAACAACGGGCGAGCACTTGGAGTGTCGCCTCCACGTATCCTCTCCCGCAACGTGGGACATGATGCTGGACTCAGCCCTGACCACCCTAAGGTATTGAAACCCTAGGCTGCACAGAGGCACAGGTACAGTCCGTGCAGCCCCCACTGCACCACCAATGCAAAGACTGTGGTGGTGGAAGGAGGCGGACAGTCCCTCTCTTCATCCCTTGGGAAGATTGAGTTAGGGTGCCTGCACCTTCCTTGAATTTTTTTTTTTTAGGCAGCCCCCCTCCCCCTCCCCCCCCAACCTGAGGAGATCAGCTGGAGCATCCAGGGGTGAGGCGTGGAAGTAGGTGGGCTGGGAGGGCTCCTGTAGGTCCCCGGGCAGTCGTCTTAGCTGGTGGCCACATCCCGGGCGAGTATGGGTGCCATCATGCGCTCCCATAGCTTGTGGCGGTCTGCAGCACCATTCCTGCTCAGGCATCTGCTTTCGGCAGGCCCGAGTCTGGGCGGGCGCCGAAAGTTTAATCCCCAGCTTCTGCCGGCACTAGGCCGCGGGGGAAGTCCCGCCCCCCGCTATGTGTCTACTTCTGGCGAACCCGCCCCAGGGGCCTCGGGCAGGCGAAGAAAATTTAGTCCCCAGCTTCTGCCGGCGCTAGGCTACGGGCAGAAACTCAGCCCCCATGACGTCACCGGCGGTCGCCTCTTCCGGTGGGCCCGCCCACGCGCTGAGGCGCACTTTTTTGAATTGAGAGCAGCTTTTCAGCAGGCTGGACTCCTAAGGGGTTATAGGACCGGGGTAAGTACTACCCCCGAAGGAGGAAGGCCACCCCTTTTTTTCCAGAGGCTAAGCGTTTTTGCTTTCCTCAGATATATTACCTAGCAGGGCCACCATGTCCAGAAATACTAAGACGCACACGTTTCTGTACGCTGTGTGCAGCTGCTGTCGGTCCACCTTTCCACATCCACAAAGCCAGCAAATTTGGAAGCCTGCGATTCCTAACGTGCCCAGGAGCCCAGTGTATCTAGTCCCCTGGAATGGGCTCTGTCTGTCGCAGTCCATGGCATCGCTTACGAGAGCAATCGAGTCCCTTCAAGCCCCAAATAGGGGCAGGGATAGCAGCTCGCATGTTTTAGAGGGGTCCTCCACCTCACAGGAGCCTTCGGCCTGCAGGGGCCGCTCTTACTCTAGGCAGACGCAGGGGAAACGAACCCACAGCGTCTCCCAGTCCGTCCGGTGCCTCAGCATCCAGGAGCTCTGCCTCTCGCTCACCCTCACCAGTAGTCGATAATGAGCAATGCTCAGATTACGACTCAGACAAGCCCCTTCACTTAGGGTACCGTTACACTTAGCGATGCACCAGCGATCCCGATAACGATATGGATCGCTGGTGCATCGCTAAGTGGTCGCTAGTGAGCTGCCACACAGGCAGATCTCACCAGCGACATAGCAGGGGTCGGGGGTCGCTACTTACCTGTCAGACGCGGTGATCCTGACGTCCTCCCGCCCGCCTCCACGCGCTGCTCGTCGGCGCCACAGGAAGCCCAGCAGGGAGCGCCTGACGAGAAATGGTCCAGGACGTTCTCGCGCCACCAGCGATGAGCAGCGGGGGAATCGGTCGGACGTAAGTATCACATGTAGCGAGAACACTAGCAATATTGCTGCTACGTCACAAAACCAGTGACGTTACAGCGATATTGCTAGCGATATCGCTGTTTGTAACGGGGGCTTTAGTTACTCCGGGTTACCAGGGAACAGTGGACAACCTTATCGAGGCCGTCAACCAGACCCTGGGGATTGACAATGAATCCACCCTGGCCTCTGGTCACAAGGTGTCATTTAAGCGGGTCAAACGGCCTCATAGAGTATTTGCCACTCACCCAGAGTTTGAAGACATAGTGCAGCAACAGAGGGAACGGCCAGACAAGCGTTTCTCAGGCCAGTAAGCGCTCGAGGCAAGATACCCGTGTGCCCCTGATCTCCGTAAAAAATGGGCAGAATCCCCGACAGTAGATCCACCCGTGTCGCGCTTGGCGTCTAAGACCCTGTTGTCCATAACTAATGGTTCCTCTATCAAAGACCCCACTGACCGTCTCGCAGCAACTTGGGTAGCCAAGGCCATGGTTTCTTGGTCAGAATCATTAAACAGAGTCTTGCAGGGCAGGGATCTGCTAGCGGAGGTAGCAGAGATGGCTAATCAGATTGCGTTGGCCGCAGACTACTTGATTAATGCATCTTTTGATGCGGCTAGCTGCACAGCACTCGCTGCCGCGAATGCAATTTCCATTAGGAGGGCTCCATGGATGAGGACTTGGCATTCAGATTCAACCTCGAAAAAGTCCTTAACTTCTTTACCTTATCAGAGCGGCCGCCTATTCGATGAGAAGTTAGACCAGCTTATCTCTGACTCCACAGGGGGGATTAAACACTCGTTTTGTCACCAGCTTCAGACACTGTTTCGGTCCTTTCGCAACCCCGGGTGGGCTGCAGCGACCAACCCCGTCCTTCCAGGTCACCCCAACCAGGACAGGGATCAACAAATCTCATATAGAGCCAACCCATTGGGGAGAATGCGATCCCACCAGCCCAGATCGAGGGGACTTAGGTCCCAAAGATCTTCAGCCAAATGACTCGAGGCAAGTTCTGGGCGACACCAGCAGAGTAGGTAGTTGCCTGCTCTGGTTTCGCTATGTCTGGCTTTCCGTCGTACACTACACATGGGTAACAGAGCTGGTGTCCGCAGGGTACAAGTTAGTTTGTCAAGCACTCCCCAAGATGATTTTTTTTTTTTCTTTCTCGTCCTCAAAAAATGGAAACTCGGGCACAGGCTTTGTTCAAGGCCATCGAATTGCTCCGGCACAACGGTGTTATTCCGTTACCGGAAAACTAAAGATTTCAGGGGTTCTATTCCAACCTGTTCACGGTCCTCAAAAAGGACAGGACTGTGAGGCCCATTCTGGACCTAAAGCTTCTGAACAGATTTGTCAGGGTCAGACATTTCCTGATAGTCTCTCTGCTCGGTCATCTCTGCCATAAGACGGGGAGAATATTTGGCTTCTATCGACATCCAAGACGCGTACCTGCACATCCCCATTTTCCCTCCACATCAGAAAAATGTTTACGTTTCGCTATCAACGGCCTACATTTTCAGTTTACCGTTCTGCCCATCGGGCTAGCTACCGCCCCAGAGTGTTCACAAAGGTCATGGCAGTCTTCATGGCCATCCTGCACTCCCGAAGCATAGTCGTCTTGCCTTACTAAGATGACCTCTTGGTCAAAGGCCCTTCATATCAAGCATGCGAGGAGAGCGTCAACATCACGCTAGATACTCTTTCCCGCTTAGGGTGGTTAGTCAACCTGAAGAAATCATCCCCTGTCCCAGCCCAGAGGATTTCCTTTTTAGGGATGATCTTCGACACCTCCCGAGGGTTGGTAATTCTCCCTCGGGACAAGGCCCTAGCTCTCCGGCAGGGAGTCTGGGTACTTCGCCAACCAGTCCCTCATACCATTCGTTTTTGCATGAGGGTCTTAGGAAAAATGGTGGCAGCAATGGAAGCGATTCCGTGTGCCCAACTCCATCTTTGTCCCCTGCAGCACGCCCTCTTGGCATTCTGGGACAAGAACCCATTTATTCTTGACCACTGGTCACGGTTGTCTGCGCTTGTCAGACAGGCACTCGGGTGGTGGACAATTAGTTCCTCCCTTCTTCAGGGAAAACCTTTTCCCCCGGGCCATTGGCTGGTGGTCACATCCGACGCCATTCTCCTCGGCTGGGGAGCAGTTTTTCACCATCATGCGACCCAGGGACGTTGGTCATCGCAGGAGGCACGCTTCCCGATCAACTTGCTAGATATACGAGCAATCCGGGTGGCACTGCAACATTTTCATCATCTTCTAGCAGGCCACCCAGTCTGGATTCAATTGGACAATGCCAAGGCCGTGGCTTACATAAATCATCTGGGTGGCACCTGCAGCAGGGCGGCCATGCACGAGGTGGGGCATGTCCTCTGCTGGGCAGAGAGAAACCACTCTGTGATCTCGGCGGTCCACATCCCGGGCGTACAGAACTGGACGGCAGACTTCCTCAACCGGCAGGGTCTTCCATCTGGGGAATGGTCACTACACCGCAAGGTTTTCCAACAGATTTGCCAACGTTGAGGAACTCCGGATGTGGACCTGATGGCCTCCAGAGTGAACGCCAAAGTGCCCGCATTTGTCTTGGTCCCGGGACCCGCAGGCAATCGCCGTGGATGCGTTGGTTCTACCATGGAACCAATTTCGCCTCCCATACCTATTTCCCCTGCTGCCACTACTTTGGAGGGTCATCAAAAAGGTCAAGGCAGAGGGGGTTCCAGTGATTCTGCTGGCCCCAGATTGGCCTCGTCGGGCGTGGTACGCAGACGTAATGCAGCTTCTTGCCGATGTCCCCGGCGGCTGCCAGAGTGCCCAGACCTGATTTTCCCAGGGCCTGATCTACCACCCGAACTCAGGGACCCTGTGTTTGACGGCTTGGCCGTTGAATCTTGGGTTCTGACGCAGCCTGGGTTTGGCCGCAATGTGGCTGCTACAATGATTAGCACCCGGAAGCCCATCTCAGCAAGTATTTACCACCACACCTGTAAGATTTTCTTCACATGGTGTAGGGACCGCGGGTGTTCTCCACTGAGATTCTCTATTCCCAACATTTTAGCCTTTCTCCAGTCTGGCCTAGACTCAGGTTTAGCTCCAAGTTCCCTCAGGAGACATTATCCGTCCTGTTCCAGCACAGGATTGCTACCAATCTGCAGGTTAAGACCTTCATCCAGAGGGTCTCACACTTGGTACCTCCCTATAGGTCCCCTCTGGACACCTGGGACCTTAACCTGGTCTTAGCTGTTCTCCAGGAAGCTCCATTTAAACCACTTCAGGATGTCTCTTTTGACATGCCTTTCCTGGAAGGTGGTGTTCCTCGTAGCTATAACATCGATCAGGCGGGTCTCTGAGCTGGCCGAGCTCCGTTTCTGATTTTTTTTCACAAGGATAAGGTGGTTCTAAGGCCAGCTCCCCCTTTTCTGCCGAAGGTCGTTTTCTCATTTCACATTGTCTTGCCCTGCATCGGTACACCGTGTGGAAAATTCTTATCATACGTTGGATCTGGTGAGATCTCTCAGGAGGTACGTGTCACGGACGGCATCCTTTCGTCAGACAGACATGCTGTTCGTGCTCCCCGAGGATCGCAGGAAGGGGCTTGCTGCCTCAAGATCGACCATAGCCGGGTGGATTCGACCTGACGATTCAGGAATCCTACCGCATCCGAGGCGCAGCTGTTCCAGCAGGGATCAGAGCACACTCAACTCGAGCAGTGGGCGCCTCTTGGGCTCTTCGGCACCAGGCATCGGCAGAGCAGGTTTGCAAGGTGGCAACCTGGTCCAGTCTCGAAACACTACAATGTCCATACTCAGGCTTCAGCAGATGCAAGCCTGGGTAGATGGATTCTCCAAACAGCGGTGGCGCACCTTTAGACAGGAGGTGCGTATAGCTTGGACCGGTGAGTCTACTTCCCACCCAGGGACCTCTTTAGGACGTCCCACAGTCCTGTGACCCCCAATGAGGTGAAGGAGAAACAGGGATTTTTGTGGTACTCACCGTAAAATCCTTTTCTCTGAGACGCTCATTGGGGGACACAGCACCCACCCTGTTAGCCAGTTGGCTTTTTTTGTTTTGTTTTTACTAATCATGCATTTTTTTCTATGTCAGGTGGGTTTTCTAGACATGATGTTACCGGCATTAAGGTTGATTTTGTCTTCGTGTTGATCTCCTACTGCTTTTGCACCAAACTGGTTTCGCCTGCAATCGAGGCGACGGTGAACACTGGCGGAGTAGGAGCTAACCTTTTTTTGCAATCACTTTGTGTCAGCCTCCTGGCGGCAGTAGCTTACACCCCACTGTCCTGTGTCCGCCAATGAGCGTCTTGGAGAAAAGGTTTTTACGATGAGTTCCACAAAATCCCTGTTTTCCACCACCCATTCATTTCAGTGGGTGAAAAACGCTAAAAAATGATGAAAGTGACATAATGCATTGTGCAAAAAAAGTGCGAAGCACAAAATCCTGATGACAAAAAACAAGCTGTGTGCGCAAAATTTTTGAAATCTCATAGACTTTGGTGGTGGTGCTTCAAAATGCAGCTGAAAATTTGCATATAAAAGCTGCAAAAACACCTTGAGTGAACTTAGTGAGCCTGTCAGTAGGATTTTGCTCATTAAACTACAGACAGTATCGGGTTAGCGCTGTTATACTAATTAATGATACCTTGGTTGATGATATCCGTCTTGTGGTTGTTTAATCTTTATTTTCAGTTAATGAGATTCTTGTGCTTCGGGGCGGCCTGTGTGTGGTCTTCATGTGATGCTCTGATTAGGTATTCATCTGTATGTCTTGTGACAGGTCACTGATCCCTTAACCCTTTACTTGCCCCCTATTTTACCTAGTAAATATAATATGGTTTGGAAAAAAAAAAATCTATTCATCAGCCAGGCAGCACATTAGCATGATACAGGGGATAATATGCATATTTTTGTTTTATTTACACGTATAGTTTGGTTTAATTTTTTTTAATTTTTCCAACAAAATATTGCTGGCAGCTCCTACGCAATAGCATCTATCGTGTTTCGATAGATGCTACTGTGCAGGCGCTGCCTGTGCCATTTTGACAGAGAAAAAAAATTAGGCTTCATCAAGATGGTGCCTGCGCAGTAGCATCTATCTGAACACTATAGATGTTACTGCCGCTTGTGCCATTTTGCTAGAAGAAAAAAAAACTAGGCTCCATCAAAATGGTGTCGGCGGCACCTGCGCAGTAGCATCTATCATGAGTTAGATGCTACTGCGCAGATGCCGGTGCCATTTTGTTTAAAAAAAACTTTTCTTAAGCTAAACTGTTAGACCTGTTGCATAGGAGGAATGGAAGACCATTCGGAAATTAGTATAAACTTAAAGAGAAAATCCCGAAATTAAGGTCAAAGAATAATAGGACAAATATAAAAATTGTTACGAATAAAATACCATTATTAATAGTGGTAAATGGTACTACAAACACATGAGGTGCCCGCACAAATATTAACACATAATATAAAAATAAATAATAAAATATGATGTCTAATGACCGCCTCACCAGGAATAAAATACTACTCAGCTGTATAACAATAGAATAAAAATAGTTATGAGTAAAAAGAGAGCCCCAGAATAAGCTTGCCTCATAATGCAACAAAATGTGTATGCAGTAGCAGCTGAATAACTAAAAACGTAGTGAGAAAACAATTCGGGACAACTAATTGTGCAAAAACTTGAAAAATACTAGAACAATATTATATGTAAAACCACCTCCTAAAATTGGAGTGACCACCTCAAACCAGTGTGGCAATATAAAATGCAAAGTGCTGAGTGAAGTTGTAAAATGTTTAAAGAATAGCTGGTTCCAAAATTGAATTACATGAATTGCATGGAAATAAGTGAAATAAATCCAATCAATCACAGTGAAACATATAAGCCTGTTGCATATAAAAATGTCAGCCACTTAGACAGTGTCCTGCAAACTAATGGAAAAATAAATTTCCTGGGTATCAGTGGTCTGCAGCACGCGCCCCCTCATCTGAAAGTAGTGTAGGAAAAGAGATCCTGATTCCATTGATGGATTGCTTAGTTTACTGGGTGCAGCAGTTGTGACAATGCGTTTTTAGATGTAGCAAGTAGCAGAGCTCAAAGAAAACCCTGCCCACACCACAGCTGTCTGTGTTCATTGTCTATTGACAGTGAGCTACTTATCACAGGAGGTTATGTGGTCGGATCACTTTAACACAAGGAACGGGCAGTCTGGGCAGTGATAATCTCCTTGTAATAAAACTTTTATTGTATGGAAACCGCATATATTTAATAAAAAATATAGCAAACCAGGGTATCAAATCAAGTACAAAAATCATGAAGAAACCACATAAAAGAGATCCATTTTATTATTTCCCTTTAAAACACCACCAATCCAGTGGTTCACACCACAAAAAAACAAGTACTGTGTAAAACCAACCCAACCTCTTGGCGATTTCTAAGGAATCCCTAGTATAGTGCCTATGCTTTCACCTTTCTGATTGCGGAGGTTGGCACCCTAGGGGAAAGCGTATTAGTGCCCCCACTCGATGATGACTGCGCCTATGGTCCCTAGATATACCCTACAGTCACTAAAGAGTCTCCCCTCTCAAGATAAATGAATAAAGGGACCCTTATTACTATACATAGGCCACTCCTACAACTAAGGAGACCCTGACCCCCCCAAGATAGTTAATTAAAAACAATAGAGAACATATGTGGCATTGGTGGCACTCATAAATAGTTTGCTGTCTTATCCTTATATTTCCATTCATAAACCACAGAAAAATTGAACAAATTTATCAAGGATATATATTCACATCTGGAGTGTATGTGAAAATTATAAACACAACAAGCACCTTAGTCCAATTGATGATATCATTAAACGTGCACCTTAGCACAGTAAATGTTTAACAAAAGCAGTAATAACTCCTCCATTATGACTTTCATGGGAGCTGCCACAAATATAACCATAATAAGGAAAAAAATTGGTGTGCACTCATGTCAAAAAAGCGAAGTACTGGTGAAATGGACTACTAGAGTCCCTAAATCAAAGAACCATAATTCACCGCACACTCTAATAGGTAATTTGCAACAGTGAAAGTTTATTCAACAAAAATATCCAAGATAAATGCCAGAAATAAGAATTCTTAAATGGTATAATACAACTGAAACACCCGACGTTTGACCCTCCTCTTAGTCATTAACAAAAACGGAAGCATAAAAAATATCAAAGAAATCCCAATTGTGATTCAGGTACATAGTATGTCAGAAAAATGCAGCCAGATAATAGAGTAATAAGACTACTGGCATTTAAAGGGAATCTGTCACCCCTTTTTTTGAGATATCATATAATGATATCATTCAATTGTGTGTCACATAAGGATTCTCTTAGTACTTTTGCTTCCCCCTGACCCCGCACCTTTCATGCATAAATACCTTTTTTATATAGGTTCAGATGTATGTAAACTGGTCCGGTCCGATGGGCGAGGCTTCTTCAACTGCTCCCCCCTTCCCTGTCTTGCTCTACACAAGAAGAAATGCGTAGAGCAAGACAGGGAGGGAGCAGGTGAATAAGCCCCGCCCAGCGGACCGGACCGTGGCAGTTTACATACATCTGAACCTATATAAAAAAAGGTATTTATGCATGAAAGGTGCGGGGTCAGGGGGAAGCAAAAGTACTAAGAGAATCCTTATGTGACACACAATTGAATGATATCATTATATGATATCTCAAAAAAGGGGTGACAGATTCCCTTTAAGAGAAGTTCATATGTGACAGTTGTAATTAACAATAATGTAACTGCCATTTTAGCAGGGGTTGTATGGTTAGACAGGTGTACGTTAACATATTAAAGGCGTAAAAGAAAATATATTAAAGGCATAGAGGAATATTGTAAAAAAGCACCTCTCAGGCTAGTGGGTGGGAGAGGTGGAGAGGAAAAAAAGGCACAAAGGGGAAATGCAGGTATTAAATAATGAATTACCTTTGTTTCAGTTAAAAGAGGGTTACAAGACACAAAACTTCTTTTGGCCGGGGGTAACCTATGATGTTCGTCAGTACTGCCAGACCTGTGACAGTTGTCAGCGCATTGGCAAGAGGGGGGATTGATGCAAGGCCAAATTACGCCCCCTTCCCATTGTGGAGGAACCATTTAGACGAGTAGCGGTCGATCTGATAGGGTCGTTAGCCAAACCCAGTCCGTCCGGGAAAAAGTATATATTGACAGTGGTAGATTATGCCACACGGTATCCAGAGGCGGTTGCGTTACCTAACATACTGGCAGAGACGGTGGCGGCCGCCCTGCTCCAGGTTTTCTCACGGTTTGGATTTCCCCGGGAGATTATCTCGGACCAGGTGTTATGAGCTCATTTTCTCCTTCACCTTTGATGTCCGATGAACTCCCTCTGCTGGTGAAAGGAGGTAGTGAAATTGATTTGGATGGGAAAAACCTGTCATCTGAACAGGTGGAGTGTGATTGGACATCCGGAATCTGAGTGGATATAAGGCCGCCAACGCCCTGCTGGGTTGCTGGTGATCCTCTCTGCTCTGAGCTCTGGCCTCCAGTTTAGTCCTGTCTACTAAAGCTAAGTTTTTGCTCTGCTATTATTCCATGAGATTTTGTCTGGTTTAGTTAGTGTTTGTGTTCAGCCAGCCCTGGTTGGGACTGGCTGAACTCCATTTTTTGTCTCTGATCAGTTAATCTCTTTGCTCTGTTTTCAGAATATACCTGAGTGCTGATAGTGATTTTGAAGTCTAGTGACTTCAGGGCTTTTTCTATCAGACGTGTTGGACATTATTTTTGGCAGGGTTTTTGCGTGATTGCAGACAGTTGCTTTCCTGTCCTATCTAGTTAGTGAGGGCCCCATCGTTTGCTCAGCCTGTCTTTCTGTCTGTGTTTGTGTTTTCATCTGTTTTCACCGTCAATTCATGTTGGGGGCTGTCTATTGCTTTGGGGTCTGCTCTGGGGCAGTTTAGATTTCCCCTTTCTTTAGGTTTATTTAGTTCTCCGGCTGTGAACGAGGTGTCTAGGACCACCGTAGGAACACCCCACGGCTACTGTTAGTTGTTGTGATTAGGATCAGGGGTCTGCAATCCGCTAGCTACCAACCTCTCCGGTTTTCTGGACTTAGCTTGTATTTTTGTTTTTTCCTCCTCCGGTGACTCATTCATAACACCAGGGTACCCAGTTTACAGCAGAGGTGACCAACCAACTGTGGAAGCTGTGCGGCGTAAAGTCCATTAGAAGCGCCCCGTACCACCCGCAAACCAATGGGTTGTGTGAACGCTTTAACGGGACATTAAAGCTCATTGGGACTTTTACCAGGACCACAGGGACTGAGAGAAATTCTTGCCACACCTCCTGTTTGCCTATTGGGAGGTGCCCCAAGAATCCACGGGGTTCTCCCCGTTCGAGCTGGTATACGGGAGACGAGTAAGGGGACCCCTAGACTTAGTGCTGGAACACTGTGAAGGGGAGGGCCTCATAGAAGGGGTAACTATTGTACCCTATGTGCTGGAATTCCGGGACCGCCTACAGGAGCTGACTCAGGCTGTACGTGAGAACATGCAGGCGACCCAGTGGCGCCAGCGCATATGGTACGATCGGAGGGCCAGAGAGCGCACTTTGGAAATGGGACAGAAGGTCCTGGTGTTAGAGCCCAGTAAGCAGAATAAGTTTCAAGCTGCATGGCAGGGGCCCTACCAGGTAGTGGGGAAAATAGCCGACACAACCTATAATGTCGCCGATTGTGACGACCCGAGGGTTATCCGCATGTTCCACGTGAATATGCTGAAGCCCTACCGGGAGCGCCCTGAAGAGATAGTGGCCATCTGTGCACCTGAAGCAAAGGATTTAGCCGGACTTCCCTTGCCGGATGTCTTAGGGGAAAGGACTCAGTCTAAAACATGGGACCAGGTACACTTGGGTGAAGACCTAGGCCCCCGGGAGAGACAGCAGGCGGATGCGTTGTTGAGGCTGCGACAGAGGATGTTTTCAGAGAGACCGGGGTACACTCGCTTGGCACAACACAAGGTTGAGACCCAGGATCAGACCCCCCTGCGACAAAACCCCTTCCGCATCCCTGAGTCTGTACGAGAGGGGATGCGACAAGAGATACAAGAGATGTTGCGTTTTGGGGTCATTGAAGAGTCAGTCCCTGGGCATCTCCCGTAGTGTTAGTGCCCAAGAAGGATGGGACTACACGGTTTTGTGTAGACTATAGTAAGCTCAATGAGAAAACAGTGACGGATGCATACCCCATGCCGCGTGTGGATGAGTTGTTAGACCGGCTGGCGGGGGCAAAGTATTTGACCACCATCGATCTATGCAAAGGCTACTGGCAGATTCCCCTTAGTCCTGACGCTATTCCCAAGTCGGCCTTTGTCACCCCGTTCGGCTTATTCCAGTTTCGAGTTATGCCATTCGGGATGAAGAATGCCCCGGCGACCTTCCAAAGGCTGGCTGACCGGCTTCTGGATGGTCTCCAGAACTATGCTTGTGCCTACCTGGACGACATCGCCATCTACAGTGCGACATGGGAAGAGCATCTAAATCACCTAGAGACAGTATTGGACAGGATCCACCAGGCTGAAATCACCCTGAACCCAAACAAGTGTCACATGGGCAAAGCAGAGGTTCAGTATTTAGGGCATTGGGTGGGAAGTGGTAAACAGCGACCAGAACCAGCCAAGATTGAGGCCATAGCCAAATGTCCCATCCCACGCACTAAAACCCAGGTCATGGCGTTTCTAGGGACAGCGGGGTATTACAGGAAATTCGTTCCCAATTACAGCAGCGTAGCCAAGCCCCTCACTGATTTGACCCGTAAGAACCAACCCCGCCAGGTAACCTGGACCCCAGAGTGTGAGGAAGCCTTCCTCCAACTAAAGGATGCCCTCACCAATACCCCTGTATTGGCCGCACCCGATCCAACTAAACGTTTCCTGGTTCACACAGACGCTTCTATGTTTGGATTGGGGCAGTATTAAGCCAAGTCGGGCCGGACGGCCAAGAACACCCGGTAGCTTACCTGAGTCGGAAACTACTGCCCCGTGAAGTAAGCTATGCGGCCATCGAGAAGGAGTGCCTGGCGGTAGTATGGGCACTCAAGAAGTTGCAACCATATTTGTATGGACGACAGTTTTCCCTCCTAATGGACCATAATCCCCTAGTCTGGCTTAATCGGGTCCCTGGAGACCACGCCAGATTGCTGCGGTGGAGTTTAGCCCTACAACCTCTGGACTTCACCATCCACCACAGACCCGGCAAACAAAATGGTAACGCCGATGGACTAAGTCGACAAACGGAACTTGTACCAACCCCATAAACTTCGGTCATCCCCAGACCGATCCGTTGAGGATCAGACTGTGTATGCCGATCGCGTCGCTGAAAAGGGGAGCCGTGTTACAGAACCACTCAGCACCCAGAATATGTTGTGCAGTTATATGTATGGATAATAGGTTCCATGGGAGATGCATGTCCCTGCATCAGCATTCCCCTTTTGTCCGCCCTCCCCCCACCTTTGTAATTGCCACAGTAAACATCGGCAGGCTATGGCCACCTGCGGCTATTGTAATGTATGTCTGGCCTGCCGCTTTTCTATTGGCCTGCCCTCTGTATCTGTGTGATATTTTCTGTGTCCTGTGAGTAAAGTGTTGTCAGACTGGAAATACATGGAGAAGCAGTGATCTTTTATATGCGCCCATGTAACCCAGGGATTACAGCCAGCGTCATTCATTCAGACTCCAGCCAACGCAGAGCGGACCTCCGAAAACACAGGGTGGTACTGAAAGAGGTACCCCAGCTTGGTAGACCCCGTTACAGACCATTCTTGGTGAAAGAATATTAAGCGGGTCATTTAAAAAGGAGGATTTTGATCATATGATAATTCAAAGTAATCTGTGTATCACAAACGGGGAAAAATAAAATAAAGCAAATCTAGTTCCTTAATATAATTGTCCTAGTCCATAGGAAAGGAAGGGGAGGAGGGAAGAAAAACAGGCCTATAGAAAAGGGGCAAACAACATTTATACCCTTAGGTGCAAGAGCATGCATCCTTAATGTCATTCACATTCTCTTTTAAGCAGGGCTGTGGAGTCGGAGTCGTGGAATCGGAGTCGGTGCTCATTTTGGTGGAGTCGGTATAAAATGGACCGACTCCTAAAATATATAATAAATGGGGGCGTGGCCTGGAGCTCAATGGAGGAGGGCATGTGAGCTCAGAGCTCCTGTGAAGCCTGGTGTTTCAAGCGACTTATTTAACTAAGAAGATTGCTTTTTGCTGGAAGACCCTCAGATGTGGATTGCTAATCTCATTGGGATCATATTGAGACCTATGTGAAGAAAATCCGCTGGATATTTAAGAAGTTATAGCTCCTGGAAGAAAGCAGGGATAAGCTGTCAGCTGTGACTCAGCAAAAAATCACCTCAGCAATAAGCGCTGGAACTGCTATTATGCAGGCCTCTTGGGCATAAGGACTTGTTGAAGTCTGATCTGGTGAGCCTTTGAGCACCCTGCCTGGTGCTAGAGAGGCAGGTGAGAGGAACAGAAATAAGGAATATTGCTGTCTGCTATCAGCAGTGGGGAAGAGGAGCCGGAACGTCAGGAGGAGAAGATCCGGATCAGTAGAGCTGCTGTGAGGTGTTTGTCAGCTGACTCGGACGGTGAGAGAGAGAAGTTGAAGTCTGCTTCAGAAGGTTACCGATTGGGCTCTGCTGTGCTGCGGTGAGGAGAGTGGAGATCTGCTGGGCTGCCGGAGCAGTGAGTGACAACGCTGATCGGTGGTGAGGGAAGAAGAGCCGGATCGTCAAGAGGAGGAGATCCGGATCAGTGGTGTTACTGTGACTACTGACCCGGTCGGTGGCAGAGAGATTTGTAGCCTGCCTCAGAAGGATACTAGTTGGGCTCTGCTGTGCCACGGTGAGGAGAGTGGAGATTTGCAAACCTGCAGGAGCAGTGAGTGACAGCGAAGATTGGTGGTGGGGAAGAGGAGCCGGCTCGTCAAGAGGTGGAGATCCGGATCAGTTGTGCTTCTATATATCCTTGGTAAATAGCAACTTTTCTGTTTTTTCCTGAGTGGAGGTGCTGCTGCTGGTTGACTGTCGGTGTCTCTGGTGTATCCAGAGAGAGTGGAGAATTGAAGGAGCTGCATGAGTGGTGAGGGGCGGTGCTGAACCAGCGAGAAGGAGGTGCCAGTGTATTAAAAAGAGAAGATCCGGAACTGATGCTCTACTGCGAAGTTTAAACGAGAAATTGACGGGGACTGCCTTATCTAGTCCTGTCCGGAGCTGATACCAGAGAGGGGACTTGAACTGTCGTTACCTCTAGATGCGGAGTGGTGAGTGGCTTTGTTGAAGAAGATTTTTCTGGACTCTTTTGTGGGACTTTGCTGATTGCTGGATATATTCGGGTGCTGGCTGTGATCTTAGGTATCTGCTGTGATTCTGGGTGTCAGCAGTGATTTATACTACTACTACTGAGAAGCATGTGTAACTAGCCCTAAGATACTGAAGGCACTTGGAGTTGTTATAACTTTATAGATAATAGTGTCACTATTATTTACATAATAAGCAACTGTATATCACTGGGAGGGTGTGAGACGGCCTTAATTGGGGGGATTATACTCACTATATATACTATCTTTCTTTGCGTACATACCCCTATTATGGCAGCTAATCTTAAATCCACTGCTAGTAAAATTCAAAAGCCTAAGAATACTACTAGCCAGAGATCTTATACTGACTCTGCCAACCTGTTAAGCCCACTTAAATCTAGATCCCCCTAAAAAGGGAGGAAGCTACTTCATCCGAAAATATGCCCAATAGTTCTTCTGGTAATATCACTCAGAGGAAATCTGACCAGAAAAGTTTGTCTTCTAGTTCTCGTACTTTGTCTTTTTCATCCTCTCAGAATTCTAAGACCATAAACAAAGAACAGCCCTCTAATCAGGACAAGGACAGCAAGATGGATATGTCCCAATCTAATAAGAAGAAAAACCCAGAAAATCGGAATGTGGAAGAGGGGGCAGTGGATCTTGATTCTTGACAGCCCTTCCGAGGAGTATTCTCCAAATAGCACTCCTGTCAAGCAACCACCAAAAAGGGGCTGCTCGGAGTTACCTTCTACTGCTTCCCTGCCAGTTCTTGATATGGACTACAATACCCTATTGAAGTCTGACAGAATGGTTACCGAGGGTATGCTGGTTAATCTCCTTAAATCTGTCTCCAAATCTGTCACTGACTCTGTCACTAAAGCCCCCGTTACACACTGCGATATCGCTAGCAATATCGCTGTAAAGTCACCGATTTTGTGACGTTGCAGCGATATTGCTAGCGATATCGCTGTGTGTCTGATACTTGCCTCCAACCGGCTCCCCCGCTGGTTATTGCTGATCGTGCGAGAAGCTACTGGACTGTTTCTCGTCGTCAGCTTCCTGTGGCGCTTCCTGCTGTGACGACGAGCGACGCGTGAAGCCGGGCGGGAGGACGCAGGATCGCCGCGTCTGACAGGTAAGTAGCGACCCCGGTCCCCAGCGATGTCGCTGGTGAGATCTGCCTGTGTGGCAGCTCACTAGCGACCACCTAGCGATGCACCAGCGATCCTGACCGCGTCATATCGCTGGTCGCGATCGCTGGTGCATCGCTAGGTGTAACGGTACCCTAACTCTATCAATGAATCTATTAGATCGGCTTTCGTTTCCCATAAAATAGATATCCAAGAAATCAGTGATAAATTCTCTCAAAGGTTTGAGTTAAACGAAAAAAGACTAACTAAGGTGGAGAACAAAACAGACTACCTAGTAAAACAAAATTCAGATTTGAAAGCTGAGCTCTTGGTCGTAAAGTCCAAATTAGCGGACTTAGAGGACCGGAGCAGACATAATAATGTCAAGATCAGAGGGATACCCGAAAGCGTGATGCAAAGGGATCTTTCAAACCACACCAAAGCATTGTTAAAGAGGGCTCTGCCATCTTTGACTGACCTACAACTGACGATTGACAGAATCCCTCGATTGCCCCTACCCAAGAATGTATCTAAGGATAAATCAAGAGATACGATTCTCCACTTTCATTTCTTCGAAACAAAAGAAAAAATTCTGAAATATGTTAGAGAGAAAGGTTCCCTCCCCTCTCCACATGACCAACTAAAATTCTTTTCTGATTTTTCGAAATCCACTATGGATGCCCGAAAAGCGTTTAAAGAAATCACTACTAAACTTACAGAACTAGGAATTTTTTATAGGTGGGGTTTCCCAACAAAATTACTCATTCCCCATAGGGGTAAAATTGTCCCGCTCTTTACTCCAGAAGAAGGTCTAGCTTTCATACGATTCCTACAGAAATATCCATCTACCAAAGATAATGGTTGATCATGGAAACATATGTCATATACTATATTGGTCTAGCCTACTTTATTGGTTCACCTGTTTGTTTTATATGTATGGTTAATTATTATTGAGGGTCTTAAATAAATAATAATTAACAATAGTTAAGTAATGTTTAATAGGCTACTATTCCACACCTTTATGGCTTTCTGGGATCTTGCCACATTTTGGCTTTTTTTAAGTCCCCATAAAAGGAGAGATACCACAGTTAGTGGATAACCTCCAGGAGGACTCTTTAGATACATACTTCCTTTCTTTTATTTTCCTTGTATTGTTCATAGTTTTTTGCTTGAATACTTGTTTTTTTTGTTTTTTCTTTTCCTTTTTTTTGTTTACCTTTCTGATAAATTATTAGATTGGTCGGGTGAAGATTCTTGATAGCTAAGCAATAAACCAACATGAAAGTAAAAATCCTTTCTCATAATGTAAAAGGTTTAAACAGTCCACACAAACACTACATTACCTGGAAAGAAATGAAACGGCTCCATGCAGATGTCTCTTGTCTTCAGGAGGTTAAACTAGTTAAAGATAATCATCCCAATTTCCAACATAAAAATTTCCCCCACATTTTTAAAGCCCTCAAAAATAAAAAAAAGTGCGGGAGTGATAACAATTGTCAGTAAAGATATCCCTTTCCAGCTAATTGAAGAACACGCTGACTCTCAGGGAAGATTTCATATTCTCATATGCAACCTAAATTTTAATCTTTGTACGATTGTAAATATTTATGCCCCTAACAATGGTCACCTTTCATTTTTCAATAAACTAATGAAAGTTAACAAGGTTAAAAGAGGGGATTTACTGCTAATAGGGGATTTCAACTTAGTTCCTGATAGGAATATTGACTCGTCTTCTTCTGCCACTTCTAAATCAAACCGAACTCTGGGTAATTGGATTAAACAGAATGAGATGTTTGGTGTCTTCCGATGTCTGAATGCTTCATTTAGGGAATTCACTTTTTACTCCGACACATATAAAACATTTTCAAGAATTGATCTTTTTTTAACCAACGTTTTTTCCCTAACAAAATTTAGGAAAATAGAAATCTTGGAGAAATCCTTTTCGGATCATGCCCCTGTCCTTGCGGTGTTTGATTCGGGTCCTCCCACGACAAATACCTTCCTATGGAGAGTTAATTCCACTTTACTAAATACCCAGAAGTACAAGGAGTTAATCAGTGATATAATTAATAATTATTTTAATGAAAACTCCTCAGAGGAGACTGATCCCTTTAATGTATGGAATGCACACAAAGCTGTCTTGAGGGGTTGTCTCATTCAACTTTCCACGAGATATAAAAGAGAAAAAAGAGAAATCGATCTCCAATCCCAAATTGCCTTAAAAGAAATACAACAAAATAATCTGTCCACTCCTTCTCAAGATATTCATTTAGATATTTTGAAACTAAGACAGGACTTAAGATCTGAAATTGTTTCTGAATATGATTCCATTATAAGGGCATCAAAGTACAACACCTATGCTTCAATTAATAAACCTACTAAGTACATGATAAATAAATTGAAGCACTCCCGGGTAAATGGGAGGATTATTAAAATTAAATCTCTTTCAGGAGAAATCAAGTACCACCCTTCTGATATCACTCGGGTTTTTGCGGACTACTTTGAAAACCTTTACAATCTAAAAAATGACCCATCAACAATTAACCCTAGTCAAGAGGAGATTGACTCCTTTTTTTCCAAATTGGCCCTCCCTCAAATAGATAACTTGGACCTAAATTTATTAAATCAACCATTTACAGCGGAAGAAATTGCTAAATCCATTGATAAACTTAAATTAAACAAATCCCCTGGTCCAGATGGATTCACCAATGAGTATTTTAAATCCTTTTCCAACATCCTATCTCCTCACTTAATGTCTCTTTTCAATCATGCTTCCAGCCTTGGCTTGTTTCCCACAGAAATGACGGAAGCCTCTATCATTATGATTCCAAAGGATAATCAGAATTTAGAGGAAGTTAAAAATTATCGTCCAATATCCTTAATTAATACTGATATTAAAATATATTCAAAAATCTTAGCAGATCGTTTAAAAAATCTTTTACTCCACCTCATTGGGAACGATCAAGTGGGTTTTATTAGTGGGAGACAAGTCACAGATGGCACAAGGAGGACTCTGAATCTGCTCAACATGGCTAGGACTAATAATTACCCTTCTTTTTTTATTTCACTAGATGCCCAAAAAGCTTTCGATAGGGTGAATTGGAACTACCTAAAAACCGCCTTACTAAAATTTGGCTTCAATAATAAATTTATAGCATCTGTATTTGCACTATATTCTAACACTAATGCCAAAATTTATACTAATAACCATTTCTCTAAACGCTTTAATATCACCAATGGAACAAGACAAGGGTGTCCCCTCTCTCCCCTCTTATTTGCCCTAGCGATTGAGCCCTTGGCAGAGATGATCAGGCAAAATTCTGCTATTTCCGGTTTTAAAACAAAGAAACACCATGACAAACTAACCTTATTTGCAGATGATCTTCTGTTATCAGTTACTGATCCTGCTAATTCTCTTACTGCCCTCATGACGGATTTGGAGTGCTTTTCTAGAGTTTCCTATTTTAAAATAAATGCTCAGAAATCTAAACTGCTACAATTTAACTTAAATTGCTCAGAAATCGAGAATCTTAAAAAGCAGACTAATTTCTATTGGGAGGAAAACGAGTTGGAATTTCGGGGGATTATTTTCCCTAAAGATTTAAAAATCCATTTCGGCTAGGAATATGGATCATCTTATTGGAAAGCTTTCAAAAGATTTTTCTGGTTATAACAATTATGATTTGTCCCTGATGGGAAGAATTTTGGTAATAAAATCCTATATACTACCCAAAATACTCTTTATACTTAGAAATGTTCCACTAATTATCCATGCTTCATATATAAAAAGACTTCAAAAATCAATTAATTTATTTGGAAAGGGAAAAAACCTAGAGTAGCCAACAAAATTTTATATAAGAAAAAAAATAATGGAGGACTTGCACTACCTAACATTCAGGCCTACTATCAAGCTTCTCTTGTTCTCCAAAGCCAACAATGGTTTTGTGAGACGGCATCTTCCGCCTGGTTAGACTTGGAATCAGAGCAATGTGGGGACAATTCCATCTCAGATCTATTTTTTAGACACTTACTGTCACCCTCTATTAAGGACCATCACCACCCTATTCTTAACTCTATATTTGCAGCATGGAGGTCTTTTACAAAACTAAAGAAGAAAGTCAACAGGCAGCAAATTATGAAAGAATTCCCTTTAAAATTATTGTCTAGGATATATAAATGCCCCATTCCAGAAGTATGGTATGAATTAAAAATTAGTAAAGTAGGGGATATATGGGATGGACAGCACCCTCTATCCTTTAGTGAGATTAAGAACAAATTCCATGTCCCCTTTGCACAATTCTCATTCTACCTTATTTTGAAAGATATTCTGCAGAAATCTTTAAGTAGTAGAGCTCTAAACTTTGATATTATTGCCTCTATGTTTACTAAGCTTAATAATAAATCGACTTGGTGCCTAAAGACTATCTATTCCCATTTTAATGAAGATATGGAGTTTACAAAAAACGCATATATTCAGAAATGGGAAAAAGATTTTAATACTACATTTGAAATAGAAGAATGGGAAAAGGCTATAAAATTTTCAAACTCCTCAACAATCTCTATGACTCTGCGGGAGTCCTTCTTTAAAACATTGACTAGGTGGCACTACACCCCGATTAGACTTTCCCATATAGATTCCAAATACTCTCCTTTATGCTGGAGAAATTGTGGCCTGCCGGGCAACTTATACCACATATTCTGGAGCTGTCCCAAACTAAAAAAATTGTGGAAAGAGGTGTTGGACCATGTAGGAACCTTTTCGGACCAAAAGGTTAAGGTCACTCCGCAAATGGCCCTGCTTTCTCTGGGCACTGAGAATATCAACCCTTCTATTAGATTTGTTATGCTACATATTTTCCTGGTAACCAAAAACACAATAGCGTTTTGGTGGCTAAAAACCGCTTCGCCTTCTTTTTCGGATATTTTAGATAAGGTTCGGATCCATAGTTCTATGGAGAAAAGGTTTTGCTTTTATTAACAATGCCTTACCCGATTATCACTCTAAGTGGGACCTATGGAACCAAAAATTATCCTAGTTTAAAGTTACTTACTATTTGAGTTATGGTATTTACTGCTTCTCTGATTGTCTGTTTGCCATAAAAGTATTGCAGAAAGGTAAAAAAAAAAAATATATAATAAATTGGGTACAGCAGTTCAATGCAGAATGTGCTGAATATTTTTTCATAGGAATTTGGGAAAGTTATGAAATGTCCTATAAATGGCTGTTCTATTCCTGATCTAAGGCTACATTCACACACAGCGTTTTTCCTGCGTTTTTTGAGGATACGTTTTTCAGTTGCAAAAGCAGATCAGCTTTTTAAAAAACTGCATCACCTGAAAGGTTTTTGAGCTCATAGCTAATGTTTTCATTAGAAATCTGCTCTATCTATATACCCATTTATCCATATCTGTCTATCCATAACATATCTGTACCAAAAAGAATGAAAGCCGGATAGCACACAGACTAACACTCCATTTTTTTTTTCTTTTTTTAAGCACCAGTCAGGTACACCTCATAGCTGCCCAAAAGGACGCCCAGGACAGGCATTGCTCGTCTTCAGTAACACATCAATTGATAGTTGGAATAAATAGACTGCATTCACCACCACATCTTCTTAAGGTGCAGGCTTTATTTTCAAGTGTAGGGGTGTGCAGTATGAGGTTCTGCAGCAGCTAAGGTGTGCAGTATGAAATTCTGCAGGACAGTATGAGGTTCTGCCACCCCCCTAGGTTTGATCCTGGATACGCCCATAGTGTGAATGTAGCCTGAGGATCTAGGCTTTATCTTAGCCGAGATAAGTCAGTGTGTATGTGTGTGTGAAAATATATATATATATATATATATTATATAATATAATATAATATATATATATATATATATATATATATATATATATATATATATATATATATATATATATATATAGGCAGCACTCAAATTAAATGTGAAAAAAAGTGGATACTTTACTGATCCTCAAGTGGCAACGTTTCAACGGTGACCCGTCTTTATCAAGCAATGTGCTCATGGTCAGTACAAACTTAAATAG